>NC_023165.2:13425000-13770000 GCF_000231095.2 Oryza brachyantha
TTGTACATGTTGGTTGAGCTATGTGTTGCGCTTTCGCTTTATAATGTCATGATTTATTTACGCGATAGATTAAATCATTATGTGCTTATACTTTCAACAATCACGTGGTGCATGGTTATTAAGGTTGTCTAGATAGGATTGTAATCCATAGTTTGTTACACCAAACAACCATGCACCATGCCTCCGATGTACACACCACAGCGATGGCTCTTCTCGTCAAATATCAATAGAGATGCGGCCTTGAGAGAGGTTCAACGCTTCCCTGGTTTTCTGTTCTTCTTCATGACCAAATGATCTCTAGTCACCCAACACCACCACTTCGCCAAAGACTTCAAATATTAAAACCAATTATCTCACATACCAATCGTTCATCATAAATTAACAATCAAAACAAACTTGGATTTTTCAAAACATTAGTTCCATTGGCTTCAAGTATGCCCTCTCTCCAATCCCTCTTCCTTCTGTTTGTCTTCTGTTTTCTGTCATCCTGCTAAGTGAGTGAAGCTTCCTTTCTGTTTGCCTTCTGTTTTCTGTCTTTAGTTAGGTAGGCTACTGATGAGAAATCTAACTGGCTGGAGACTGGGTTATGCTACTGATCATGCTCAGTGCAATGCAGGGCTGATCAACAGGCACCTGTAAATAATTCAGCATGGAAATCAAACTTGTTAATAGCTTCATATGGGAAACAGATGTTAGGAAGGTGTAACTGCTGGAGTTTTTCTAGTAGTGTTCATGCATATTTTTCACAGTAGAGGCATGTGTATGTTGAGACTTACAAAGTGTCCAGCTCCAAGTATCCAGTAGAAATGCAGGTTCTTGTATGATCTGACGAACGCCTTGGTGCCTCTGGAAGAACCACACTGCAAGGGCTGCCTTGGTAGGCTTAAGAAGTTGTTCAGCCCATCCCATCTGAAATTTGTAACAAAGCTCTCGATCACATTTCTGAATAGCATACTGAACTGGCAAAAATTTGGCAGAAGAAAATAGTCCCTTACTTAAGCTTCTTCACCCATGCTTCTGCGCCGATCGTCGAGCATATCACATCAAGCTTCAGAAGAGAAAAACACACTGAATTACTACTACGAATTTACAGAGCTGGAGTGCTAGCTTACCTATAATCTGTTGATTTTTATGAATTTTTTTTATCTTTGCAACAGTAGCAGAACAAATACAAATTTCAGTACTCATATAACACATGGTTTCTCTCCAAACTGTTGACCATCACCATGTGAGCAATAACCATCCATCCATGTGAGTAGATCGCTGCTGCCATCTGAAGATCTCTTGCTGCTCACTCCACTTCTGAGAAAAAAGAGCTCCGATTACAGAGCCATTCACGCACGGAAATCTCCCTCTAATCTCAGGCAGGCATGCCTGGACCCCTTGTCTGCAGGGAGTGGTTGTCACTAATCATCTTACAACTTTACAGTGGAAGTTATCCCAGATTTCAGAAAGGATGCCGCCTTTTCTGAACAACTTGTCAGCATCACGTTACCCTGCTCTCCCACTGACTAACACCACACTTGTTGCTTACTTAAGATGCTTCCAGCATCAATTGGTAACATGCAAGGATTCTCCATCTAATTATCTGGATATGTGTACTGCCAAATTAATCAACCAAAACTATATATGTCTGCTTGGACTTATGTTCTGTGTGCCAGAACTGTCAGCAGTCAGTAGTCAGTAGTTACCTGTCCATTGTAGACTGTGACATTGATACCGTAAGAGAGCAGCTCGTCAATCTGGAGCAGGACACGCAAACAGTTAATCAAGCGTGGACCATTTCATCAAGATTTTACAATTTAAATATGCATTATTCATTAATAGTTATATCACCTCGTTGATTCTTGGCTTCATGAAATCATTGACCAACGCGTTGTAGACCGGATCTGACAGCTCCTGCCACCTGCAGTTCAGTTGAAATTGCAGCGAGGGGTTTTTTTTTTCAAAGAAGAATTAATTGGGGTGATTTGGACAGTAATAAACTGAAATATCAGCGTGCAAACGTTGATTTGGATAATTGAGTTGTGTGATTGTGATGTGAAACGGCGAAAGAACTGAAATGGACACCCACTTGAGGTTTTTGGGGATGATCTTGAGCTTTTCCTTGATAACTCCGTTCATGATGCCGTTGATCGTGTTGGAACCTGAATCGGCCGCTTGGGTTCCAAGGTATGTCGAGTACTTCGTCAACTGGGCGTTGCTCGCCGGCGACGGCGATGACGGTGAGGATGAGCTCGCCGACACCGGGTCCATGCCGGAGTCGAGCAAGAAATTGTACATGTCCTGCAAAAATTCTACAGTGGTCAAGTGGGTCTATCAAGCTAGCTCCACCGTTGACTGGGTATGAACATGATCTGCGGGAGAAATTTTACGGTCTTTGGGGAAATAACCAGAGTTAATAAATTTTTAGTGTGTATCTGAAGGAATCATTTTTTATTCTTGAAAATGTAGAACAACATAGAGGATTTAGGGAAATTTTACGGTATTTAGGGAAAATAAGTAGAGCTAGTAAACTTTTAGTATATATTTAAAGAAACCAATTTTTTGCACTTAAAAAATGGTACCTCTAGATACTTTTAAAGATTATATAAAATTATGATCTGCACAACAACTCTCTCGCCTTTTTTGTGTGTTATACTAAGTTAAAAAGATGCGGTGGGCGAACATTGTCTCCATTCTACATGATCACATCTCTTTCAAAGAATGCTAACAAAAATCAACTAATATCATGTTTAATAGTACTCCCTCTGTTTAGATAGTTTGACTAAAGTCACACGTCTTAAATTTTGACCAAGTTTAAAAATATATATAGCAATATCTACAAAACCAAATTAGTTTATTGAATAGAATAATGAATATATTTTAAGAGCACTATATTTGTTTTGCGTTAAAATTTTTGCTACATGTTTATATAAATTTGGTTAACCATAAATAAGTTTTGACTTAAAAAAAATCAAAACATCTTATATATACTATTAAATGGATAGAGTTACATAATCCTAACAAACATGAGAATATGGTCCTCTCGAAACAAGCTTCCTAAACAATTTTGTCTCTTCAGACAAACTGACTCTTACAAGCTAACAACCTCCAATAGATAGAAAGTCCTGGGTTGCAAGTTACATTTAACTCAAATCCCTTTCTAATGAATTGTTATGTTGGTTAAAGAAAATAGTACTCCACCTATGTTCCTTGGACTTATCTAATTATCACATCACCAATATGTACGCATCTTGGTCTCATGCTTGTTGCAATTTACATCCAACGTGATGATAATATGATTATGATGTACTCTTGATGGAAAAACTAACAATATAATTCTCTCTACCAATTTAAGTGGAAGGTTTTTATTTTGCCACCGCCGCTAACAAATGAGTAGCAAAAGCAACTGTCAAAATTTTCTCCCCAGCATCAACGAAACAAAATCCCTCCTAATAAGCAATAAACGAGTGATTTTACCGTCGTTGACCATATAATACAGTGCCTCTGAGTATATGTAATATTAATAAGTACCAAATTTTATGCTAGGATTTTTTTTATACTCTTGAATGATATCTAACGGATCTGATTTTCTTATGCTACACCATTAATATATGTAGTAAAATTCTATAAGAATAAAATTAAAACTAAAATATGTAATATTGTGATAAAATTGTGTCATATATTATTTTAAAATCTGTAAAGTGATAAATATATCTTACCAAAATTTACAATAAAATATTTAATATACTTATAAAAATATATAGTTAGGTAAAGATGATGTAACATTGCCCAAAAAATATTTTATAAAATTCTCAAAAGAAAAACGTGAGTGCTAAGCTGCTGTGAGTGCTGGAGTAAACGGTCAAACACTTACGACGCTGGCACTCTTTTTGTCGATGAAACCAAGCAGATCGGCCCAAGACCTCTGCGAGTCGGCAAGCTGCCCGGCGGCGATCTGCTCCTTCACCGTCGCCGCCTTCCTGCAGAGATCACACACGTAACTACAGGAGTTCGCCGGAGAGGCGAAGTGCGCATGTTTTCTTTGTCGAGTCGATCGGCCGGCGCTTACTTGCTGGCTTCGTCGCCGGCGTTGTCGTCCAGCCTGGACACGTCAAGCAGCAGCGGCGTGTACGCGAGCTGCATATCGATCCAATCCCAGAGACATCAGGAATCGTTCCGAGCTAGGCGTTGAGAGATTTCCAAGAACTCGTGTTTTTGTTTTGTGTATTTTTTTTTCCTCACCGTGAAATCTTCCGGCGAGATCCAGCTATCCCCGAGCGCGACGCCTTAATCTCAGAGAAGAATTTAGTTGCTGTATTAATCAAGAATTTAGTAGGGACGAGTGGTCGTTGGTGGTGGTTACCTCCGAGCGTGAGCTTGAGGTCGCCGGAGCGGATGGCCTTGGCAAGGGAGACGCCGAGCGTGGCGGCGTACTTGCCGCCGTAGGACTCGGCGACGAGGAACAGCGGGCTGGTCGGCAGCGCGGGTATCTCCCCGGCCAGCGCCCTGAGGAGCTCGGTGGCGTCCGTGGCCGCCTGCCAGTCCGTCGTCACCAGCGCGCTCGGGTCCTCCGCGTAGCTGTACCCGACGCCCACCGGGTTATCCTGCTCGCCACCATTGATGCCATGGTTCAGCTCAGCTCAGCTCTCGCTCAGCAGAAACAGAGGAGCCAGCCACATGGTCACTCACCACGAAGATGAGGTCGGCCTTCTGCAGCCATGTCGAGTCGCGCGGCTTCAGGTTGACGTCCAGCGGGCCGACCTCCAAGAAGTTGCCGAGCCCGACGCCGGACGCTCCCTGCTCCACACCACGACGACATGATCAGCGACAATCTGAGAACCTGAGCAAGAATTCAGGACGGCAGAGAGCACGCACCGGGCCGCCCTGCAGCCAGAGGACGGTCGGCCATGCCTTCCCCGGCGACGACGCACGCCGCGGGCTCCTGTAATACCACCAGAACAGGTGCGCCTCTGCAAACACGGACATGTACATATATATTTACACCCAGGGTCAGGTGTTCGTTCGGACACAGGGAGCACGGCGGGTAATCAACCATGCAGCGCACGTACTCGAGCGGACTTGGACATATCCCCAGAGCTCGCTGCCGTCGCCGGTGCCGGAGGTGACGACGGCGGCAGAAGCGGCGCGCTGACCGTGGAGGAGGCAGAGGCAGAGCAAGAGGGAGAGGAGGACGAGCAGAGCAGGAGGAGGATAGGGCCTGTCCATCTCGACGCCGTACGTGGTGGCTCACGCCCCGCACTCGGCTACGGTAGGCTAGTGCGAGCACCACTGTGGGCAGAGCGACGGTTTTTGTAGATACATGGCGATTATTGGGGGGGTGGGGGGGGCATCGGCATTTGGCAACGACGAGGCTCCGTTTGCCCCACGCTTACGCTCAATA
Source organism: Oryza brachyantha (assembly GCF_000231095.2). Lineage (NCBI taxonomy): Eukaryota > Viridiplantae > Streptophyta > Magnoliopsida > Poales > Poaceae > Oryza > Oryza brachyantha. The sequence continues at coordinate 13,430,387 of NC_023165.2, forward strand.
GGAACATATGGGAAAACAAATACTCCCTCCCTAAATGTTCGATCACATTGTTTTTTTAGAAGTTTGACTATTTATGTTATTTAAAAATTACGTAATTATTAATTATTTTTATATCATTGTATTTATTATTAAATATACTTTTATGCATATATATATAGCTTTATATATTTTGCAAAAAAATTAAATAAAACGAACGGTCAAACATATATCAAAAAGTCAACGGCATTAGACATTTAGGGATGGAGGTAGTACCTCCCCCATCCATTTCATAGGGTAAGAACTAAGATTTTCTAATATTATCTACATTCATCAATGATATTGATGAATCTATATAATTTGTATTCTATATATGTCTAGAATTTATTAGCATCCATATAAATAAGATAAAGCTAGAAAAATTAAATTATGAAACGAATGGGTAAATCGGATTGCCTCGAGTCAACAAGTTATCATTGAGGTTTTATAGCACGTGTCTTACTTATGGTTCTACTATTCTGGAATGGATTTGAGTCCCTCCAGAAATATCCCCTCGTTTTTATGTAGCATTCCAATGATCATGAAATTTGAAAATAAAATTCCCAAGATAGATGAACATACGATATGCTATCTCAAGAATATGAAGTTTCAAATTTGACTTCTATGAATGAATTGTAATAAAAGAATAAATTAAACTTACAGAGTAGTATATGTGTATTCATATTTTTTTATTTTTCCTTTGTGTCTTTCTGGATTTATATCTCCCAGAATAAACTATCTTATAAAAAATAATTATAACTATTTACATGATATACAAACAACAACGACATTCCCTAAAAGAGTTGAGTATCACTATTATTCTTTTTGGCTACTTCACCAAATTTTTGCAGCGCGTATTTGGGCTATATTCTTGTCCCCGTACTAACCTAGAATTCTTTCACGTGCACGCTTTTCGAACTGCTAAATGGTGTATTTTTAAAAAAACAATTATATAGGAAAGTTGCTTAAAAATATATTAATCTATTTTATATTTTTATAATTAATAATTAATTAATCATGTACTAACCTATTACTATATTTTTCGTGCGAGATAAGAAACTTTAAGCCGAACGCGGCCTTGCTCCATTTCTATTAAAATATGTCTTCTTAATATACAACTTCTTATTCTAATCTATTTTGTTAAGTTTATTTCTTAGATTAATTAATTTATCCCCTAATAAAGTACATAATATGCGATAATAAATCAGCCAATAAATCCATCTTGAACAGATTGTTTATACTTTATACTCAGAGAAAATTACTAGTATTGATCCAAAAATCACCACACTCATTCAGCTGTGATCGAATTCAAATGGTTAAGACCATATAGTTACAACTTGCTGATTAATTATTTTAAATTTTATAATTATTAAATTGATTAATTAATACTAAAATTGAGATATTGATTTGAGTGCAATTCAATAAGTTTCATAGTATTAAAGAAGGAAATTACAACTGACTAAGGATTACTCTAATATAGATTATTTAGCGAAATTACCATAAGCTAGATGATTATAAACTAAAGTATATGATGTATTGCAATGTAGGTAATTACTTTAAAATACCCAAGGGTAATTAGTCTTTAGTCATCAAATAATTTGAAAAAACATCCTTGAAGGAGCTTATCAAATTATAGTAATATGAGCTTTAGATTATAATACATTGTCACAATAATCTAACCATTTGTTTTAAATTATTTCTATAATCTATATTACAATAATCCTAAGCTAAAACAAGTGGCGAGTAAGGTTGCATTTGTTCAATTCAGCTTTTTCCCTTAACTTTTATGCACACATTTTCTAAATTGTTTAAAGATGTAGTTTATCCGACAAGTTTTCATATCAAAGTTTATCATCTCACTCTTTTGAAGTAGATTATCAATTTTGTAGCAATTAACTCCATAGTTTACACCATTAGATAGTTATCGAAAAATTTTCATCTTTGTCTTCACAAAAGAAAGAATCATAATCATGTAATACCCAACCCATTGATAGTGTCTTAGTCCATATGTGTGTTCTCGTTCCAGTGTTGCCTGTCAGGCCTAAGAGGTTGGTAGGTGGGATTAGTCCCAAGTGGAAAGTTTAGATAGGTTTGGGTCAGCTTATATACTAGTTCACTCTAAGCATATACCTTCAGGTTAACCCTTTTACATGAAGCGAGTATGAAAATGTAGGTGTGGTACTATGTGAATGTAGATTTGGCTATGCGGATTTGGAGGTTGTGGTGTTAAAAACTAAGACTATAAGTCGAATCTATGTTTCTTATTAATTGAGTAACAAAAAAATAACTAAACAACTATGATTGGCAGAGTATTAAAAATTATTATTAAGTATAAAGTTAAGGTGTTGTAACACAAAACCAATATTTAATATCTTATATCACGCTATTATAGATTTAAGTGTAATTATCACAAAACTATATATTTATTATTGAACTTATCACGAGAAAGACAATGAGCTAGCGTTGCAGCTTCATCGCCATGAGTGCTACTGATACTATTTATGTGCTGTTAGTTTTATCTCTTTGGGTTATGCAAATGGTTGTATATATGCACTGCTATATATAAGTCTAGAGCTTGATCGTCTGATCTTTAGAAAATAATAAGTAGTGCTAATTGTATTGGTAGAGGTTAACACTTAATTCTTTAAAAAGACAGAAGCAAGCACGCATCGGACAAAGAATCTCCTTCACCATAAAAGAGTACATCTTCTAGTTCACACATTGCGTGTGGGGCGTTGATCTGCTCGTCTCAGTTAATCACATATGTCTTGATTACAAAACTGCCTAGTAGCCTAAAAAATATAATATTTCAAAGCAAACAAAAATTTTTTTGAGTTAGAAAAGGAATACTTTTAGTAATATATAATTATCAATGGAGGAGGCCATTCCGTTTTAACAACGATGAGAATTTTCTATTTCTTAATAATATAAAACTTGTGTAAATCTAACTATATATATGATACTGTTATGTTTTAAGCGTTGTTGTCCAGCTCAATCAAGCACCACATCATGTCAATTCAGTGGTGAAACAAAAACAACATAAGAACGCTGCTTAATCCAATAACACAGTTTTTGTACAACCAGATAAGCATTCTTGATTTTTGATATTTCTTCATAAAAATTAATTAAAACGACATTGCTAATTTTCAAGTAACTGAAAACAAGCAACTCTTCAGTCAAAACCATTTATTATGCTTTGTGATTTGTGAGTATGTCAAGTCTTATTTCACAAGTTATGTTGCTTTATTTGCCTTGCACTAAACCTATGGTCATGTTTACAGTTTAACTGTAAAATAACTATTCCCTTTTGTTCTTTTGTGTGCTCACGATGATGCTAACTGTATTTAGTTATGTGTGTCTAAGAGAGAGATTTGATAAGTATAATTTGCATGGGCATTGAGTATTAAATAGTGAAACTAAACTAGTTTAAATCGAATAATATTGTGATATTTTTTTGGGTTTGGATGATATCATAATCAAATTGCACAATTAACCTACTGATCTTGCAGGTTTATGTGATATATAATTTGTATTTTTTATTATCTGAAAAGTTCAAGTTTAATCGTAGCTTAATATAATCATCTACTAATCACATTGTTTAATTAAAATTACACATCCTTTATATATTTTCTTGCAGTGCAAATAGAAGTGCAATTTTCACGTCTCTAATTCATAATCTTTTTAATTGATGAACATTGTTGTTTAATTGAAATTGCACATCATTTTTTTACAGTTTAAATTTGGTGTAACTAATTCATAATTTTCTTCTTATCTGTCTTGCTTTATGTGCCCTCTTTATCATTTATGTTCATTTGAGTCACTGAAGACAGCGGTGAGCTAGATACATACCAGCAACAATGTATCTATTGATTCTCTATTAATTTTGGAAGCCCAAAGAGGGATATAAGTTATAGAGCACAACAAATTTATAGCCCAAATGAATAACGGACCGAACTTTGCTCTTTTCAGGCTCATTTAGTTCAGGTGTAGCGGGCATCATATCTCGGGTTAACGTGACATATATATACTATCTCAATATCCTACAAGATCAATTAGACTCTTAGGCGAGGTAACTAAAATCTTTGCAATTTTCAGTCATATAAAGTCACTACAAGAGATCTTATGATAGATGACGTTTCATTTACGTCACAAATATTGAATTTTTCGTCACGTTTCGTAATATGTGATGCTCGTGTGACAAAAATTCATTGTTCACCTATCATGCATCTCTAATGGTGTTCTATGATGAAACCTTATTTTTTTCGTTCGATTAAGTAATCTAGTGATGATCTTTCTGTCGTCATAATTTTGTGACACTCATATTCGTCATTATCTACCCTAAAAAAGGTTATAAAATATCTAATGGTCATTAAAATACACGTATTGGGCTTAGCCCAATGGCAAGCCTGGCTAGATTTTAGCCTGACCGATCTATTTTGTAGCATATTTTTAGCCCAATTCTATAATATTTATTTGCTTTAATATCTATGTCTATACTGTTATAATAGCAGTAGCAGACATTTGTGGATCTTGTGGGTCCAACACGTGGTCCATGGGCCGTGACTCATGGATCGTCAGCCCGCACGTGCTAGAGAGGACACAGGAGAGATCCACATGCCAACTAATCAAGCCCACGGGAGATTTCAGATTTCCGATACTGATCAAACGAATCTCCCGTTCCACGAAACATCGTCAGTGACCGATCGATCTGTGCATCATTGATCTAAATCTGAAACGAGAAATTATATTAATTTCAGAAAATTCTATGGTTTTCTTTCTATTAGTTTGATTATTCTATATCAACTTAACATTTGTCTGAGGGCGGGCAGACAACCAATAGTGTTGTGGCTTGTATTATGCTCCGCATACCGGGTTTTGATATTTAAGTTCCATGGATACACCAAAATTGTATTTTAAAATCATACTTATTTAAAATATCTAAGACATCTAGACTTGTTTTTCTTATGAAAACTTTTGTAGGATCATAGAATTGCGTTTTGTAGATCGATGTATTGATAGAAATTAATTGTTGAAGTTGGACCATAAAGATTAGTATGACATCCAAAGTTTCTTGCTTCAATTCGTATGAATCAAATCCACCTTCAAAACATATATGAAATTGCTTATTCCTTACCAACTTCTTTTTTTTCTCAACTCTTACATTTTATTTTTCTCAACTCATATGCAGCTATCCAGCCAACTACATTCGATCTGTACAAACATGAGTGGTCATGATGTCTGCGCACTCATAGTCCATGAATGCGCACCCGCATGTCTAACCTCCATGAGAACTTTCAAAAATTGAACATATATATGTTATTAATATTAATGAAATCACTCTGGGTGGCTAGTTGTTGATGAGTACATCGTTTACTACTGAAAGAGTAATTAGTTATAAGTACGATAATCTATGTCAGATCTATGATTTAAACGCGATGGGTAAATTCCACCGTGGAAATATAACCAATTGACATATATTCTATTATATTTCTATTTTGTTTTGTCTGCATAGGTCTCACGTGATGCAACACAAGATCACGTTTCTCATGAGATTTTTCACTTGAAACTTATACATAAATAAAGTTATTTTTACCCGTAGAAACACACAGATAATTTTCTAGTGAAATGATAAATGGGCTAAGCCCATATAATGTTTTTCAGCCCGACGAAGATGAGGTCGGCCTTCTGCAGCCATGTCGAGTCGCGCGGCTTCAGGTTGACATCCATAGGGCCGACCTCTAAGAAGTTGCCGAGCCTGACGCCGGACGCTGCCTGCTCGACACCACGACAACGACGACATGATCAGCGCCGATCTAAACCTGAGCAAGAATTCAGGACGGCAGAGAGTACGCACCGAGCCGCCCTGCAGCCAGAGGACAGTCGACCATGGCTTCCCCGGCGACACGCACGCCACGGGCTCCTGTAATTAGGGCTGACCTTCAATACAGGATGCTTAATAAGGTGCTTAACAACATAATTAAACTAAGCACTATATTTAAGAGTTTAAGTATAGTGCTCAGCTTAATTACGTTGTTAAGCACCTCACCAAGCACCCTGCATTGGAGGTGGGTTGGATGGAAATGGATTAAATGGGTTGGGTTTTAATTTGGATTATGTTTGGTTGAGTGCAAATGGATTCTTATTTTAAATGGTTTGGATTGGATTGGGTTATAGAGACAGATGGATTAGTATGGATTGGATTTGGTTAGTTGATTTTAGATTTTAAATGGATTTAACCTGTGGAGGATAAATGGATCATTTAATTGAGTAGTTAATGGATATGAGAATATACATACTGGGACCCATATGTAGAAATTGATTAAAATATGCACAAAGTTACTTTTATACATAATAAATCATTCCACCAAATTTCAGTCAAATTTAATAAATTTTATAGTGTAAACGCGAGTTTTAAAACTTTAGGTCCGATTTTATACATACTAAATGGGTATAACCATTCTACTAAAGTGAGAGTTGGATTCATTTTAACCAAATGGTTTGGTACGAGTTAGACTAAAATTGAAATTAGATTGATTTGAATTGGATCCTAATAAAACATAATTGGTGTGGGTTGGTTTGGTATATCAGATAGTAAAGAGAAAGTGTATTTCGATTGGATTGAAATCCATCGGCAGGTTTACCTGTAATACCACAAGAACAGGTGCGCCGCTGCAAACACGAACATGATAGGATATATTTATACTCAGGTGTTGTTCGTTCGAACGCAACCATGCAGCGCACGTACTCGGGCGGACTTGGACGTAACCCAGAGCTCGCTGCCGTCGCCGGTTCGGGAGGTGACGACGACGGCGGCGGAGGCGGCGCGCACGCCGTGGAGGAGGCAGAGCAAGAGGGAGAGGAGGATAGTGCGGCCTGCCCGTCTCGATGCCGTACGTGGTGGCACACCACCCGCACTCTGCTACACTAGGCTAGTGCGAGCACCACTGTGGGTAGAATGACGAGGCTCCGTTTGCCCCACGCTTATGCTCAATAGGAACAGATGGGAAAACAAATACTTCCTCCGTCCATTTCGTATGGCAAGAACTATTAATATTGTCTACATTCATTAATGACATTAATGAATCTATATAATTTATATTATACATATGTCTAATAAAGATTCATTAGCATTTATATAAATTTAGATAAAAATACAAAGTATTAAATTATGAAACAAAGGGGTAGCTCGGACTGTCACGATTCAACGATTTGTCATTGAGGTTTTATGGCACATGTCTTACTTATGTTTCTATTCTGGAATGGTCCCTCCAGAAATATCCGTCCGTTTTTATGCAGCATTCCAATGGTCAATAAAATTTGGAAATAAAATTCTCAAGATAGATGCACATATGATATGCTATCACAATAATCTAATCATTTGTTTCAGATTATTTCTATAATCTATATTACAATAATCCTAAGCTAAAACAAGTAGGGAGTAAGGTTGCATTTATTCAATTCAGCTTTTTCACTTGACTTTTATGCACACATTTTCTAAATTGTTTAAAGATGTAGTTTATCAAACAAGTTTTCATATCAAAGTTTATCATCTCACTCTTCTAAAGTAGATTATCAATTTTGTAGCAATTAACTGCATAGTTTACACCATTAGATAGTTATTAAAAAAATTTCCATCTTTGTCTTCACAAAAGAAAGAAGCATAATCATGTAATACCCCAACTCATTGGTAGTGTTTTGGCCTATATGTGTGTTCTCCTTTCAGTGTTGCCTGTCAGGCCCAAGAGGTCAGTAGGTGTGATTAGTGCCAAGTGGAAAGTTTAGATAGGTTTAGGTCGGCTTATATACTAGTTCACCCCAAGCATATACCTCTAGGTTAACCCTTTTACGTGAAGCGAGTATGAAAATATAAGTGGGGTATTGTGTGAACGTGTAGAGTGGGCTATGCGAATTTGGAGACAGGGTATTAAAAACTAAGACTATAAGTCGAGTATATGTTTCTTATTAATTGATTAACAAAAAATAACAAAAATATGTAAACACGATTTTCTAACCTATTAACATTGGCCACCAGTTTTATACAAATTATAAAATTTAAGTTAATTTAGCTTATAATTATTCAACTTACGGCATCCAACTCAATAATTCATATTACAATAATTGTTATCTAAAACAAAATATAGGGAGTAAATCATAAATATGAGTTATTATCATCTAATTAATTAAAAATATGAAAAAACTATGATATTACTGCAAATTTATCTTTGAACACATAATCGAAGTCCTTAGATTGGTACATAGTGCTAGCTATATATCTCGAAGTTTTTTGTTTTCTCGCTATATGCATGAGATGCCCAAGTGACAATTAGACGATTGGTATAGTACGATCGAGAAAAAGCGGATCAGATTGAGATCAGCAAATATAGTCGAGCACTAGTGGCGGCAAAGCGCATGGGCATCGTGTGTGTAGGAGTACTGTGTAACTACTCTGCACAAAGGAGAGCACGACCGTTGTGCTAGCTATAACAGAATAATGGTGGCCTCTCGTGAAACGATTTATCGCTACTGTACCTATCGATCCAGGTTTCATCTTTAGTTTTTTAGAGAAAATTCTAACATCATATTTACAAATAAAAATGATTTATAAGTAAAACTTGTATATACATATTCTTAACGATATATAGTAACAATGTACATATATTCCTATAATCTTTAACACACAATATGAACGGTGGAGGATAAAACTAGCGACATACACAGCGTGCATAAAATTAAATTGGAACGGTTAATGTCAAATTTTCGAAAAATTGCCGTTATGGATTAATGCACGATTAGAGACTGAATTGGATAGAAAAAGAGGAATCGGCTGAAGGGATAGACTGAAGACGATACCTTATCCATTAATGACACAAGATAATATTATTTTAGAATGGAGCGATTAAAAAATAGTTTGTAAAAAAATTGTATGTGTTCTTAGTGATATAATAGTTAATATAAAGAACAAACTATGATAAAAAAGCTTAAATTTAAAATTATGTTTAAAATTAGCCGCAGCAGCCCACGTGTAGCACTTACACGTGGGTTCTGCTCGGAGAAATTTGCTATTATGTCATTATCAAAGGTGGGTTGCGTCTCTTATACCATTTCGAATTTATGTTCATTTAAAATGTCACTATCAAGCAATTGCAATCCTTTCTTTTGCCATTTTCTCTTTTTGCTCCAAATCTAAAATGATTTTTCTCTTTTTATTTTTATTTATGACCATTTTGCCCCTATGGCTGTTTGTATAGGTTGACTGTGTTGTGGTCGTACGGCGTGGTTATGGTGGATGACGCCATCACTATAGCAGTTGCGACTGTGGCTATGGGTGCCAGCAAGCTTGGGAAGGCTGATGGCAAGCTATGGAAGGGGCGGGCGAGGGAGCGCCAGCGATGAGCAAGCTATTATTTTGTCGATAGCATTAAGACGGCGAGTGAATACGCATGTGTGTGGCCTAGAGAGGGAGAGAAAGACCAAACTCTTATACAGTCAGACGACAAAATGGTTTTAAATATAAATAAAAAGAGAAAAACATATTAGATTTGGAGCAAAATAAGAAAATGGCAAAGGAAAGGATTGCAATAGTTTGATAATGACATTTTAGAGAAACTCAAATCTGAAGTGGCATAAGAGGTGAAACCCACCTTTGATGATGCATGAATAGCAAATTTCTCACTACATCACTGTCCACGCAGTCTGCAGGGGTAGGTCTAATCGGCAATCGTATTCTGCAATCAATACTACTCCTAGTATATATATTTATGTATATAAACTTTTGGTATATAAACTTTATACATATAAACTTTAAACATATACACTTACATATATACACACTAGCAAAATACACATGCTTTGATATGAAAATATATTACAAAATGTTATAGTATTTTTTCTCAACTATACTAATATCACTTGTTTGAACCAAATATGGAGTATTCCATAATATTAGAAAATAGTATGAACTAATTTGTAAAAGAATATCACTTGTTTGAACCAAATATGGAGTATTCCATAATATTAGAAAATAGTATGAACTAATTTGTAAAAGAATGGTAGGAAACAGTGGGATGGCAGATTCACTACCACCACAACTAGAGACATTTATAGTAGTATAGATATATCTTTATACATACAAACTCTCTATTTAACAAATCTACATAGATGCAGATATTATATATACATAAAATATTATAGATATAAACTTAATATATAGAAATCTTTATACATCTAACTTTATATATGCAAAACTTTATACCTATAAAGTAAAAAGAAACACTTTTCTGGAAAGTAAAAAATTAAAAAATTCAACTCTTGGCAGTGTCATGTCCGGCGCGTGCACGTTTTAGCCTTCTCGGTCTGCAGTGGCATGATCCATAGTTCCGCTTGGGGTGTGGAAGTGGCCCACTTGGGCAGACGCGCTCGCGGGCTGTGGAAGCAGCCCACTCAAACGAGGACGGACGAAAATCTAACAAAATCCACGCTCCTTTTTCATAGTACTCCCTTCGGTTTTGTAATGAATACCGTTAACTTTTATCTACGTTTGCCCCTCTATCTTATTAAAAAATTATATAATTATTAATTAGTTTGTTATGATTTCATATGTGACTAAAGTAATTTTAGTTATGATTTATAGTTTTGTATATTTGGACAAAATTTTTGAATAATACTAAGGATAAAATGTAAATAAAAAAGTCAGATACATCAATTAAAAAATTCGGAGGAAGTAACCTTTTATGGTAATAAAGAGATGTCGACAACTTTTTGACACAGTTTGATATTCGTCATATTTAAAGAATATATAAATATAAGAAAATATGAATTATAATTAAAATATATTAATTTAAATCTAGTTGTGTATTTTTAATAAAAAATGGTTAAAAATATATCGGAAATCATTTCTGATTGAGTAATTTGTCGTGGCATGACTTGTTATTCAGGTCTTCTCGGTCCAACTCTGACAACACGTGTCCAATCCCATTGGGCTTCCATAGGTGGGCTACGGTTCTCTCGAAAAATCCATATTGCTGAGTTGGGCCAAATGGGCCGCCAGTCGTGTCTATCTGACCCTGTCAAACTCCACGTCTCGTCCGGCTCGCCGTCGCCGGTGAGCGAGCGGCTGAGCTCGTCGCTCCTCCCACTCCCAGCAACCCAAAAATAGCGCGCTTTGCATCGCATGCATCTCCCGGGCGAACTCAAAACGCTCCCGCCGCGCGTTCCCGCGGCGCATGCCCCTACCAGGCACGCCACACACCAATCTTGCTCCCAGTTCCATCGATCGATCGATCGATCGATCTCGCCGTCTTTCTTCAGCGCGCGCCGGAATCGTCCATGGCGGCGGCGAGCTACACGGGCCGGCGCACCTGCGAGTCGTGCACCACGAGGGCGATGGCCGGGTGCGTGGTGGGCGAGCCGGCGTCGGCGTCGGCGCCGGGGCAGAGGGTGACCGTGCTGTCGATCGACGGGGGCGGCATCAGGGGGCTCATCCCGGGCACCATCCTCGCGTTCCTCGAGGCCAGGCTGCAGGAGCTCGACGGCCCCGGCGCGAGGCTGGCCGACTACTTCGACTGCATCGCCGGGACCAGCACCGGCGGCCTCATCACCGCCATGCTGGCCGCGCCCGGCGACGACGGCCGCCCGCTCTTCGCCGCCCGAGACATCAACCGCTTCTACCTCGACAACGGCCCCCGCATCTTCCCCCAAAAGTAACTAGCCCCTCCACTTCTCAATGGGTCGAGCCAAGCGCGCATTGGTACACATCGGATTGGTGATCGGAAATTGCATTTAGGAGGTGCGGCATCACGGCGGCCGTGGCGGCGCTGACGCGGCCGAGGTACAACGGCAAGTTCTTGCAAAGCAAGATCAGGCGCATGCTCGGGGAGACGAGGGTGTGCGACACGCTGACCAACGTCGTCATCCCCACCTTCGATGTCAGGCTGCTCCAGCCCACCATCTTCTCCACATACGACGTACGATCCTTGATACGCATCCATGCTTCCCGCCATTGCCATCATCAGCTCATCGATCGAACACATTTTTTTTCAGGCGAAGAGCATGCCCCTCAAGAACGCACTCCTCTCCGACGTCTGCATCAGCACATCCGCCGCGCCGACCTACCTCCCCGCGCACTGCTTCCAGACCAGCGACGAGGCCACCGGCAAGACCCGCGAGTTCAACCTCATCGACGGCGGCGTCGCCGCCAACAACCCTGTAAGTGATGGATCGATGGCAACAATTCATTCGGAGCTAGTGTGTGGGACTGATATTTTGTGTAACGTTGGGATCGAGCAGACGATGGTGGCCATGACGCAGATCACGAAGGAGATGATCGCCAAGGACAAGGAGGAGCTGTACCCGGTGAAGCCGGCGAACTGCGGCAAGTTCCTGGTGCTCTCCATCGGCACCGGGTCGACGTCCGACCAGGGGATGTACACGGCGAGGCAGTGCTCGCGGTGGGGCATCGTCCGGTGGCTGCGCAACAAGGGCATGGCGCCCATCATCGACATCTTCATGGCGGCCAGCTCCGACCTCGTCGACATCCACGCCGCCGTCATGTTCCAGTCGCTGCACAGCGACGGCGACTACCTCCGCATCCAGGACAACACCCTCCACGGCGCGGTGGCCACGGTGGACACCGCCACGAAGGAGAACATGCGGGAGCTCGTCGGGATCGGCGAGCGGATGCTGGAGCAGCGGGTGTCCAGGGTCAACGTCGAGACCGGCAGGTACGTCGAGGTGCCCGGCGCGGGGAGCAACGGCGACGCGCTGAGGGGCTTCGCGAGGCAGCTCTCGGAGGAGAGGAAGGCGAGGCTAGGGCGGCGGAGTGCTGCCAGCGGCGCAGAATCCAACTTGTCCTGCAAGTGTTAGCAACTGTACCACGACCGATCATTCCTTTTTTCGACGGACACTTGGGAATAATAAGATAGTGCTATCGGTTACAACGTACGACCCACATTGATTCATTTCTTGAACAGTTTGTGTGCATCAAGATCCATTGAGCACGAACATGCATGCAGCATCAGAAAATGTTCACAACAAACGGATCATGTAGTATACGTCAATCAGGGACGCTCGACCAGCAGCGGCGGGATCGGCGGAGCCTAGTCTACTCGCCGCCGCGGAGTTTGATTTCGCCTCCTCCTTGCATCCCCAACAACTCATCTAAATTTGGTCATCCATATCTTTATTTGAATGATCATCTAAACTAGTTTTATCCTTCGTATCTCTTTGTACTCCGCTAGATCATAAACATCCTCTATATCTCGTTGGAGGATGAAGAGAGATCATCTAAATATGAATGTTATTTCTTAATATGGATGTCATCTAAAAATAGATGATAGGACAGCCGTTCTGTTGGAGCTCAATTTATAGTCTTCATCCTCTATTTTCAGAATAGAGGATGGGATAGATGAGCTGTTGGGATGCTCTAAGGGCTTGTTCGGTTAATCCCAACCACAAAAGAATTTAAAAGGATTAGGGAGAGATTTATTCCACACCTATTGTGGTGTGGAATTATTCTCCCCTTGTTCCGGTTAGTTGGGATTTAATCCCCAAGAGAAATCTATTCCGGAGGGGATTGGTTGAACCCTCCCATGTCATACGATCTCTGTGGGGTTTGAATCCCCAACTTTCTAATAATCCCTTTCATAAAAATATCCGTTTATTTTGACATGAATTTACAAAAAGTAGTAGGTTGGGATGAAATTATCATATAAGATGATAGGAATTTTTCACACCACCGATAGAGAGGATTAATTCCTCAACCAATACAATAGAAAAATCCCTGATGGGCTGGGCTAGAATTCTGACTAGGCTTAACCGAACATCGATTTTTGTATGGGCTGGGATTTATTTCACGGGGGAAAAATCCATAAGGGTTGTGGCCCAATCTCCTTCAACCGAACAAGGCCTTAGTTCTGTCTAATCCCTTTCTATTGAGAAATAACCATATAGAGCCTAAAGAAATTCACAGGCTGGGAGAAATGTCGCCCTTTGTGCTAGGGTCGAAGATGCGTGTTTGATATCTCACACAAATCGCCCTTTGTGCCAGGGTCGACAATGCGTGTACAACAAACTTTTTCTTGATCTTAATGATCATTTGTAACGAGTATTAACCCAGCACGAAATTACTGGCACTCATGAGGGCAATGCCGATTCCTATAACCAGCACAATTGAGGTTAATATTTGGTACCTGTCACCGATGAGAGAAACATTTGTACCGGGTATATACGTACATACCGTAACCGTCATAGGTGTAGATATAGAGTCATTTTACCATCTTGAGGTATATATATGCGTGCATGCACATGATATTAGAAATCCTGAACTGAGTTTGTTTACGTAACAAAATTATCCATAGCTAACTAATCATCCCAGCCATACCTCATCCAAACATTCATATGTGATAATATTTCTTTCTAACCCCCCTCTCAATCTAAACCTCTAATGTTAAGATTGCTTTGAAATATTCTAACTGTTTTCCAGTGAATGGGTTTGGTAAAACCATGAGCCACTTGGTCTTCTGATGATATATACTCTCTCTCAAGAAGCTTGTTTGCTACTTGTTCTCAAACAAAGTGATATTCCACTTTAATGTGCTTGATACGTGCATGAAAGACATAATTAGGTGAAAGTTGTTTAGCTTGCACACCATACCTTGGCAGGCTTAGATACCTGTATACGAGGTTCTTGTAATAAAGTATATATTTATATTGACTCTACAATAACATTAGATAACGTCTTATGTTAAGCCTTTGTACTGGATCGGTTGTTTTGTTTTTACTCATGCCCAAGAACTATTATGGAGCACAAAGAAACTGGCACACCTTATTAACGGAAAAAGATATATATGATCCAGTCAAGGTGAGATACTGCAACTCTCCAACTATCCTTCTATATATTAGCACTGTTAGGGCCACGTTCATTTGGGTGAGAATGAGGATTAGTTATCTAGCGCGAAAAACGAAGTAATAGATTAGGACATTATCAATTAATTATTAATTATAAAAAAATATAAAATAGATTAATATGATTTTTGAAACAACTTTCCTATAAACAATTTTTATAAAAAATAGTTTCGAAAGCGCGCGCGTGAAAAACGAGAGAATTTGGATAACTTGCTCGGGCTGCCAAACACGGCCTAGGTCCAAAAACATCTCCTTTATTTATTGTCAATCTTTCTGAAGTATATAAACGTGCATTCATTGGCTTGCAATCACTCATTTTAGTTCTCTTTTAACATGTCAGTTATGTATTTCCCTCGAGAGAGCACTAATCCATCATTTTTCTAGAGCACCCTGTTTTTGGTGTCTGTTTTAAACCATACAAAGCTTTGTCTAGCTTATAAATAAATTCATATTGAGATGGAGCTTTATACCCTAGCGGTTATTTCATATACACATCTTCTTCAAATATACAATGCATAAAGAGATTCTGAATATCGAGTTGGTGTAGACTCCAACCCTTGGGCATAGCTAAGACAAAACAATTATGACAGTAACATCTTTAACAACGGAACTAAAAGTATCCTAATAAAAAAAGTAAAAATTCAACAGCTACTCCAGCTACACGTATTTAAACCGTTGTTACGGTTTGGAGAGAAATTTCTCCAGCGACCCTATCGATGCCCTGTTAAATTTAATGGATTTGGGCCATACATCTCGTGCAGGCCGTGTGGTCCCAGGAGCCCACTAAAATCTGCGTTCATTTCAGGCCCTGTCCGGTTCCCTGAATTGGGCCGTGAATTGAAGGATGGGTCAGATTCATTTCGGCCCAGTTGGAAACCAACTGGAGGCCCAATACAATTCAACATTCCCTTTACTTTCGGCCCACTTTTAACCCGGGAGCCCATCGCGGTGCGGTCACGTCACGTGGGCCCGGACTCCCGAGCGCGGGAAAGCGCATCTCTTCCCGCCACACCGCTCCCCTCTTCCCGCCAAAACGAGCCCCTCTTCTTCCCCAGATTTTAACCACCACCCCCAAAAATCCCGAACCCGCCGCCACATTCCCGCTCCTCTCCCTCCCCTCCCCTCCGGTCGCGCCGCGCGTGCCTTCTCCGAGCAGCAGCCATGGACGTCAACGAGGAGGCCATGGCGGCGCACAAGCGCGCGTTCCTCGACTTCCTCGACCAGGATGTGAGTGCCCCCCCCCCCTCCCCTCCTTCCCTCGCCGTCGCCGCCGCCGCCTTCTCCGGATCCGTGGGGGTGACATCCTTTCCTACCGTCTTCTCTGCAGGTCGGGAAGGGGGTTTACATGCAGGCCGTGCGCGACATGGTGCAGAACAAGCGCCACCGGCTCATCGTCGGCATGGATGACCTCCGGAACCATAGCCTCGACCTCGCCCGCAGGTAGGTGGTCCGCCTCCCTCCCTCCTTCCTTCTCTCTCGAGGCTTTGCCCCCGTCTTGGCTGCTGGATCTCATGATCTCATCTCGCGTTTCCTTTTTTTTAGGATGATACGGAGCCCCGGGGAGTACATGCAGCCGGCGTCAGATGCGGTGACGGAGGTGGCGAGGAACCTGGATCCCAAGTTCTTGAAGGAAGGGCAGCGCGTGCTGGTGGGATTCTCGGGTCCCTTCGGCTTCCACAGGGTCACGCCGAGGGACCTCATGTCCTCCTTCATCGGGACCATGGTCTGCGTCGAGGGCATCGTCACCAAATGTAATTAAGTTCATAATCGGGTTGCAATTGGCTCATCTGGGTTTAAATTGTGGTCTTTATCGCCTTATTGGGTTCTACAATCGATCCTCCTGGCGTGGTCCAAAAAAAATCATAGTTCAGTTAGTAAAAATGGTGTGGTTGATTTTTTTTTGTGCAAGTAAGAAATTGTGAATGCTAGTTCTGAGGAAGGAGAAAAGTTAGAGCAAATGTTCACTCCTCGCACATGCTTAATTTAGTAATACTATGTTTAATTGTGTTTAGTTCCAACTGATTATTCAGTTAAGTGATTGGTGCATATGACCAATCGAAACCTTACTCTGCCTGCTATCTTGTAGTTCAAAATCATTTAAAGATATATTGCTAATGTTATTACGCTTTTCTGTAAAAAAAATCAGGTTCACTAGTAAGGCCGAAAGTTGTTAAGAGTGTTCACTACTGCCCTGCTACTGGAGGCACTCTCTCACGTGAATACAGGGACATCACATCTTTTGTTGGCCTGCCTACTGGTTCGGTTTATCCAACAAGGGTACTTTCTTATGGTCTTCCTTTTGCAATCCCATTCAATGGAACATCTTTTTTGTTTTCTCTGTAACATTGCTAATTTGGAACGCTTAGGATGAAAATGGCAATTTGTTGGTCACCGAGTATGGGATGTGTGAATACAAGGATCACCAAACACTGTCCATGCAAGAAGTGCCTGAAAATTCTGCCCCTGGACAGCTCCCGAGAACAGTGGACATTATTGTAGAAGATGATCTTGTTGATTCTTGCAAGCCAGGTGACCGTGTCTCAATTGTTGGTGTATATAAGGCTCTTCCAGGGAAAAGCAAGGGCAGTGTTAGTGGTGTATTCAGGTAAGTTCTGATATAACCTTAACCTTACCTGAACTAAACTTTTTTTTTCTAAAATGCTTAAGTATTACAATGCCTATAGGACTGTCCTTATCGCAAACAATGTCTCACTTATGAACAAAGAGGCAAATGCACCTGTCTATACTCGGGAGGATCTGAAGAGGATGAAAGAAATATCAAAGAGAAACGACACATTCGACTTGCTAGGAAATTCACTTGCTCCATCTATATATGGTCACCTGTGGATAAAGAAAGCAGTTGTGCTATTAATGCTTGGTGGCGTTGAGAAGAATCTGAAAAATGGAACTCACTTGAGAGGGTAAGTGTTATTTCCGGTGTCATTGCTTCTGTTGCTACATGATTTCATTGATTGTAGTGTAAATGCATGTTTTATGTGGTGTGCAGAGATATAAACATGATGATGGTAGGAGATCCTTCAGTTGCCAAGTCCCAGCTCCTAAGAGCGGTTATGAACATTGCCCCTCTAGCAATTTCAACTACTGGAAGGGGTTCATCTGGTGTTGGTTTGACTGCTGCTGTCACATCTGATCAAGAAACTGGTAACTACTAGAACATCTTTCGTTTTTACTTGGTTACTATAGAAGTTCTGACCAGATTCCTGTGGTCAGGGGAAAGAAGGCTGGAGGCTGGTGCTATGGTTCTTGCTGATCGTGGTGTTGTCTGCATTGATGAGTTTGATAAGATGAATGATCAAGACCGAGTGGCCATACATGAAGTTATGGAACAGCAAACTGTGACCATTGCAAAGGCTGGAATACATGCCTCGCTAAATGCGAGATGCAGCGTAATTGCTGCAGCAAATCCAATATATGGAACTGTAAGCTATTATTTCTCGCATGCCTTTTTTGGGGTTACAGAAGTGTTCTTACATTTTCTGATGATGATTTTTGCTATGTTACAGTATGACCGTTCATTGACACCAACCAAAAACATCGGGCTTCCAGACTCATTGCTCTCACGTTTTGATTTGCTTTTTATTGTTCTTGATCAAATGGATGCTGAGATTGATCGTCAAATTTCAGAACATGTTGCACGGATGCATAGATATTGCACTGATGATGGAGGTACTTCTTTTGTGTTTTACAACACATATATTTTCAGTTATTCCATTTGCTTAACCAAGCAACAAACTTGTAAACTGCAGGAGCAAGGTCTCTTGATAAAACAGGATATGCTGAAGAAGATGATGGTGATGTTAATGCAGCCATATTTGTTAAATATGATAGAATGCTCCATGGGCAGGACAGAAGGAGAGGCAAAAAAGCCAAACAGGACAGACTGACTGTCAAATTTTTGAAGAAATATATCCATTATGCCAAGAACCTTATTCAGCCAAGACTCACTGATGAGGTAATCTTCTTAAATGAGATATTATTATGGTCTATCAGCACAATGTGGTAATAGTATGATAATACAATGGCTACCATTGGAGCATCATATTCTTGTTACAATTATGTAATTTGACTTTGTAACCCACTCAATTCTGACCATTGAAAAGAAATAAACAATAATGTTCTTGCTAATATGCTAAAGTGTTGTGCTGATAGATTTCTCCATAGTAAAAGAAATTTCTGCTACTACATAATAACATGCTCTCTTCAGCTATATCATTTAAGCTTTTGTTCTCACAGGCATCTGATCACATCGCAACTTCATATGCTGAGCTCAGGGATGCTAGTGCAAATGCAAAGGTTTGCTCTAAGCATGGCTCCTTTTTTTGTTTTGATATAATGATGTTATATGTTGGTAATTGTTGTTTCCTTGTCCATATGTTTTATAGTCTGGTGGAGGTACACTTCCAATCACAGCAAGGACACTGGAAACCATAATTCGTCTATCTACTGCTCATGCCAAGATGAAATTGAGGCATGAGGTAATTTACTACATACATCATGTCATTTCTCCTGTTAGTACTATAATGTTGCAAACACAGTGAAATCTAATGGAGTTGTATTGCAGGTTCTAAAAACTGATGTTGAAGCTGCACTTCAAGTTCTGAATTTTGCAATATACCACAAAGAGTTAACTGAGATGGAAGAGCGTGAACAGAGAGAAATGGAAATGAAACAACAAGCTGACCATGATGCAGGTGCAAGTGGTGGTAATGCTGATGGGCATGGCAGGTAAGCATAGTGTCCGTCTCCTAAAAATATCTCATCCTTTTGTAAAATAAGTGATTTTGTTTCTATTGATTTCACAAAAAAAATGTTGCCACTTTGAATTAAGTTCTTTTGACGCAAAGTAATGAAATGTTTTTTTAATGAAAAAGTAATGAAATGTTAGTAACTTGTAGGTGAAAGGTCAATTTCTTTTACAAACAAATGGCAAACATGTAAAAACATAGAATAACAACTCAACCTTAAAAGCTTTAGTATGTTTGCAACCTCCTTTTTATCTAGTTGCTTCAAATATAGTCTCACATGTTTTATACTTTTATCCCTTAACTCCTGCCAGTTCTGGAAACGATCCGATGGATGTGGATGTAGGAAATGCATCGAACGATCAGGATGTACCTGCCGAGAGGTTACTACATAACATGACCTCAACTTTGCAAATGCTGGAACCTTGGCTTTGATCTCTTGTTCTCATCTATTTCTTTCTTCCCGTGTTGTTTCATATTCTTGCAGAATCGCAGCATTTGAGGCAATTCTCGGTCAGCATGTGTTGGCAAATCATATCGATCAAATTTCAATCGACGAAATTGAGCAAACAGTTAATAGAGAGGCGGCTGCACCTTACAGTAGACGTCAAGTAGAATTCATTTTGGAGGTACGAATAATAATACTTTCAATATTTTCCCAAAGTTGGTTTGGTTGTATTGAATTTTATTTCCTTGTTATTTCAGAGGATGCAAGATGCAAACAGGATAATGATACGGGATGGTATTGTTCGGATAATCTAACTTCAAATCATGTCTTGCATTGAGGACAAGCTGATTACTACGGTGCATCATCCTTATCTTTTCAACAGATACTTGTCTAATTTGGCATTTCAGAATGTCTGCATCTGCACCAGAGGTTGATGTATTTGTGTATCGTAATTTTTAACAGCGAGATTTTAGATGGTCATCTCTGCCGTTGTACTTTCAATTGATGTACTGTAACTTACATTTCTTCTGATCTGGTGATATGTGTTAGATAATCCAATTCAATCATAAACAATAGATTACGAATTGAAACCCTAATCAATACAAGATCACCGATTAATTCAAATGCGGAAAATAAACCTGCAGATGAAGCTATCTGATTCCCTTCTTTTCTTTCAATCAATTCCGTCTTCTTTCCTTCAACTTTGGCGAGATTAGATCGCTGATGATCTGTTCTGAATCTCCGATCTTTGGGTCTCCAACGGCACTGCCTGGAATCGTCGCACAAAACCCTTAGATTGATTTTGAATTTCTAGTTGCGAGAATAAGCGACACGAGCGTCCCCGTGGGCTTCTCTTTTTTTATATACCACTGGTGGGTTTTGGGGGCTTTTTCTAATCCGATTCTAACATGAGGGTTACGAATTTAGAGTTAAAAGATAGATTTCGGATAGGATTATAGTGGTTATATCCTTTTCTAAATATCGGCTAACTGATAAATCAACCAACAATATGTAGTCCTTTTATATATGGTCACCAATGTGTGCTGGTAGTCCAGTTACTGGCTTGAATGGCTTCAAATTAGATGTTACTATTTCTTCAGATCATCTGATATTCAAACTAAAAACGCGTTCCAGAAGCAAAAAGGTCATAAAAAATGACATCTATTCCAATCAGCCTTATTTCCTTGCTGTGTATAAAGCGTGTTTTCACCTTTTTATGTTTATTTCGAGGAAATGCCCATTTTTCACATATGGCATAGGAGGCTTTCTGAGAAACACCAAGGAGTTCTAGGACATTACCGATTGATGATAGCTCAGCATCCAACTTGTCCTGCAAGCGTTGGTAACTGCAGAATAGCCGGACGTGCAGGATTCCACATTTCCACGCTTATATTTTAACCTTTGATTTTGAGGTTTTTCATTGTAGTTTATTTTTCTGCATTGGCTTTTAAATCGCTAAGAATATATATATATATATATAAACTTTATTTATAAATTATTTTTTGTTTGTAAATATATCGTTTGATGAAAAAGACAAACAATCATTCATCAATCTACTAAAATTTTGGTGGATCTCCATAATAGCAACACCAATAAATAGTACTGATCCAACCTTGCCCTGGTCCTTCTCGGATTAAGATCTCCGCCGTTATGTCAGAGTTATTACCGTCACACGCGGTCCTTCTCGGATTAAGATCTCCGCCGTTATGTCAGAGTTATTACCGTCACTGACGTGTGGATTCTATTAGTCACTGACGCGTGGATCCCATTATCTATGATTCACATGTTAGCGACGGTAATAGCATAGAGGATCTGGATCCGTCATTCTCTCCGCAACTATCTCTTATCCTCTCCTATAAATTTTTTTAGGTAAATTCACTATCTTTATGGTTCCTCCAGGTACTGTTGCAAGTTCCAACAAGGCTAAGGTTCATGGCAGGCCATTTATTTGCACAGATGTTTGTATTAAAATTAATTTCTTTACTTTGTATATGTAACCTACACAGATCTTGCGTAAACAGTGACACATCTATTTCTTTTAGGCTAATACTTACTTATGTAGTCTACACAATTTTTTTATAGATAGACACATTTTGTGTAAATTCGATGTTTTTTAATTAAATTTCCCTTTTAGATAAATTTCAAGGTATTTCCTGTTTTTGGTAAATTTTAGGCAATTATCCACTTGATATTTAGGGTCCCTATTTATCTTCCATCTGATTCATTTAGCTTACTGGTGCTGCTCATCGCAGACTCATTGAGCGCCTAGAGGCAAATGACGTTGCATATTACATTGATTTCATATGGTATGCACCTCTTGATGGCCTATAAGCAACAGCCTACGTGTCAACAACACTACTACGTGTCAACAACACTATTTACATTCGTTATCCATTGATCATTCTGGATATAAAGCCTTCAATTTTCAAGACATTCCACCGTGATCATTGGCTGATATATAAGAGCGAGTATAATAGTAGATTATAAATTGGTTATAAAATGGTGCAGAGGACAAATAAAAAGGAAGTAGGATTGGCTCTCATACATGAGCTAGCTATAGACATACTCTAAGAAAAAAAATATTAAATACAAAGGACGAGATAAAAATTAGAGTCAACCTTATATGTAATCTATTATATATGTTGACTTCAATCGTAGTTAGTAAGTTGATTCTACTATTAAACTTGCCCTAAGTGAGTTTCGTATGCTAGTCCATTTACACCCTTCACTGATCCATGCCAGCAATATTACTTTATTGGTAAAAGAAGTAAAAGCTTTAAGGCATAGTCTATTTTTATGATTATACATTGTATGTTTATATTTGTAAAACTATGTTTTTAGTAAATTTGGCTAGCTTTATCGTGGGTTCCATGTGTCATGCTCATTGCTCATGCCATTGGCAACGCTTGAACATGGCCAAGGTTAATGGTATGCCATTTATTTTTGCACGAATGCTAGTAGGAAAATGAATTTCCTTAATATGAGGGGAGGCATCATTTCTTCTAGGTTAATAGCTATTTATGTAATCAACATAAATTCTATACGTGATGAAACTATAAGACGAATGTGATTGGAAGGTGGAAGCGCATGGTAGAACGAGATCAAAATACGGGGATATGGCTAGGGCTAGAGAATAGCTCGGGCATGGTGAGGTTAAGCTAGAGGAGGTCAGGGGGTGCTATCTAAAGCCTTGGAAAGGAGAAGGTGGAGATTGAGCTCAAAACAACCAAGAAAGCTAGGGTTTATCCCTAGGATTTTTATAGCTCATGTTGACACCGTTTTCTTGGGAATTATTCCCTTCTCTTGCGAAAGGAAGTAGATAACATCAAGAGGGATCAAATTCACTCAACCAATCAGAGGATATCAACAAATAGGTGGTCGAATCAAACAGAGGTAGTGATGTTAGACGATAGAGGTAAAAGACGATATGGTAATGTGGGTCCCACATAATCAATGGGCGGTACTGATGGGCTGGGCGTTCAAGCTAGGCCCACGTTGTTGGTTGGGTTAGGGAAAGGAAGAGGATAGCAACTTGGTTGGGAGAAAAATAAATTTGGGGGGGGGGAGAAGAAGCGGACCAGACTTGTCCCGACAATGAGAAGATGGTTTTTATTTGATTTTTTCATTTGAGGAATGATTTTTATTAAAATTAGCTCTCGAGTTATGAAGATTCTAAGAATATTTCGGAGGGCAAAACTAAACCTAGAAAATTTTATTCCCACATGAACTTTACTTGTTAATATTTTTGGGTTTTAATATAAATTATAGAAATAAATTATTAATTATCAGACAAACAGTGTTACACGTATAGTATAATTTTCGGGATCTTGACACCCTATCTAGTTTACTTGTGGATTCATTTTGTATTTGTAGAAGCTACTAGCCTTAAGGTATGCATCATATGGTTCCTATGGTGATCAGGACTGAGCTTCTAATGTGATGATATCTTGGACTGCACCCAATTCCTCGTGGACTTCTGCTTCTATCTCGATATATCCACAGGTAGTCGAAAAGATAAAAAGACATGAAAGAAAGAGAGAAGAAAGATGAGAGGATTGGCAGACATGACAGCCATGTAAGTGGCAATTTTAAAGTAGGATGTACTCATACACCAATCTTTTCGCTTATACTTAAGTCCCATTTAGTTAGAAAAAAATTTTAAGAGAGAGGTCACATTGACGCGTACAGTCACACATGCGAAGTATTAAACGTAGTCCAATTATAAAACAAATTTCAGATTCTGCCTGGAAATTACGAGACGAATCTTTTGAGTCTAATTAATCCGTCATTAGCACATGTTGATTACTGTAGCACTTATGGCTAATCATGTATTAATTAGACTCAAAAGATTCATCTCACGATTTTCCCCATAACTGTGTAATTAGTTATAGTATTCATGTATATTTAATGCTGTATATATTTAGTGTCCAAAGATTCGATGCAATGTTTTTGGAAAAAAATTTTGGGAACTAAACATGGTCTTATATTTGTAAGCTAAATTTTAATTTTTATAACTTAAATTTAAAGCTTTTCATCGTAGTTTATTTTTCAACCTTTGTTTTTAGATCGCTAAAAATATGTATATTAAAGTGTTACCCATAGCTAACTTTTTAATAAGTGGTTTCGTTTATGCTTCTCAATAGTTAAAAGATGGGGCTTCAGGTATTTATGGGATTTGAACCTTATATAAAATATAAACATTTTAGCACTATTCGTAGGATTACTTCTCTATGAATCACTCCTCACTTAAAATTATTCTCATTTTATCCTAGCTAGCCTTCCATGACATCTATTTCTCATTTATTATAGGACACCATATTACTTTATTTTCATGGTTAATCTCTAGTAAAACAACTTAAAAATTCTTATTTTACGATGGATGTTGGGTACATTAATGAGTCTTTTACCCCTCCATTACAAATAAATAAACCTACGACTTAAAATATGTGCCTATACACATGTATAGTAATAGGAGCCTTTTATTTTAAAATAGGATAATAGAAATTAGTAGGTACCATCTCGGTCTAAAATAAGTGTGCCTATTTTGAGACGGGAGCAATATGTATTTTTATAGCATAGAAATTTAGATAACAATGCTGAAATATAGTGACCAATGCATCAACTTCTTTGAATCTGAAACTATGCTAAGCTAAGACACTATGCATTCACGTGAACTCAGGCAAACCCTACCAAATATAGTTGGCTAAAAGGCCTAAGGCCCGATGGGCCCAGCTGGTGTCGAGCCCATGCCGACATATGATATTATGATGGAGGCAAAATAAGAAAGGGGCCAAATAGACTTAAGGGTCTGTTTGAGAGTTTTTGATTATGAGAAGCAGCTGTTTGGTAGTCAGTTTCTGAGAATCTAAAAAAACTCTGAAACCCGGCTTCTCCAGCTTATGACTTCTTAGTTTATTTTTTCAGAATCTGTAACTACAGATTCTCAGAAGCTGTGGATCGTTTGGGCAACTTCTGGCAGAAATAACTTTTGGGAGAAGTCGCAGCTAGGAGAAGCTCCCCAAACATACCCTTAATCTAGTTATGTAAAACACGTCTTAAAGCGATAAGGGATATAAAATAGATTTATTTTAACCATATAAAAAGACATGCTAAAGAGATAAATGAGACAAAATATACTTTTTCTACGGAGGAGCATAGTGTGCTTTCATATCTTTGGGTCTGTTAGTACAGCAAGTGGGCGGGCATGGCCTGGGCCGGCGTGTAGGGTGCCGGGCCGACTGAACCTGGCCGTCTATGCTACCAGGCCACCTTTCTCGCTTGAGCGGCGCGGCGACCCAAATCCATTTTGCGGCGGCGCCGAGGAAGACGCACCACGCGCCTCGTGGAAGGGGACAGCGGAGAGGACGAGTGAGAGTCCAGCGGGAGCGGGCTCGCCGGCGTCGACTGTGTCCGACGAGGGTAACCATCCCATCTCGATCTCTTCTTCCCCCTTGTTGCTCTCCTTTTCTCTTTTTTATTTTCTTGTTTTTTCTGGGAGCAGTAAATCGGCTTAAATTCAGAAATCACACACCTGCAAGCAAGTGGGTGTGGTTGAAACCAAGAAAAAGGTGCGTCCTTTTACTTCCAAACATGATGGGTTTTGGGATGGATCAACATCAACTGTATTGTATTGTAGTAGCAAATAGTTAGCAAAGTTTTCCCCTTTGGCTACACACCGCTGTTTCACGTTGAATTTAATTGTGAAATATCCATCTTTCCAGTAGGGACTAGGAAGAAGCTGGATAATAAGAATAGTCTCAGCCTTGTCATGGGAGAACAACTCATCGCAGAAAGATGAAGCTGCATCACGAGTACGGTCAGCTGTTTGTGCTATTTCTAGTTTGCCCATTGATGTATGCTCATTTTTGTCTTGTTTTCGTTCAAAATTTCTTTTTGTGCCTTCATGCAAACTAGAGCATGTTCCTTGTGGGGATCGAATTATACCATCTGAATGTGGATTGGGATATGCATGCTGCTTTTATGTGCTTTGATGATTTACACTGTAGCTACTAATCGTAACCATGTACTAGTAGCTAATAATGTAGGAGAATTTTTACTATGCCAGCCTTCTTTACCCTGTATAGCATACTGCTGAGTGTTCTTTAACAGTAATCTACACTTGTGTGGTATATGTTGTATTTTTTCATATGCTCAAAAGGATCAAAAAGGGGCTCAAAACAGGAAAATTTACCCCTTGTCATCATTCAGTACTGATTGTAAAGGTTGCATCTCAGAATCTTTTATGTTCCAGCACGTTCGTAAGTGAAAATTCCTGTAAGACTAAGCATATTTCACCATTCAGGGGATGTTTGTAAAGGCTATGTTATCCTATTCAAACAGAGTTTTTAAAAAGCAGCATTCTTTCAGCTACAAGTATTCGTTATGCCCCTGTGATCTTTTAAATTACTTCACAATGTTCCCCATTTTGTGTCTTAGGTAGGGCTGGATAACGAGCCGGCTCGGCTCGGTCCAGCTCGTTAAGATAACGAGCTGGCTCGGCTCGGCTCGGCTCGACTCGTTGTCGTAACGAGCTAAAAACCCAGCTCGGCTCGGCTCGTTATAAAACTCGAGCTGGCTCGTTAGGCTCGTGAGCCATGTATAAAAAGTTAACCTAAATAATTTTTTAATAGGTTATACAAGTAAATTTTTATTTCAAACATGCAAATCATATAAAATTGTATTTAAATATTAAAGTTTGAACCAACAAATTACATGGTGAACCTATGAAGTACGAAACACATGCATTCCAAGGTGAAATCAATGAATGCCAGTGAATCTTATATCTTTGGTCTAGCTCGTTAGGCTCGCGAGCAGCTCACGAGCCAGCTCGAGCTGGCTCGTTATCTCTAACGAGCTAAAATGCTAGCTCGGCTCGTTAGAAAAATAAAACGAGCCGAGCCGAGTTTGTCACGAGTCGAGCGAGCTAACGAGCCATGAGCTTTCTGTCCACTCCTAGTCTTAGGAAAGGCAAACATGAGACAATGTATTGGAAGGCGAACAATAGCTGGGAAGGTCGCTAAGAAAACATATACTAAACGATGACATCTCCACAATTTTACTGTAAGTGCTTTCCAGAATTATATAGTTTGAATGTGAATCCATTATCCATAAGGGTCTGACAAGTCCAGTGTTATATGCAACAGATTATGGTATTCTGGAGTGATGGAGTAAGCAATTTGCCAGCTCTGCGTGAATTAATTATCTCAGGGCATCAGCTCTGTAGGTTCATGACTTGGCGACAGGGAAGAAGTTCATGTTGGAAGATTAGCAATATTAGATAGGCAAGGAGTTCAAGTATTGATACGGTTGCGCATATCAAAGTTTTTTGTTTGGATTTATGTTGTTTTGTTGAAATCTTTGAGTAATTTCAAAGAATTTGTTTCATCTTTGATGTTTATAAGCTAATCTTGAAGTCAGCATCAAGTGGATCTACAAAATGCATTCACATATATATTCTGTAACATTGCTTAACATGTATAGCCTCGAAGCTAGATCCTTTGATCAAATATCAACTTGGATGCAAAGCTCTATCAACTGTTTTTTTGTCAAGTCAGGACTAAAAAATGCATTCAACTTTCCATGCCATTCAACATGTTTGGAACTTTTGATCCAGCCTTGGCACAATGAAGTTGTACGATTTGAGGTCTTAAAAGAGAGGCACGAGAGGGGAAATGCTGCAAGATGTGTCTGCTTCGAGGATCTCTAGTTCTGGAAGAAGTGGTGATCCCTAATCTCTAATTCCTTTTCCATGTATTTAAATGGCTAATTTATTTCCTTTGTTCTTTTGATACATTTTTGATTGACCAGATCTCTATTATCCCTGTCGTTCTAATAAGCACTTATAGGCTCAGCCGATGTATATCGCATATTCTCCCTGATGATTTATTTAGATTGGATTAATATATGTAGAGTACCTTGTTGGGTGAATAATATGATATAAATTTAATTTCTGAACTTTAATGATCCAATCAAAATACTACTGTTATATGATTAGGCACATGATGTTTAATCCTTGATGTTCTAAATATTAGGATATATTCAAATTATGAAGAGCACAGTAAGCAGAATTTCATTTCAAAATTATCTACTATCAAGTTTCAACCAAAGTCACTATTAGGCTACATGGAAATTAGAATTTTTTTCTCAAAGTAATTCGATTCAAAATCTGCATTATGAGGATGCTAACTATCATGGTTGGAACAAAGCATACATATGAACCTATCTGAAGATAATAAACTGGTTATTATAAAAAGGATATGAATAGTTTACATAATCTGTAAGAACTTCACAACCCTCTTTCTATTAGCATACAATTATTTTTTTGTCATAGTTCCCCCATGATATACACAAATACATACACGTTGGTGTTGGATATGTTTAACCAAATTGTGACCTACATAAACAGAAAACTCAATGAACAATCACGTTTTTCATCTTGGACTTGAACGCTATGCAAAGTATAACAGAACTTATTACCCAGTTTTCTTCTATTCTTGCTTATTTTCTTTCAGTTACAAAGCACAAACATTTAAACTTTAAATCCAAATTCATCTCTTATTCCTCACTAGTTTATGGCAAAAATACAAGGAGTAGAAGAAAGTTTAGCCCTCAACTTGAAGGTCTACATGGTCGAGACAAGATTACCGGTGGCAAAAAAACGTGCTAATCTATTTGCTGATTATGATCAGCATAGAAAAGTTCGAAGGAGGAGCATAATCAACTATTTTCTGCACAGATATGTACTGGCAGTAGCAAACCTGATCTTAATAGTGATACATTGACAAACCACATCGTCCTGCATAAAGATAACAAAACCAGTGGTGGCAGTGAGAGTGTGAGACCGATAAAAGATGCTGTGAATAATCATTGAGTTGTGAGGCAGAGAACAATAGAACAGGAGGGGTAACTGCTCCTCCACAGAATTGCACCATTGGTCATAGCCGTACTCAATCTAAAGGAAAACGTATGAACTCTTCAGCTTCTTGTATGCAGGGCTTGCGTAGAAAAAACTAAATCAGATCCAACTTCCAAGTGCCCTTGTCCAGCAATATAGCTTTTCATGGGCAGGGAACAGCTGCTTTTGGACAAAGTACTGCTCTTGCCAGTAACCATTCTCAATTTGCAGTAGGAAGTGTGACATCTTCAGTTACTCATATGCAGCCAAACTATCCTGTTTATTATCCAGTGCAATCGCTGTTCTGTCCGTTGATCCCGGGACTACCTCCTTTGAATCAGATCAGCAACCATTCACATCTCCATGATAGACATTGATAGTTACCCTGTTTCTTCCTCCAAGATGGTAGTTTGTACATATGTTACTTAGGTTCTTCAGCACTGTTTCAGTTATCTGAATAATTATATATGTTGCAGAAAGAGATTTTTTTTTTCTGCTGAAAATCACTGAATTCTAGTAAAAACATTTGACCAAGTCACCTGAGCAATGCAAAATGATTGCATTTTGTATTGCAACACATTAAATTAATATGCCCAAACGGCTTGAATTTGATTTTTCTGTACAGAAATGCTATGCTTGATGGTATATCTGTATTTATGTATTGCTTCAAATTGTGGTGTTTGCAGGACGACTTCAGGAAGCCTCGAACAAAAATTCAGTCCGTACAAACTAGCAACTGGATAGTATTTCTTCTTTTCTTTCTTTGTTTTTCTTTTGAGAGCGAGAGAGGGAGCAGAGCCTTCCATACGGACTCGGGAGAAATCTGAGCTCACTTTTATCGAACTGCCGTTTCGTCTGAATCAATCAGGACTATTAAATTAAAAATCTGACAAGCAAAAGGATTGTAAATTGTGATGACGCCGATCTTATTCTTGGCAGATGAGCTTTACAAATTAAATTGCCGTTAGTGGGCCCAAATTGTATACGCATATTCCTTATTTATCCATGTTCATGTTGTATATATGGCTTAGAAGTTACAAGTCCAGAATCCATATTGTTGTCATCTGGTTTATAGATGTTAAAACACATCATTTCTCAAGCTATTGTTGATAATAGTCAGCATGTATCTACAGTCATTTTTTTCTCCCCGCGAAAGATGCCATTTTTTATTTTTTATTATCCTATGCCGATGTTCTGCATGAGTATGTATGCATGTATTAAAATATCAGCAGTGGAGGCACTAATTCCATTTTGACAAGAAAATATATTGATAAATCACAAAGCTCTCATGTACTCTGAATCGCGGAAATTATGGGTTATGGGATTTGCATTAACTCAAAATTGATAAGAAACAAAAGCAAAGTACGGCTTTCAAAGTGTTCAAGGACTTCACTCCATGCTAGTGATACTATATGTTATCTCACCAGTCACCAAGTGCCAACCCACTTTGTTTTTAGTTTGGGACCTGACACTAACAAATTGTTAACAAAGGGTACAGCTTATAGTTAGTTGCGCTTTAAGTATGGTACAGAGCTTTTAAATACGTCCAAACTGTAACAAGTCCGTTTCATATGACAAAGAAATTTTGCATTCTCTCCGGTTTTATTTATTTGATATGGTTGACTTTTGAATCTACATTTGATCATTTGTTTTTTTTAAATATATAAAATTATAAGTCATATTAAAGTTTGTTTGAAGATAAAACAAATAGCAACAAAATAATTAATAATTATATAAATTTTTTGAATAAGAAAAATGATAAAACATAGATTTAAAAGTCAATGGGTCAAATAAATAAATTGAAGGTAATATTTGTGCTAAGTTGAACTTGCTTTTGTTGATTAATTATATTTATAGAATGTATTATTATAGTATATTTTAATAATATATTTGTTTTGTGTTGAAAAACTGCTATATTGTGTAGTCTCTTTTGTTATAAATGTTCGTGCCTTTGAAGTTACACCTTATTTGTGCTTCAAAGTATCCGCAACTTTGAAAAAGAAACACTTGTGCTTCTAGAAAAAAAAGTAACGGTGGTGCTAATGAATCTGGCTTCCCACATATCCCCATTATGTAAATT
Organism: Oryza brachyantha; assembly: GCF_000231095.2. Taxonomy (NCBI): domain Eukaryota; kingdom Viridiplantae; phylum Streptophyta; class Magnoliopsida; order Poales; family Poaceae; genus Oryza; species Oryza brachyantha. The sequence goes on from NC_023165.2 coordinate 13,461,988, forward strand.
TACAAACTATCATATGAACGTACTACTATTTAGAGACACTCAAATATAATTAGATAGCTAGATATATAAATCAAATTAAGGTGGATATTCTCTATATACAAAAGATGTATAACACATTTTATAGAAAACATATTTATTTTATTCTAGGCAATATTATAGCGTATTTTATTTTTATCCGTAGCAAAACATGACCATTCAACTTTTAAAAAAAGATGCAAAATAACTAGCTATTCTTGGCAATGGTAGGTATGCATGCATTTGAAACAGTGGTGGATTTCGGCGGATGAATGAGGAGAGATAATTACCTTCTTTCTCCTTCATCCCGTACTCTTCTTCATTTCCCTCTTTTCTCTCCTACCCCTCTTATTTTTATTTTTCATGGGGATCCAGTGGGAAGGGGACTCCCCCGCACCCACGCTAGATCTAACCTTAATTTGAAGGACCCAACCCACAAGAAAATGTGTATGCACCTAAAACCACCGCCATTGATCAAGGACTCCCTTAGAATGCTGAGATTTTATACAATTTCTATAGGATTATATTTAGTTCAAATTCTACCAAATTCTTTAAAATCCCAAACGTGGCCTAAAACTGATTAATGGGCACATGTTATCATGCACATCGATCTCTTTAGGATTTGAGCAAAATATAAAATAACATTTCAAGTTTATGAAGGTGGAGTGAGGGTGATGCATATCTCTACTAGTATAAAAGCAGGCTTATTCTCCTTTCATCCCCTCCTTGCTCGTGCTTCCCCGCTTGTAATGTGTCCATTTTCTTCTTTCCACATCGCCAGTACACTACGAGCGGTGAAGGAGGTATGCTGGGACCCAACCTAGAAAACTTTTTAGCTATAATTTATATATTTTTACCATATATATACCTACTTAGTTTAAACACAGGCACTCGCAAAGAACCTAAACTCGGATCAAAGAATAGTAAAGTAAGCAAGTGACACCCATATTCGTTCTATTAATTCTAGCTCCACCCCTAACCACCTTATTTGGAGAATCAGATAAAAATAGGCCAGGATCTGGTGCTTTATCCTCAATCTACCCTTCTAGTCCAGCCTCAACTGTATTAGCCTGGACCATTGTAATGTACCGGTATGTTACTAGGAACACTAAACCTGTAGAATTTGTTATATATATAATTTAGTTTCTATGTATGTATATTTTTTATTTACCGATACATCAAAATTTGTGAGCAATTTATATTTCTCACCAGCAAAGGCTTTAGGGTTGATGTCAACAATTTACGGTGTTACCCAATTAATTACTCCCTTCATTTTTAAGAGATGATCGATGTCATTAACTTCTGGCATGATGTTTGACTATTTTTCTTATTCAAAAGTTTATTTAAATATAGTTTATTTGTTGTAACTTATTTTATCATTAAAGAGACATTAAGCATGGTTTATATATTTTTTATGTTTGAAATATATTTTTTTAATAATATAAATGGTTAAACATTATACCAAAATTCAATGTCATCGATGTATTAAAATGGAGGGAGTAATTTGAGTATTAATACCGTAAACTTGTACATTTGTTTTTGTTACTAAATTATGCTTGTGGACAATATTCCCTCCCACTTCTTGTAACGTTAGTTCTACCAGTTGGTATACATTTGCACATAGAGGGAGTAGCAAATAAACATGTGTTGCTATCTAGCTAGAGTTGTTTTGGTGTGCGATAAAGATCAGCATATGTATGTATAAAACCTATGGTTTTTTTTATATCATGCAACGGCTGCCACATGCACCGTTACACTGTAGAATCTATAGTACCTTTTGTATAAAGCGCAGGTTGGGTCGCGTTGCGTTGCGCTGCGCGGCGCGCCCGACGGCTGGAGATCCCGGGTGAATTTTCACCGTGCCGCGGGCGAGGCGGACAAACCGTGGGCTTCCTCGCCCAGCGTTCAGGCCAGCTGCGCGCGCGTACAGCTCCACGTCTCCACTGCCCGGGAGCCTGCTGTTTTCCGGTTGTATTTCTTGATGCGCGCGCGCAAGCAGCACGCTACTAGTTACTATCAATATTTTTGGCTTAAGATTATCATTTCTTGGCTCGAAATGGCTCGTGCTGCTTAATTTCTCGCCTTTTTTTTTTGGGTACCGACTAAAACAGCACACTTCTTTATTCCCAACAATTAGGCAGAGAGGAGACACATCAGCACATGTGACGCGACACACACCGCTGCGTCTCACTCGCTCATTGCTTCTTGAGTCCACACCCTGCAGCTCCTGGTGCTCATGTACAGTGGAGTATATAACCACACCACCATACTTCCTGGAGGAGGAAGAAGAAGCAGAAACCCAGCAAGAACACCACCACATCTCGCTCGGTCCCAATTAATCTCGCGCGCTAGAATCAAAAAGAAAGAGATAGATGGATGTGTACCTGATGTTCCACAGCGCGGTGATGCACGTCGGCGCTGGTGTACATCCCGCTGTCGATCGGTGTTGGAATAAACACGCCATGGGTGTGTACCTGGCGTGGTAGAGTCAATGTGTGTGTCGCATGCTAGGTTGTTTGCTTGCTGCATGCATGGGCGTTGCGAGCTGGTTGCATATGCATGCATTAGTTTGTTGGTTTGCCGGCTACATGGATATGCTCGCATTAGTTAGTTTAGTTAGTTAGCTAGTCTTGAGAGGAGCGGTGTGCGTGGGCAGGTAGGTGGAAGCCGCATCGTCCGGGCGAGCGTGCGGCTCACGGCGATGTCGAGCGGACGGCATGGAGGTTAGCTCCTGGTGTATAAGTAGCCCCCGTGCTCCTCCGGTGTAAGTTGCTAGTGCCGAGTTAATCCTCAGTGAATAATAAAGCCAAGATACAGGAGCAATTGGCTCCGCGGCGTTCGTCGCTGCAAACGCTACTATTCATCTTCTTCCTCGCGTGTGTGGTGAGGGAGTGATTCCTGGGCTAAGCCAACAGTCGGCGCCCCTGAAGCTGCTCCTGTGGGCGCTCGTGAAGCCGCTGAGGAGAGAGGACCTGCGAGCGAAGGTCGTCCTCATCACCGGCGCCTCCTCCGGCATCGGCGAGGTACGTACGCACGTAACGTTTGCTCTGCATGTCATATCTCTCCACCACTGATTGATCGGCACCAATCTCTGAAGCTCAGTAGTAGTAGCAGTAAAATACAAAAAAAAAAAAATCTTAAATTAGATCAGCTCAGAAACTTTTAAAATTCTCAAGTCCTTGAAACCTGCAAACACCCCAATCTCTGCCCCATTTCAGTGGAGAAGTGACGCTGATCAAACCAAAACTTGCGAAACTACGTCGACTAGCGCACCCAAACATTCGAAAATTCCCACTACAACAGAACAAACCACTCGCCCACAACATCCTCCCACCGATTATCCGCCCAAGACGCCGCGGCAACACGCGCCACAATTGCGGGCACTGGCACCCCAGCGGCGGCGTGGTGGACAGGATACCGAATTGCGCACCTGCGGAGATGAGCTTCGAGTCGATCGGAGTAGATGATGATGAACAATAGGTCGGAATGAGGGAAGGGGTGGGGCTTTACCTCGACGGCGTTCTTCAGCAGGACGTCGTCCTCGGCCGCCCAGCTCCCTCCCGCGGCCGACATGGCGCCCATGCCGCTCCGTCCCCACTCCCTCGCACGACCCCTCGGCCCTCGAGGAGAAGCGAGATGAGAGACGGCGTGAAGGAAGGGGAGGAGGCGGTGGAGGTGGTGGTGGTTGGGCATGGCGATGGCGGAGGAGACGGAGAGAGAAGCAGCTTTCCGAGCCAGAAAATACACTGATTTTTTTCCCCTTTTCTAGTAATCCCCAAATCAAAAAAATAATACAGAAATTATTCGCAAGGAACAAATCGTGGGCCCAATTGATACGTAAGCCGAATTCGTTGATGACAATTAAATGGGCCAAATTCATAGGTGGACCGAATTCGTTGACGAGAATTAAAAGGGCCAAATTCATAGGTGGCCAAATTCGTCGACGGAAATTAAATGGACCAAATTCATGAATGGGCCGAATTCGTTGACGGGAATTAAATGGGCCGGTGGGCCGAATTCGTGGGCGGGAATTAAATGGGTCAAATTCGTAGGTGTGTGCTGAATTCGTCGATGGGAATAAATGGCCATATTCATGAGTGGGCTGAATTCGTTGATGACAATTAAATGGGCCATATTCATGAGTGGGCCGAAGTCGTTGGTAGAAATTAAATGGGCCATATTCATTAGTGGGTCGAATTCGTTGACGGGAATTAAATGGTCCAAATTCGAATTCGTTGGCGGGAATTAAATGGGCCAAATTCATAGGTGGGCCGAAATTATTGGCTGGAATTAAATGGGCCATATTTATGAGTGGGCCGAAATCGTTTACGGGAATTAAATGGGCCAAAGTCATAGGTGGGCCAAATTCGTCGGTGGGAAATAAATGTGCCATATTCATGAGTGGGACGAATTCGTTGACAGGAATTAAAAGGGCCAAATTCAAAGGTGGGCCGAAATCGTTGACGAGAATAAAATGGGCCAAATCTATGAGTGGGCCGAATGCGTTGATAGAAATTAAGAGGCCGGCCCACCTATTTTGATAGGAATTAAGCAGGCCGAATTTAGTTCTGGGCTAAATTTGTTGGAGGAATTAGGTGGACCAAATTCACTTATGGGCTAAATTTGTCAAGTCCAGAAATGTGGGCTAATTGTTTGGAAATAAACCTGATCGTGCGCATTCCTGTCAATCCAAGATTTCAGAAACTTGTGTGCGTGGTAGTAGTGCCGGCGTAATGCTCCGGACAGTAGGTTAGGTTTTGAGTTAATCCAAGATTTTTCGTATCAACAACAGCTTATACATAGTCTAGTAGCTATTCCCTGTAAGTATTGGCGTAGGCGTAGCTAAGAATTTTTTCTTAGGTACCCGCATCCTTAGGCAGCCATAAAACAGGGGACTTCTGGCCCGCATCCTTAGACAGCCATGGAGCTAGAGCAAAACAAGGGGTGCCTGACTTACTTATCCTATAGTTGCATATATAGTTCTATAATCAAAATGTACTAAATAAATAGATATCCGTCGACTATAAATATTACTTCTTTAAATGATGATAATATAAAAAGTGCATAATTTTCAAAATGCACGAAGACCGGAGAAATTCGCAGGATGCAACAATTCTGTTTGTTTAATTAATATGTAGAATTACAATTTGCTGGCTGTTGGAATAAATGTACATATGTATTTGCTAAGAAATGAACAAAGGAAAGAAACACTATAAGCATTTACAGAAAAATAAACCATGGTCACCTAGTAAATTCAGAAAATATGGCTTGTCTAAACTCTTGGCTTTTTGATTTTAACATGGCTTAGTGATTAGTGAAATACTGCAATATGTAATGATTAATCGATTAGTGAAATCCGGGGGTGGTCACAGGCCCACCCAAACCACCCCTGGCTACGCCACTGCCTGCAAGTGTGTGTTTTAGTTCTTTTGATGAATAGAAAAACCCAGAAAATTGCCCCAAAATTTCTTCAGGCCCCATACTCTGTTCTTGCTCTGCTTCCGGTTGTGTCGGTTTTGCTACAGTTCACCACTCAGGTGTGAGGTTCGTTCGAGTTTAGCAACAGGCTAGCTGGGCCTAAGATAGCGCCTGCTCGTCCTGCTGCATTTAACCTGAGGTAAATACATAAATCCAGCATTCGTTGCCAGGAGGTTCGTTCGCCATTGTCAAGCATTCAAGCTCTGTTATTTGCTCTCTTGTATATCAATATTATTGTACATTAAACCTAGCTACACGTGGCTCTGCACAGATGCATGAGACCGATCTACATAGTACTCCCCCGGTTAGATCTTTTGACTTTTTTTTGTTACAATGATTGATAATTTGTCTTATTCAAAAAATTATGGAAATATTATTTATTTTGCGTGCGACTTACTTTATTATAAAAAGAACTTTAAACACGACTTGTTATTTTTTTATATTTATACTAAACTTTTGAATAAGACGAATGGTCAAACATTATAATAAAGAAAGTCAAATATCTTATCTTATGAAACGGCGGTAGTAGTTACTATTAATTAACCCGTCCTCTACGTTCAGTGAACGTAACCGAATTATATGTGCGCTCCTTCTTATGGAGAAGGCGATCTACATAGCTAGCTAACTAATAGTATTAGGTCATTCACAATACAATGAGTAGAATATGATGTTTATAGAATTAAATGAGTTGCCACATATGATAAAAGATGATATGACAAGTGAGTTAATGAAGAAAGAGAATGAAACCGTATCTTACATGAGATACGGCTTCTACACAACACAAAAGAGATGAGTGGCGATCAAATTCAAACGTAAACTAGTAGTATTTGTATTATAAGAGTAGTGACAAGTACTAGTCTCATTGTGACATGAGGGATATAGAAATCATAACTAGTGTCTTTGTATTAAAATTAGCTAGGGATAACCTACGGGTTCACTCCACTAGTACATCTCACGCACATGATCAGTTGTACTTGCACATTATTTCACGGTTTTGTGTGTGATTTTTCATCCCCTCAATGAAATATCCATTGGTGTCGGAGAATTTGTGGTTTTGTCGACGGATGAAATTAATTAAGGAAATAAAAACTAATAATGCACAGACTGAACTAGAGAGAACGGAAATAATCAATTATGCTAAGCAAGACTTACAAGGCTAGTTGATACAGATCGACAAGCTAGAATGCTAGCTAGCTGGCAGGTTAAACACGGACTGGCATGAAAGGCTACAAGGAAACAAAACACATACGACAAAAAATATACAAACACAGAACACACAAAGCTACAGCATTTGCATGGGCAATACATACATGCATGCATGAAATAATAAACTCACGCAGTGACAAATCTAAATTGCACGGACAATGTATAGTACATTAGTATACGTCGCCGTACGTCCGTCCAAAACTTCAGAGCTTCTTCCCAGCTGGGCCATTCTTGTTGACGACGGCATGGCCGATACCTGGGCTGTGCCCCGGGTTCGTCGGCCGGACGTCGTCGGCGACGTCGCCGGCGTCGTTCTTGGCGACGACGGCGTGACCGACACCTGGGCTGTGCCCTGGGTTCGTCGGCCGGACGTCGTCGACGTCGGCGGCGCCGTTCTTGGTGACGGCGGCGTGACCGACACCCGGGCTGTGCCCCGGGTTCGTCGGCCGGACGCCGTCGACGCCGACCATGGGGCCATTGTCGCCGTGGATCTCCGACGAGGGGGACACGGCGCCCTCGACCATTATTCCGTTGGGCACAGCTCCATTGCCATGCGATAACAGGTATCTCCTGATCGGCACGACAGAGATGAAGCTGCCGTCGTCGGGAAAAGGTCTGCCCTCAGAAGCCTGCAAAAGCTGAGAGAACAGGAGTGCTTGGAGGATTAGTGCATAAGTGTAAGTGCTGGTGGTGTTCTTGTTAAGTGCCATTTCACACTTAATATACACCAATTAGATAGACACGAGATGTAGTATATAGCTAAGCTAATAACTAGCTAGATGCTACGAGCTACACTGAACTTTGCAGAGATCGATCTGCTTATATGTGTGTTAATTTGTTGATGCATTAGATCCATACCCTCCAAGGCCCTTATATAGGGCAGTGTTGTATATATGGGTGGTTACACAGGAGTAGGGTTTCATGGCTGCTGTGTACACAGTTACATACAGACATTGATTCCCATGGAATATATCTTGTGCAAATTCTTTCAAATATGCTTCAAATGGTCATAAAATTAATGTAACGGCCATTGGGCCAGGGATCGTTTATACATAATTTCCTTGAATGTTCTCTGCAACAGAATAGACATAATATGATATAACACGAAATATCAAAACTAAGTCAGAGAAATGAAGAAAAAAAGGATAAAGCCAATGTTCACAGAAATTTGTGTTTTTTGTTCTCAGCATAGCATGCATTTGTTTCTTATATAGCAACATATATAGTATAAACTCACTCTATTCCACAATGTAAGACTAAATTCATATAAATCCTAATGAATCTAGACACATATATAAACTATATACATTAACCAATGGATGAATTTAGACAAAACTAAAAATTCATACAATATGAAATAGAGGGAGTATATGCCAACCATGTTTTGAATCTTGTGTGAAACAGATCTAAAATCATATTTGGAAAAATTTTATATATGACAATTCTCATACATAAGTGCATATATTCATATATAGTTGGGACTACTTGTTACATTTACAATGAAACATGTCTCATGTTTTAAAATCAGTTGATATATCTTAGGTTGCTTGAAGTAACCATGATATAGAGAAACAGATTGACACCTTGATATATTAGCTATTTTTCAACTGCCTGTTGAATGTTGACGCCATTAATTAATTAGATAGTTTCAAGTTTCAACGAACTGCTAATTGTGAAATCTTCATTTTTGAATCAGCTACTACGACAAAAACCTTGCGTAGTGGACTTTTCTGAAGGCAAAATTGGGTGACAGAGACAGCCATTAGGTCTCGTAGTTTCCTTCACCTTATAGTCCCACTGTCTACAAATATAAGCGATTTTTTTTTCCTCTTTTGGCATTATTAAGGGTAAAGAAAGTACTACTATCTAGGATGCTCATATTACATCAGGAGTGGTTTCGAGGGCAGGAAGGTCTTTAATTAGGGAGTAAGACAGAAAAAATGAATTAATTAAATTTTGATTGGTAGGACAACTAATACATCAAAATCTCTTATATTTGTGGTGCACAAATGAAAAGGGGACAAAATCCTTTGTATTTATGGGCGTAGGAGTCAATATATAGTTAGCCATGCATACTTTGTTTTGAAATAAAAAAAATATCCACCATCGACCTGATGTTATCAGTTTTACAGCCAATGCAATAATAATAATAATAATAATAATAATAATAATAATAATAATAATAAAGCAACACACCAGTAAGTACAAATAGAACAGGTATGTCAGTCAATGGATGCATGTGCATGATCCTATGCCGATCTCTTGTGACCAAAGGATTTCACATATTTAGACTTGCTTTAGTTATTAGTGCTAGCTTTTGTCGGGAGATCTTATATAGGATATTCTATGTTGATGCCAGAGCTAAACCTAAGGCTTTATTTTTTTAATCAGTTCCCGGCCAATGGGGAAGAACACAAAGAGATCTCTTCCATGCTAACAGTTAAATAATATGGACTTTACAGTTAAAACACTTCTAATTAACTATGCTCAAGTGCATACCATCATATATTATGTGTAGTTTTCTTACTCCATCTAGCCCTATAAAATTAACTTCTAAGAGTGAATCTAGACAACTAGTTGTATAGATTCATCCCTAGAAATTAGTGCTTTTTGGGATGAAGGGAGTGCCTAGATATATGTACCTCAACATCTTGCATTTGAACACTCCTATGGTGTACAAATCATGATCGAAACCTTGGCCCAAAACACACACGATTGATATTTGGTATTGTAAATTCATGCTAGCAGCATGCATATAAATTTTATTGCCATGTCTAGCATTAATTTGGTACTGACATGATCATTTTCCATAGTTTTTATTCAGTCAATTGTGCCAGTATATGTGTTTGGACTATACGTACGGACATGAACAATATACCCTTTTGTTAAGTTATTTACATGCATGGGTATGAAATAATATTAATATGTACTGCATCTGTTTCACAACGTAAGATTTTCTAGTGTTGCCTTGATTCATATGGTTGCTGGTGAATCTATATAAATATAATATTGATCAATAGATGAATCTAGACATAGATTAAAAGTCTTACATTATATAATAAGAGAGTACAAAACAATTTGTACAATACAACTAGCATACAATCTATATAAGGATATCTAAAATACGAGACATCCATCGAACTCGCCCCTCCATTTCCCGTGATTATATGAGACATGGTTTGACCTCTCAAAATTACCTAAAAAAAATAAGAACCCAAAATAATTTTCCTAGAATATATGATCAGCCTTATGTACATTGTAACGTCACAACCCCAAATCTATATAGACCAGTTTACACGTTGAGCGGGTCCACATTCACATATCACCCTACTTACACTTTCTTACTTGTTGCATATAAAATGGTTAACCTAGATGTACTATGCTTGAGGTGAATTGGGTATATAAACTGGCACAAACCTATCTAAACTTTTCATATGAGACTAATCTCACCAACTAAACACTTGGTCCTAATTGGCCGAACTGAAAAACACACACACAAGTGGATCGAAACACTACTAATAGACTGAGCTATTATTACCATGGTAGAGCAAAAGTGACGCAGTTAATTAAAACCAATAGCATCAAAGATACTAACTTGAAGTATACAACAGAGGAGAATGCAAGCGAGCACACAACTGTCGTATGTCGAGCAAAGAATCTTGTTATGCAGTTGGACTTGGAATCTCCCTGCGAGTAGGAGGTTCAAAGTGAATCTTTTTGAAGATTCTGCGTGGTACCACTGATGAAAGTTAATCAATTACTTTCTCTGCCATGAGCTGTAGTCCACACTAAAGGGCCGGCCATCACACATGAAATATAATGTTATAGTGTATGTGTGCTTCTTCTTTAATTTAGATATATTAATTAAACTAGATAGAAAGTTGTCTTTTCCTTTCATGTCCCTGATGAAGTGTCGTCTGTTTAGACAAAAGTTGCTCTGTAATTTTGACTAGCAAGTAGTATTAGATTAGGATTTAGCAAAGGTAATGACGGCTGTAGTGGCTATTAGCATGCATTTAGGGCCGTTTGATGCAGGCAACTGCAAGGACGGCAGGCTTAGGTAGACGGCAAAAAGAGCCAGTGGTTTTATGCTGTCGTTGTCCCTGAATATACTCTCGTGCAATCATATGCGTCCAACTACAATTAAGAGAATATACGTTTTAGAATAAGAGCAAGTATAATAGCAGGCTATAAGCCAGCTAAATGCTGATGTGGAAGAGAGAAGGGAGGAGAGAGAGGAGAAGCTGACTATAAGCTTATAGCCAGCTCAAACACAAGAACCAAAACAGCATGTGAGACAGACATGTGGGTCTTGCATTAAAAATAAAAAGCTAATCATTATATGAGTGGGCTATAAGAAGACTACAAGGAGTCTTATAGCTAGCTTATTGACTATATTATTAGCCTTGCTCTAAGCTGAACAATCAGTTAGAATGGCGGCTATATATATAAAATTAATCACGCATGGCATATGAATCAGCTTTCTACTGGCTTATGCACTGTAGCTTAATTAGTACACACATACCAATGTACATATATTTATTCTAAGAACTGTTCTTTGGCGGGTTAAAAAATCAGTTCATGTCAGAGATTTCAGGATGTACGTGAACAAACATTGTTAACTGCATAGAGTAACCAAAAAAAACAAAAAAAATGCAAAGCTGTATCAGCGGATGCAGGGTAGTGTGCCTTCCATGTTATCATGTGATGGCCAGCCCTCGCTAGGAATGCCCCATTTTCTAAACTTCAATGAAGGCAGTTGGAAGTATGAATCGCGAGGGGATCTTTGAAAATAAATCTCAATATATATTGTATTATGGTATTGTCTTCTTTTCAAAATACCAAAACATTAGGCTAGATTAGACATATCCTAGACCTATGAATCTAAATAATTTTGAGATGGCGATGGTACTAATTAACCAATTCAAAGGAGGTTGAAGGGGAGAAAGGGACCACCCACGATGGTGGTGGAACTCACTTTGCAAAACATTGCTAAGTGCTTATATATAAGCTACATGAATATAAATTATTCATAGACCTAGGAGCGTATGTATTATGATTTAGTTTAGGAAGCAAACAAGTTACTATTTGAATAATTTAGAAAAGGGATTGGTTATGAGTGCACATCTAGCCTATGATATAATTAATAGTAAGTGTTGCAAGATGAAAAATAATATTTATGTGGTTTAATTGTATTGTGTTGGACTATTCGGTACTTAAAAATGGCCACGCAAGATATTACGAATAAAACTACGAATCTAATATTTCAGACACACACTATAGACAATGATATAGAAAACCCATTTGTATGAACATGCCCACCATGAATTATTGAAAAAAAAATCATGTGTATGCAATTATGCTCATCTTTTGAAACCATCTTTAACAGTTTACAAATGATATATATAACTATATACGGATATTACTAAAAACACCATCTATTAAACTAAATCTAATTTGACCAAATCCATTGCTCAGTTACATAGAGTTTGTCTCTGCCTCTCCAAACCCTAAGACATCTTGAGATCAAAGCAACTAGATGAAGTGGCTTTGGACTTGGCAGTTGGCACTCGCTAGAAGCACAAAAAATGTGAGGTCGAGGGCTAATAGCTAGTGTCATGTAGGCGAGAACAACATAAATCCATTGAGTAGTGGCAGCTGCCTCTTGGAAGGAAGAAGTGTTGTTTTGGCTGAGTAGGAGATATACGATGTCTTATATTGTCATATCTAGCTAGTACAAAATTAAAATTAAAAATATACGGATGTACTTGCATTTTAATAGTTTTACATAATAATTTAATATTTTTAAATTAAACTGTGTATACACAAAAAAAACCAATCTTTTTAAGAACATGGAACGTAAGTTAATATGAGACTTAAATATAATAGTATACTATAAGTTATGTAGAGAAGGGAGAGAACGAAAAAAAGTGAGTTTAGCTCTCAACCAAGAGCTAGCTTTACACGTACTCTAATAAAATGTATTAAATACATAGGTACGTAAGAGAAAAAGATAGGAGATAAAAATAAGATCCAAGCTTATAGTCAATTTAATATATGTATTAACTATAATATTAGTTTATAGCTAGTAAGTTGGCTTTACTACTGAACTTGCTCTAGAGAAAATTTTATAATGGAGGTGGACGCCACTAAATTTACCATTAACCAACTCATTAACTAAAAGGTGGCACATACCACACATCACCTCTACACTATAACTAGTACACTAATTTCAACCATCGATTAGCCAATTGATAAGCCTTTTTCATAGGGCGGGCTTATACCATATCCCTCGGCCTAAGATATTTCAGGCACCGCTCGGTAAAAGTTCACTTGAGATACTGAGAGGGTCGTCTAGGATAATCGTTTCTGTAGTAGTGTGTAGAGGCTATCATTTGCATGAGAATACGATCGACCATTTAATCTCACATAATATCTTAATGTTTATATCAGGGAGTCATGATTGGATATTTAGCTCTAAGTAACTGCACGATACGATCAGCCGACAGCTCTTGTACCAGGGCGGCGGCGCGCACGTGAACGTGAGCCGCGCTGGCACACGCGTGCGCGCCGCCATGCGTGCACCTTACTAATTGCGATTAGTTTAGGCTTAATTGCGATTAGCTGAGACTGCGTGCATGCATGTGATACGCACCTCCATGCATGCATGCAGATGCAGCACGACGCTCGAGGCGGAATATTCCTTCAAGCACCTCTGGGAAGTGGCAAAGATTCTCTCTCAACTAGTATTTGCTGATACTCTTAACCGACATTACTTTTGTTTGAGTACATATGATATGAGTATGACCTTGTCAGGTTGATTCTCAATGATCTCTCCCACTTTGCTCGATCAGATTGACGATTAAAGTTGTCAACCTAGCTATTAACAGCAAGCTGAGCTTGTCAGTGCATATAAACGATACTGACCCGCATAAAGTTTAAAATTTTACTGTTAGATCGATCAAATTAACCTGTCAACAGAGAGAACTGATTTCTTTCATTTACTGCAAACTATGTAAAATATATATATATATATATATAAATAATATAAATATAATCGGTTGTTTGTCTTTATCAAAAGGGGAAAAGGAAAAATGCTATTACTAATGTCATTGATTTTTGACATATGTTGATTATTTATTTTATTATGATTGAAATTATTATCAAATATATTTAATATAACTTAAATTTTTACCTAATTATGTAAATTTTAATAATACGAGTGGTCATATATACGATAAAAATTAATGATGTTATTTCACTAAAAAAATTAGCTATGTTATTTATTAAAATTCTGAATAAGTACTCGTTTGACATGGCTTTATGCCAAATGGTCAGTGGGGGCGAAGTACTACTGAAAAGGCCAAACATTTAGCAACTAATTAAATGCACGGAACTGATCGTGACTAATTAAACAGATTGCAGTGGGCCAGGTGTGGGACATGTCTGCATAATTAATAGTAAATCGTTTGAGTTAATTATTAGCTAAGTGTTTTCTTCAGGTACTTTAAAGAGGATGTTTTGTCGCTTGTCATGTCCATGCATGCTGTCCTTACGAGTAATTAAAAAGGACCTAAACTAGTGAACCAAACGTACTAACCAACTTTCTGTTGTAACTGTGTTGCATGTCCTTAACAATCTTCGATCTAGTCCAGTCAAACTGGTCAAGCATGCATGCATGTGCAGAGCTCTTGACTTTTCTTGGAGTACTGTATCACGTAAACGAAACCGTACCTGTGTACTTCATTTCTGTATAGATGTACGTAGTGATTTGTTTTGTCAGTTTTTTTTTATAGATGGTAGACTTGTAAGCTTGTTTAATTCAAAGGCACGTAGCATGGAGTTGCATTTTTGTGCGAGGTTAGCTTAGGCCGCGTTTGTCCCCCCTCTTAAGTTAATTTTTCCCCCTCGTTTTCCATGCACACGCTTTCCGAACTGCTAAACGGCGTATTTTTTACAAGAAATTTCTATAAAAAGTTGTTTTACAAAATCATATTAATATATTTTATATTTTTTAATAATTAATATTAATTAATCATGTACTAATTATTACTACGTTTTCCGTGTCGGGTAATTTAACTTACCGCTTCCGAAACGAATGCGGCCTTAGTGGGGCCAACTGCATGGTATTCTTCTCAGTTTATGAATTAGACATTCGTTTTGTTTTAATTCAGCATTTAGTGCGCTTACTTATCGCACGAAACAATATACATTCTCCAGTACTCTTAGTAAAAACAAATATAACCCTTTTTCTACACTTTTATGTGAAAACTAACCTGCATCATTTTATTCAATATGTATGTATAAAATGATGCATATAAGTAGCTAGTGAGCTGATATGTATAAAAGACAGCGTGATGTTAAACCTCAAAATGTAGCTGCAGGCATGCAACTAGTGTGGTGGTGTGGTCCTAGAAACAGAGTTCGATTTTTCGACATTGATCGATCAGCATATCGATCTCTACTTATATATATAGTTACAGACTTAGCTAGCATCCACATATTCATGAAGGGTTCGATCCCCGGGTGTAAATTCCTTTTCCATTGCATCTAATTTATCTTATTTTAACTGCATGCGTAGTCCAATTTTTAAGTCTATAATTTTTTCTATTGTCCTGTCCATGCATGTGCTTTGACAGACTGTAATGCCACTGCAACTTATATATTAATTGTAGGTACAAACCCCTTGGAGTTGTACTATACATCTTCACTGGGCACATAGCTAGCTTAGTACCTTATGATCTACATTTGGTTGCTGATCGATTTCCTATAAATAGGCAGCGAGCATAGTAGGCTGTATTCATCAGTAAGGACGTGCTTAACTAGCTTGAAACTTCTTCTTAGAATTACTAGCCTCCCTAATCCCTATAACTCTCCTCTGATCAGCAAATTTTTTTTTGTTGATATCATCCCTTAATTTTTCTCTTCTTGAAAATGGACCTAAACAAGTCGTCATCCAAGTGTATTAGCAAAGCTTTTCTCTTTGCACTAATTGTTCTTGCCTCTCGAGTAATGCTTTCTTATGGCATACCTCTTGAGGTGCATAGGAGGGACCTATTATCGCATGCGGCAGCCGACACGACGATGAAAGGGATGATGGAGGGGAAGATCACCCCTACAGAGGGTGAAGGATTCGCAGGATCAACCGACGATGTTCGCCCTACTAACCCGGGCCATAGCCCCGGGATCGGCCATGCTTTCACCAACAACAAATTTGGAAGGAAATTGCTGCTTGCTGCAGAAGATGTTTGATTGATGATCGAGCTAGGTAGCAGTGCGTCTTTGTTTGAAGATCTTACTTAATTAGTTGTACTATTGATCCACATCTCATGTATTTAGTTAGCTAGCTGGAGGTTTGATTGTTCCCATTTTCCTTTGTTTACTTTGGTAGTTAAGTGTGTAGACGTTTGGTTTTCTTTTCCAGATTATTGTACTTCAAAAATTAAAGAAAAATAGTGGTGTGCCTTTTCGGTTAATTAATTAATTTCTTGGCGAATTTCTTGTGTTATCTTGAGCATTTCAGCTTGGACTGCTTACTGTTGATCCGATTATAAATTATGGATGAACATGCACCACAACTTCAATTAATTCAAATGTATGAAAGCGAATATCTAGCGTACACACACAGTAATATTATGTCTGTGTGAATTTTTAATTCATGCCGACAGCATTCATATATATGAACTAATGCACAAAATAGACTCACAGAGAGCGTTTTGGATGTATGCTCTCCAAAGTCCAAACAGAAACAAAAGAGTCTAAGATTGTATAATTGATGCAATGCACATGTATGAGTCAAAAAAAAAAAAAATCGATAGAGGGAGATCGAATCTACAAGATTCCAAGCCACGTCGATCAGCTTAATTGGTTTTCTACTCCAACTGATCTGAACATGGAAAAATATGATGCTATATATATATGGTTAATTAGTCGTACAATCGTACGACGTCTGATCAATGAGCGAGTGAATATCTTGTTTTCTTTACTGTAGAGTATACTCGTTATTTACATAGAGTTAATATATTGTTTTCTTTAATTAGTCAGTACAATCGTACTATGTTTGTTTATAGTTATACCTCTACATGTTGACATATGAGAAGTACTTTGTTATGAAATTATAGAATCTCTCTATGTGCTTCTTTTACTAGTGCGTGTGTGTTTGTACTACCTCCGTTTCATAATATGTAAGACTTTTTAGTATTATTTAGATTTATATGGATACAAATAAGTCTAGACATGTATAGATGAATCTAAGCATATATTACAAACAATATACATTAATTAATCAATAGATAAATATGCAAACAATAAATTAAAAGCAAGGAGTAAAATATGCACTAGATCATTATAACCTACACTACCCAAATCGAAAGCAAGGAGTAAAATATGCAATTTAACTATTTGTGACAAGATTAATTCAAAGCACTCTGCAGTTCACTCCAATAAATTAAAAGAGCTGCCACATAAAGTGGGGAAAAAATTAAGGGCTACAGTAGCTCAGGGCCAGTCCTAACATTTTAGAGGCTGAGGGCGATATAGAGACCCTAAAAATAATGTTAGGGAAGAGTGGCCACATGCTGCTTACTTTCAAATTTATTTTCTTTGTTTGTTAATAGATAACGCTGCTAATTTTTTATATATATTTGTTCATTCGACTTATTTAAAAAAGTTATGTAACTATCTTTTATTTTGTTCTGGCTTGATTTATCTTTAAATATTCATTAAGCATAATTTATATTTTTATATTTACATAACTTTTTTTATAAGATGAATGGTTAAATCTCAAATGTATGTCAAAAATCGATGGTGTTGTCTACTAAAAAATCAGAGTTATAAACACAAACATATGTGCTCAATGTTCTGTTGTACTAAAGATTTAGCAATTTAATCATGTTATATATATATATATATATATATATATATATATATATATATATATATATATATATATATATATATAAACCTGCAGAATACAACAGATGTTTTAAAAATGATGAACCTACGAGCTTATCTCCATTAGTGTTTGAGTGTTCTTTAACATAGCAAATCGATATAGAAAAAGATCCAAAAAGAACATGGATTCAAAGGATATTTGAGGGATTCAGAATAGAAGTTATAGAGTGAAGTGACTAGAATGTTGGAATTTGGAACTGACAGAATTTTGGGGTGAGAGAGGAGGCATAGAAGATGATTGGAAAATGAACATGTGCCAGAATCAACAAGTAAAGGAGTTAGAACAAGATCAATTAATTACTTGCTACTGAATATATTGGAAACCTTTTTTCTTCTCTAATATACACAGTTGCATACGTATGTATACTTTGGAGGCCCTGGGTGAGGTGGGCGCCCAGGGTGGTCACTCCTAATCACTGCCCTTCAGCTACATAAACATAGTGATATAATCTTGTGATTTGATTATTGGACTCCAAAGATATGTTGAAAGTACTTTTTGTATGATTATCAGATCAAATAGAGTAGTATAAACAATTCATAAGATATATATGACCACTACAACATAATTGAGCTATCGCCACCAATTTATTACAACGAAAAATAATTTGTGGCAATATATTATACTATAGCAATGATAGTTTTTTTGGGGGGCAAATAACTATATTCTGTTGCTAAGATTTATAATTATTGTTTTATTTAGTATTTTTGTTGCGATAAGAAATGAGCTGTCACCAATAAAATATTAATGTTGCAAAAAAAACATGTTCTATCGCCACAATTTTAATTTATGTGGTAATTTGCATAGTATATGGTACTTTTCGCTATTTTTTATTGCCACGATCAATAAATTTGTTGTAACAAAAAAATATTATCTCATAATTTAACTTATTCTTTTCATATGGACACGGATTAGGATAAATTTTGTATGAAATTTAGAGCTCTACAACTTAATTTTTTTCATTTGAAATCCAAATCTCGGATAGGAAGTCTCAAATAGAATGATATGTATTTTTAAACAAAATTGATACATAGGTGAGTTGGTAAAGGAGAGCACGCGTGAGGGAGAGATCCTGGGTTCAAATTCTATCCATAACAAGATATCAAAAGAAAATAAATTCTATCCATAACAAGATATCAAAAGAAAATAGTTAGGGATATGATAAGTTAATATTGAAACATTTAATTTGCTACTAAACTAGTGCCGCGGTGGCTATTACAACGATGTGAAGTGTTGGAATATTTTTTTTGTCAATCCATTTTATGACAATATTAAAATTTGTTACAACTAAATAAAAGTTATTACAATAACCTATTACCATGCTATTTATTATCACGACTAGCAACGATTTTAAGATTATGGCAACATGTACCTATTGCTACGATTTTAGCATTGATGCTACGATTTTTTTCATGGCGATAAATTATTTTTCTAGTAGTGGACCAATGGGTAAAATAAATATTCATTGAATTAAAAAAAAAGATGTCACCACCAAGCTATATACTTCCTCCATTGTTCTCTACCTCTCCTTCTCAAAATAACTTTATTTTTCACTAATCACACACATATATACCAATACAAAAGCTGAAAGACTAGAATACCCTTAACATTATCAAATTTCAATACAATTATCTCCTAATTTATCTATTATCAATGTATTTATTACTTGTTTTTACAAACTCCAATGCAATGATTACCCGGAAATGAACTTATTTTGAGACAAGCTAGAATAGATAAAATTGATCTTATTTTGAGATGGAGGCAGTACTTGTTGTTTAGAAGTTAGAACATTGGCATGTAATAGTATCTAATATATATACACATTTGATCATTACGTGATTAAGTTATGTAATGACACAAAATGTTAAAATTAATTAAGTACTATATATACATAGCAATATTAATTTGTCCCAGGTATAAAACTTTAGGGTTTAAATGTGAACATTCTAAAACGTCCTCCATTTGAAAGTAGAGGGACTAGTTCAAATAATGTCATGTACACCTCATACTATATTCTAGGTTTATCGTACGTGTACAGTTCATAAATCGTAACATCAAAAATCTAAGATGCACCAGCCGTTCATCGCATACATCCGTGATGCATGCATCCATGGACCTTATACCTACCAGATATCACAGTATCTCGCCTTTATGGCGATAACATATAATGATATAATGTAATATACTTTTTTTTTGCGATCAACATTGTATATACATGTTGTGTGTAGTGCTCCATTAAAGATGTTTCTTTTTTCTCTTTGATTTATTGTGTGAAAAGGTTAAAGTTTATTGAGAGTTGACAAGTCAAAGTGACATATTTTTTACTATACATAAAAGATAATGTAGCCTAGAGATATGTCATGGGGACAGTGGGAGGAAAAAATAATTAAAAAGCAGTCTCTTTGCTAAAATTGCACAGTAGTTTATGTAACCATGAAAGTGCCTAGCTTAGCTGCATGCAAAAGGGTTCGAGCTTCTTTAATTTTCCAACAATATTTGGAGCTCCTAATGGGAATCTAAGAATTGGCATAGTTAGTTGCAGCTATCTGTTTAACTTCAATTAGCTACTACCCCCTCTAAACCCAAATGTAAGAGATTTTAAATTGTTTTAGAGAAATTAAGGATAGGGAAAAAAAAGACTAATTTCACACTTTGTTAATGTGAAAAGTGGAGATTGGTTGGAGGCCATGGGGAGAAATTTGAATGCAAGGTGATTGGTGATTGATTTGATAAGTAATATTCTTCAATCAATTATATATATATATTTAAGGATAAATTTAAATGTCACAGTCTCTTACATTTGAGGACGGAGGAGGTACCAGATTACATGACACAGAGAGGCGCAAGAACACGCGTGTATGCACATGTGCATGCATGTTATGTGGAGAGTGTATATGTTGCATGGAACGATGGATCAAGGGTCCGATCAAGTTCGATCCCTGCGTCTTGGAGCAAATTAATTAGGAGTAGCTAGCTAGAAAAGAATTTGATTGATTGGCCAGCTAAGGGATCAATCATAGAATATCCCACCTAAATTCCCTGGCTCTCCTTTCATCATGTGCGAACTCTCTTTTTAGGTAAAAATGTATACAACCGGTGCATGTGAGGCCATATAGTTCAATGGGTTTATTTAGTTTTGTACGTACTAGTGCCACTCACAAGACCAAATGCATGCATGCACAAAATTGCACATGCATGAAAAACTTGTTTCAATCTTTTGAATTAGCACCATTAGTATAGAACACGAGATATATGACACGTTATAGAAGCCGAATGACCTAAAATAGGCATGTACGAGGCATTTTTTAGTCATCAAAATTCACGAGCCTTATAGGAGGCTAAAGTTTAAAACCGACACATATAAGTCTATATGTGCTGGTTCTCCATAAAAATCCAGCACATATGAGGTTGCAATCTTATATGTGCCATTTATTAAAATAAAACTATGCAATATTATATGTGTTGGTTCTTAAAAAGAACTAACGCATATAATACATTATAAGTACTGATTTAGAATAACCAAGAAAAAGACAGACCAAACTAACTCTCCATTGTGTAGGTCACTCACTCTCTCTCACTAGCTTCTCCCCCAATCCCCTCCCTCTCCTCAGTTTCTTTATCTCCCCACTCTCCTCGCCTTCTCCCTCTCCGGCTATAGCTTGTGGTTGCTCCCTTGACGCCTTCACCATTCTTCTTGTCCTTTCCTCATGCCTCCCATATATTGGTTGGATTCGTATACAGCTAGTAGCATAACATCAGTTCAAGGGCCACCAAATTAAACAGCCCTCAAGCTCGTATTGGTCGGATCCATCATCTCCCAAGCTTGATGAGTACGAGCGGCTACTTGGCAGTTTGCACCATCGAACTCCTCCACTTTATGATCTAGGTCTAGGATGTTCGACCTGGTAAACAATGGCCATGAGACCTCAGAACCTAGAGGAAGTGATGACACTGATGGCTTCCTCGACATCCATGTGCGTAGGCAGCCACCAGTAGCCCCGCCTATGTTCCTTTGACTCTTCTTAGCCAATAGCCATGGGCCTCTAGATCTAGCTGTTACAAGGTCGAGGGTAGCAAATCTAGCTAGCAGGAGGTTAGGCCAGCCAAATCCACGTGCACAAGGATCTGTCAAGGTGGGCACTTAGACTTCCTTGCCCCCCACGATGGGTAGCTAAGTTGATCGTGTGGATATGAATCATGATCTATTTTTAATTTTGTGGGTTGACTTGTTCTTGGCTATGATGTTGATGACGTCACTACTACAGAAACCCTAATATGTGACGGTACATAGATGTTTATTTCAATCCAACTAGCACCTATCACTGTTTTTTGCCTCTAGATCCAAACGAACATAGGGTTCATGTATGTCGATATGTTCATAATTCCATGAAAATGAGTTGTTCTTCACCTGTTCATGGATATGGATCATAGGGCGAGTCGCTTGAAGCATCGCTCCATTAATCGAGTTGATGTATCATGTATCGAGCTTGTGTCCCTTTTTTACTAGTGGCAAGCCACATATGTGCCTTCAACTAGTACCGGTAAGCATGGGTCAGTTCCACTTTTAGGGTGTCAGTTCCCAAAGTGGTACATATGTGGGGTTGCCAATCGACACAATTAGGGCATGTACAACCCATAGACACCCCTCGTCTGTTTAGCTCCACGCTAGCAAAAATAGCATACATGGATATCACTAAATGAAGAGAGAGACGAGACTCGTCGTCTCGTTCGTTGACGAGTTGAGCTCATGCTCCGAGGTGATTCACCCTGACAATGCTGCATGTGCATGCA
Source organism: Oryza brachyantha (assembly GCF_000231095.2). Lineage (NCBI taxonomy): Eukaryota > Viridiplantae > Streptophyta > Magnoliopsida > Poales > Poaceae > Oryza > Oryza brachyantha. Next base: position 13,484,429 of record NC_023165.2, read on the forward strand.
CTGCATGTGTTCTTCGCGCAATAGTGAAAATTATAGGTGGATGCATGCATTAAATATTTTATAGACAATCTAATAGACAAACCATTATATAACTTGTCTATTTTATTGTTTATATGTGATATAACAGGTACTTATAGATAGCAATTGTCTAAACTATTATACATGCCCTTAGAGGTTCTGCACTAGTGCATGTTCTGGTTTTTTCACGACATCCAAATAGTTATAAATTATTTTTAAAAATCAAAAAGCATTAATTGTTGTGTCAAGTTCAAACATGGAGAAATAAAAATAAAAAATAGACCAAGATAAGTGTAATCACACCTTGCAGTTAGATTTTATTTTTAGTTTATGTGTAGGTCGAATTTGATCATACATGTTGGTTAGAGGAATATGTAACACTATAATCCATTTTGTACCAACATGGGCGGATCCAGCAAAAACAGTAGGGGGGTCTGACCGGATGAACAAAGCCGCATGCCTAGCGCGGTGCCACCTGTGCCCTCACCCGCGTTGTGCGCCCCTGCCGGCCTGCCGCGCCCACCCCCCGCACGATGTGCCTGGCGCCGGCGCCACCGCGCTATGCCGATACCTTCCCGGCTGCCACGCGCGCCTAGTGCAACCCCGCCGGTGCCGCCTAGCCACCTCTGCCCTGAGTCGCCGCCCTCCACCTACAGCCTGCTCGATCCAGCTGCCAGCCTCCAGCGCCTGGGAGTGGGAGGTGGGTGGGGATTAGGGATTTCGGATGGGTGTGGGGATGGGGATTGGTGAATCAACGGTTGGATTTCACTCTAGAGGGGATGGATGGGTGGATTTAATTGTAATTGGCTGAGTAGGTTGGCCCAACATAGAAAATGAGAGCAAACGCAATGGGCTTTTTCTGATATGTGGCCCAAATGAGTCGTTTTCAACCTCCAGCTCCTCCTTCTAGCCAGTAAAATCATCTCTAGCCACCACAACTAATGTATCCATAGAAGAAACTTGTAGGGGGGTATTAAGGGGGTCTCCATGGTCCCGGCGCCGGTAGTGGGGGTGCAAGACCCCCCCTGCCCACACGCCAAATCCTCCACTGTGTACCAATGTCGTCTTAAGCGCACGCATGGTTCTTGACACCAAATTGATTTTTCAATAGAACTTCGGTAACTAAATATATATGGAAACCGTATATTGGAATTGCTATACGTGTAAAAATGGCATGGCTAGCTTTATTTGGCTAATCAAAGAAATTTTAGCATTTGCTAGTTAAAAACGTACGTACACGACAATTAACCGTTCGTTTGAGCCAGAGGATAAAAAAGATAGATGGAAAGTAGCTAGGTTATATGCGTGGTCCGGATGGAATATTCAGCCGACATATCAAACGTATTATGTGTGATTCATGATTATTTAATTAATCTCTGTTAACTAGCTAGTACTTGGCTCTCTTGCCAGCTGCTAGCTGCTGATACCCTTTTGCTAATTAATTATATATGCAGTGTACATGCTAACAGAACAAAAATTAAACTCTTTACAACTGTCTAGTAGGAATATATTAACTGCGAGGCTGACACCAGCTTTTAACTGAAGTAGGTCATTTTGATATATGGTTGATGTTGTTTGGCAGATGAATCGGGTCAAAACTTAGAGTATATACGTACATTGCATGTATCTAGATTCATTTTAAACTGACCGCTCGAATATGATGAGCAATACACCAATTCGCACCATTAGTTTTGTCCATATGGATACAGAACATGCATGAGTGCATATATATATATATATGTGTGTGTGTGAGAGCCAAAGTTAACGTCACTAAAAAACTATTTTCATAAGTATGGCTGTATGAGTTTGTTTTTACATGCAAATCATAAAATGTCATAAGCAAGGGCGGAAAAAAAACAAAAAATTTAAAAGAGTAGGACTAAGCTAATTAATGTAGTATTAACTATTTTAAAATCTATATGATAATTTTACATAAGTTTAAAGGGACGATGGATCTAGGCGGGCTCCAGCCATGTATAGCAGCCCTAGGCTTGGGTCCGTCCCTGGTCATGAGCTCTCCTATATGATCCAAACTCGTATGTAAAAACCAATTTTCAGTAGGGCTCACTCAAGTATTGATTGCGGTCTCCGTCGATAGCCAAAAATTAGCTACGGGGGTGATTATTTGGTGTTTTCATAGAAAAATCCAAACGACATAGTTGTAAATAAAAATTAATTTATGAATAAAATTATTATATTTATATTCTTAGCAATCTAAAAGCCAAAGATGAAAAATTCGGTGAAAAAACCCTAAAATTAACTCCAAATCTAAGGTTGAAATTTTAAATTTTAGCTTTTGTAAACATAAGCAAAGCGAAAAGATGGTGGTGTAAGTTTCTAAGTTTAATTCTCCATTTCTCCTACTCAAACCCTATCATCTCTCCTTCGCTCTCTCCCACCATCGTGCCAAGCTCGGGAGTGTCCTCGGCTCAAACCATACTACCCTTCCATTGCTAGAGTTGGATGACTCGAGTCTAGAGCTCGAAGCAGCTACCGACTTCCAGCTACATCGAGGGCTACGAGCGTAATTTTTTTGGGAAAAAAAAAAGAAAATCATCTTCACAAGTGGATTCCAAAAACACCAGTATGTGAAAATCGATTTTATATCTTTTGTTAGAGGGGCGCACCCCCTGGCCAAAAACAATTTTTGCTCACCTAGAAAAGTTAGCATTTTTTTCATAATAGTGTTAATAATCTTTTTTTTTCTCAACATCATTGAAAGCCATACCCACTAGTCATGCATGTAGCTAGCAACACACCCTCCATGCCCATGCCTAGGCATATATATGTACCCAACGACTCTGATGTTATATATATTCAAGATATTAATCACTTGAATAGTTTAGTTGATTATGCAACAAATGGGTAGGTATATGTATATATGGGACCAATAACAACATGATGGTAAGTCCATTAGCTGCAGGTCAGAAAATAATATATCCACTTTCCATTAACAAGACGTTCAAGTATATACTACTATATATTTCCACTAGCTAGTTGGCCAATCTTTTAATTATTTGTGAAATTAAGTCTGTACACATACGATATGATTAAGTACCGACCTTATTTTCCACTAGTATGCATGCCCGCATAACCCATTCATATATACTAGTACTAATTAAGTTTTTAAGGTAAAACAAATACTATGTGTACGTATAAGATAATTAGTACACTATACATATATAAAAATCATGGGTGCCAGGCAGCTTTGTCGACTAATATTATCTAATAATTAGGTGGTGATCAGCACTACTCATCATGCGGTGGGTCTAGACAAGCATGCGAACATGCATATATGGTGTGTCCATGGCTATCGACAACCATACATGCATGGTGCACCTAGGCATTCGTGCTTAACTGTTTAATTAGTGGAATGCTTTGCAGCTTAATAAAATTGTCCAGTGTACTTGTCACTTTACTAACTAATTAAAAACATCAAAACTCTGGTCATGCTGGATCTGGTCCCATCCCGGTGTTAGGTCAGCGCTAGCGCATGTACAGTTATAGTTCTAGATGACAACATTTGTAATTAACGGACTACCTATCACGGGCCCAAGCAAGTCGCTACAGATAACAACATTTGTAACACAGGTGATATTCGTGGCTGTTTTAGATAACTAAAGTCGTCTCGACTAAGTAGGACTAAGCTGTCATATCTAACTGCTCCTAATTAAGAGTCATTATAGATGAGGTGGTCGTCACATGTAACTGTAACAGCTCTAAATTAAGAGTCGTTACATATGAGGTTGTGTCTGGCATATCTGTAGCAACTCAATTGGGGGCCGTTACAGCTGATAGCCACCTCATCTATAATGGCTCTCAATTTATGACCAGTTACATATAACCCATCTTAGCCGAAAGAAAATACTTTTAAATATACTTATTCGCTCCATCTCCTTATCTACTCCATGTCTTTCCCATTGCTCCATCTTTCCCTCTACTCCCCAGATTCCTCTCCCGTCACCACCCCCAAGCCTAGTTGACGAGTGGCGGTTGGCCACCTCTCCCTAGCATGGTGATCATTTGGATGACAATGGCTGCTTCCTGCTCTTGCTAGCACAATAGGTAGCCGTGTATTCCTCTTCATAGTTCCCCTCCACCATGCCCCTTCCTCCACCCTACCACCTTTGACAAAGATGTGGCCTCCTCCACGAGAACGAAGTGTGTGGTGGATCTAGACACAGCGATGACGCCATCCTCCTCCTCCTCTCAAGAATGTGGCGTTGACACAATTGGCTTGCCACTACCACCGCTCCCCTTTCTCCACCCCCATTACTGCCAACGATATCGCAAACTTCATGATGATGGGGTGCAGAGGGCCAATACTCCAATATGACGAGGGCATGACATATGGTGGTGGTGCTACTAGGGAGGACAACCCCGATGTGCTATGGATAATTGAGAGTTGTTACATAGGAGGTAGCTATCATCTATGACCATTGTATAGTGAGTCAATATATCGTTTGTATTAACTTAACCCATTTTGGGACTAACATCTCTTATATATATAGTACATTCCTGCAAGCGCGTATAATAACCAGTTATAAGTTGGCTGTGTATAATATGTATTTGCACATATATGGAGAAGAAAGACAAATAGTCAGGAGTATTTCTTAGATCTTATACGAGAGAGTCACCTTTATATGTGATCTAGAGAGAGTTAGGACTCGTTCAACTGAAGGTGTTGGCAGGGGCAGAAACAGAGATTTTTTAAGCCTAGGGCTCAATGATAGAGTATAAATCTGGATAAATTTAACTAATACATAAATACATAGTACTTTTCTAATACATTTTTCAGCTAGCGTAGGCCTTAAGCCCAAGCTGCCCCACACCTGGTTCTGCCCCTGGGTGCTGAGAACTAATCTTCCACCTAAGTAAAATGGAGCGACTCATTAGCACATAATTAATAAAATGTTGGCATAAAAACTTGGAAATGGGTTAATATGATTTTTAGAAACCACCTTCCTAAAAAACATTTTGCAAAAAGAAACACAAGTTTAGCATTTTTAGAGAACATGTGTGTAAAACAAGAGATTAGATCGATGTTGGGAACCTTTGCCGCTGAATGCAGCCTTAATGCAAAGTTGAGATAAATAGAGAAAAGACGAAAGTTATTTGAAGAGACAGCCTTATAACAAATGTAGTGTTAGTAGTTAACTGTAGTAGTGTTATCTTTAAATGATATGGATATAATTATAGCTAGATTATTTCTCGATTTTTGCGTATGTGCTTTCTTAGAACTGTTAAACAGTGTATTTTTAAAAAACATTTTACATAAAAGTTCATCATCTTAACAATCTTATCTCTGTAGAGTAGATTTTTAATTTTTTAATAAGTTAATTTCATCATTTAATAATATTTAATAGCTATCAAAAAATAGATAATCTTTTATCTTTCGTCTTTCGTCAACAAAAAAACACAGTCCTAGTAGTTAGTTAATTAGCTCTGTATAGGCATACATGATACATGTGCACGACCATACATGAATGCATTTCTCCTACATGGTCACAGAAGGAAATGGTTGTGTTGATTATACTTGTATATATATAAGACCACTATTCAGTCAGTTATGTATATACTTTCAACAATCGGAGAAGTTAATACATCATGCAAGATCCATATATAAGCTAGTATGTAGTTGGTATCAGAAAAAAATATAGTATGTAGTGCTACTGCTAACTAGAGTTTACAAAGTAACACTACATGCATGCTACAGTTAGTGCATGCAGATGAACCCTTTTTGGAGTTCCATACCTACCATGCATGCAAAAAAGAGAGAGCTTCATTAGTGTTCGGTTTTTAGTTATTAAGAGCATATACTACTTACGTACTATATGGTCATTTGCCGAGTAGCTACTAGCTTAGTAAGGGCACTCAAAGTGCAGATTGAAGGGGTAGTTTTTATCTGTATTATTGCTATGCCACATAAGTATAATTTAGTGATGTGACAGATTATTTATCGAAGAGAGAGGCAAAAATGAAGAAACTAGTTATAGGTTAAGAACTAGTGTCTTCACGTAAAATAAGAGTGATTGTGAGAGAGATGAGTGGATCGTGTGATAACAAGATATAAAAGTTATATTGTAAAGGATAGTTTCTTGACACGATGTCGAGTATAGAAACATAGATGTTTCTAGCATTACGAGGGTCCTAATAACACCTTTCATCTGCAAAGATGCCTTCTCTGTACATGCTTTCAATCTAAGCTTATCTTAACTCCATTAAATATATCCTGGTCCAGTTGTATGCATGGTATGCTATAAATAGTAAAGGATTAGTTGGTGATTACCTCATAGCAATCCCCACTAGCTAGCTAGTAACACACTTCATAAACTAGCTAGCTTGATTGCTCATCGCTTGCTTGAGAGCTAGCTAGCTGCAGAAAATGTCCTCCTCATCTAGGCTGATGACAAGCAACGCACCCCTCCTCTTCGTCCTTGGGCTCCTCGCCATCCTCTCCTCCGACCATATCGTGTGCTCACAGGGCGCCCGACCTGCAGCTCTCATGGCGGCGGCGGCGAGGCAGAGACACCTGCTGTCGTCGACGGCGGCGCCACATCATTCCGACGACGAAGCTGCTGCCAGCGGCGGCAAGGGGGCGACGATGACACGAGGCGTGGTCTCGCCGGACGGCGAGAGCGGCGGCGGCGGGGGCGTCGTCGGGGCCGTCGAGGACGCTCGGCCGACGACGCCCGGACACAGCCCCGGCGCCGGTCACGCCTTCGTCAACAGAAATGGGGTTGGGAGGAGGCTGCTGCTTGGTTTTGCTTTCACCAGCTAGCTAGCTAGTTGGTTTCAGTTTATCTAACTTTAATTTAGTCTATGAAACGTGTCTTTTAATTCCTCACAAGAAAAAAAAACACAAAAGAAAAATGAATTAGAATGAATGCGTTTCTTTCGTCAATCAGTTTGCAACTTTGCATAAAGTTCGCTGATGAAGCTAGCTACTACCTAACTGTCTCATTTTAATGGTACTTCAGTATGTTCGTTTGGTTAGTTTAATTTCTTGCTTGTTTCGGTTCTTTCATTAATGATTCAATCTATTTTTTTTCTGACTGACGTTAATACCTACTTCAACAATTCAGCTAGCAAGCAAACTCAAATTTAAGAATGTATAGGGAGTATTACTCAACTCGAGCAAATATATAGTAGAGACATATAGAACCATATATCACTTCAAAAAAAAAATCTGACGGCCGCCATGAAGCAGCAGGAAATGGAGAATTGCTTATTACTATGATCTGGGTTTTGAAAGCAAAGAAATCAGATACACGTGTAGTGTGATCTTAAATCTTAATTAGGAGTTCAGAAATGTAGTTCAGCTATCAAACAGGACTTCTGCGCTCTTTGGCAGAAACAATGAAGGAATATGGTCTCATACTGTCACTAAAACAGGTTTTACAGTACTTTTAGCTAGTTCATCATTCTGCCTAGCAACCAATCCATATATATGACTAGTATTTTGTACTACATTGATTAGTAGTAACCGGCAACACTGAAAGTTTTGGTGTTGATTAAAAGGTCTAGTTCGTCAATATATAACTATTACGACCTATGATCGAAAATATAAGAGAATATGACTATAATTTGTATCGATAAAATCTCTTATATTTTAGAACAGAAATATATACGATACAAAACTACACACAAAATGTATCCTTAGTACGGATCGATGGGGTCTAGTATAGATTAATTTGGACATTTTACAGTCGCATAGTTTCCCTTCTCCAAAAACCAGATTACAAGCATAACATGACACGGTACGAAGGATGAAGAAATCATTTACAGGCATATATACAGCACAACGAATTTGGACGTCATATGTAACCGACCGTGTACTGGGCTGTGATTGCACATTAAATTGGCCCATAAGTGGAATTCCAGCCCAAAACCGTTTCGGCCTTGGGCCTGCGTCTATTTATGCTACTATACTGCACTGTCCAGTCATCCAGTGCAGAAAATATTTCATTTCCAAGATTACATGAACCATTTCATTTCCATTCTCCAATGCCATAACCACCAAGGTCTCCCACCGTCTAGAGAAGATCCCATTTTTATAATAATATGATAAATATGGAGTAACTCATTCTTACATAAGCACACCACTGGTGTAAATATATATTTTGAATGTTTTGTAACTCTTCATAAATCTTTGCTCAAGGATAGGGATTTATTTGCAAAATAGTTTTACTACAGGGGCAAATCATAAAATTATATGCACACACGCGAACTATCTATTCGTTTCTATAAGCTTCTTTTTTTTTACCTCCCCTGGTTTTTCTTTCGTCCTTCTTCTAATACTTTCATCTCTATAAACCTCATGCATTGCTTTTTTTCAATCAACCATATTAACCAGTGGTTAAGATCAGTTCACTTTCTTTTGTCTTCTAGTGTATCCGATGGCTAAAATTTATAAGATGATGTGGCACATTATGGTTGTATTTTGGGGTAGGAACTTTCACTTACGTAGATAAGGAGGTATGGAGAGTATGAGAGAGATGTGAACATAAAATGGAGAGAAATCTAAGCATGAGATGATCGAAGAAACAACTAGCACTGTATAAATGTATTCTTTGCTGGACAAATTTAAATTCCAAAAATATATTTAATAGAGGAGGGACGAAGTAAGAATATATTTGCACCTATGTATTCTGAATTCAGCTTAAAATCACTCATTTATTTATAAACTAAAAGCTAGATTTTTACACTTTAGCCCTTTTAAAAAACTTGTTTTATAAATAGACCATGAAAAATCTTATCCTAGAAGAATAGATCATTTTTCCTCAACGCTAGTAGCTTTGGCGTTGATGTTAATATCTCGGCGCCATCAATGCTAGCAGTGATGCCCTTGCCCCATGGCTTCTAACATGAAGAGCCAATCTCTTTGGTGCCGAAGATCTATTTATAAATAACTTATTTTAGAAATAAGTCTTTGGTGCAAATATCTTTGACACAAAAGATCTATTTGTAAAATATTTTATTTACTTTTTGACCCTTATAAGATATATGCATAAGTTATTTATAAATAGATCGTTGGACATGTCTCTTTGGCATGGACCCCCTCTTACATGAGCGCTCCCTGCCACAAGGGCTAAGTGGGTCAGCACCAAGGTTCCGAGATGTTGAACCTTGTCGTTAGAAAAGGTTCCATTTCTTGACTATATTTTTCTAATGATGTGTTTACTGTATAACTTTTTAAAAAGATCACAATGTAAAAAATATTCATAACTCTATTGTATCTGCCTCAGTGACCGTGGAGAGTGATAGCTGTGCTGAAAATTTTCCCTGTGGTTCTCTGAAAATAATACAGATACTCAAAAGAGGAACCGACGTCGGGTCAAGTTATGAAAAGTCAGTCAACACCAATCGGTTTCGATAATCCGTGAGTTCTAAAATAAATATATCTTTTAGTTTAAATTTTAATTAGAAAAGTAAACTTGTTCTAGAATGGATCAGCACGTACAATTTTGATTGTTTTGGAATGTTCGAAGCCGTAACGTCAAGTGGTACTCGCCAGAAGATGACGGAGGTCTGGTTCCTTTCAGCTTGGAATTATTATAATCTAGATTATTAAGAGTAAGTTGAAAGAAACAGACAATTTATTAAAGTAGCTTATTATAATCTGGAGCCCAGCTTATTATAATCTGATAAACTCATTTAGGTGAGTTTTTTTAGATTATTGAGTGAAAAATTACCCAACATGCCACCCCACTCTCTTTAGACTTATAAACCCAATAATCTAGAAAAGAAGCAACTTACAACTTATTCTACTACATATTATAATAATCTAACTTATAGTAATCTAACTTAATAATTTAGATTATAATAATCTTAAGCGAAAAAACAGGGCAAAGAGATTGCATTTGTAATCGTCAAAAACTTCAGGCAGGAAAGGGAAGGAAGTTTCCTGGCAGTTTTTCAGTACGTACCACTGACTGTCTGACATCTACGCTAGATGCAGGGTCAAAGTCTCTGTCCAAGTGATAGTTACTGGTACGGCTTTTGAGACGGTACCCTACTCTGCTCCACATATGTCCCGCTACACCTTCCCTCTAAAATAAGATTATCTTTGTTATATCTTGTTCCAAAATATGTTTAAACTTTAAGTAATCATTACATCAAAGTCTGCGAAAGTAGATAATAAATACATTAAAAGTAAATAATGTGAAGAATGATTACATTTGGATACAGTAGATATTATAGAGGATGATTATATTAAGATTTGATAAAGTGAGATGTTTATATTGAGATTTAATAAAGTGAAAGGATAATCTATTTGCTTTTGTATTGGTACGTGTCAGTATGGATGAAAAATAAAGTCCTTTTAGAGCTCAGTATGGATGAAAAATAAAGTCCTTTTAGAGCGGAGAGAAGAGAGTAGGTTTGGATGGAACTTAGAATACCAAGATTGTTGTCAACGGCAGCTAAATTTTAAATTTTAAAATCTAATATTGTAGTAAATTTTAAAATCTAATATTGTAGTTGCTCGTAAGTTTTTATTTCATCGTGGGCTATTTTTCACTATTGACTTTTAATCGTAGATAATACAGATGAGCTTTACCTATAAAAATAACTCCTATAGCTTAACTAATCAGAGCATGTTTAAAGAGTTTTGCAATAATTATTCGCTTCATGCCAAACTGAATTTATGTTCCAAATGTACCACTGCAATAATGAAACATCTTAAACACAACCCCTTCACTCTCCAGAAGATGCTGATAACAAAATCAAAACAGAAACAGTGCAAATTACTGCAAAAGTGCAATGTTCAGTCTAATATCACACTGTGACGTACAGTTTTGAATCGGCAAGAGAATAATAGCCTCTTAGTATCACATCACTCAGTAACATTAACCTGGCCAGGGAAAACAAGTCAGGGGTTAAAACACATGGGTACTAGTTCTTATTTTCGAGCTGGAAACATGTAATAGAGCGGTTAGAAACTCAGCAGTTGACAAGAGAGAAGAATAAGCACCGAAATACACAAGATTAGAATCCTGACCATATCAGTTACAGAAAACATCAAAAAGAAAACCTAGTGTAAAATTAGGGGACCTATCAAAGAACACTCATGGGCAACCGTGGAAATGCGCCGTCAAAATTTTCGCCAGGCACATCAAGGCCAGCTATTTTAGAAAGAAAAGTAACTAGGGGAAGGAAATTTCTATACAAGAAATGTGAAGGCACGTTGTGTCATATTCTGTAGTCAGCATTCAAGAAACTCTCATACTGAGTGCCATTTAGAGCATTGTAGACTTCATCCCAATTTTCAATTTGCTCCGAGAGTGGTTTGGTGTGTATCTTCACATGTCGACTGACTAGTTTCTTCTTTGGTACTTTGAGGAAATCCAGGACATCATAAACTTTCTGCAGGCACAAGGCAGGGCAATACATGTAAGCAAGGTGATGAAATGCAACAGCTATACATCACCAAGATTAACTGCAGATCTCACTGTTCTGTTCTGGATGAGATCCTCATAGTAGATAGTAATGTGGTTGATACTCTTTAGATTTTCAATAGCATCACGAGTGTAATCATCTGCTTGTTTCAGACTCCGTATTAATGATGTTGTGTTGAGTCTCGGCTTATATCTTGCAAGTATATTGGCCTGCACAAGAAGGTGGAAAATAGAGATCAAACTCTGACCAGGGTTAATAAAGAAATTTGCAAGCCAAGATTGGGCAAGTACTACCTCAAACGCGGTGTGAACATGGGCTTTGTGTGTTCCATTCAATTGCTTAAGGTATCTGTCATGATTATTCGCAAGTTGAGATACCAACTGACGGAGGAGGTTCCGTCTGAAGAGAAATATTGCAGAGACTCCTCTTCGATTGAAGTAGTCAGCTACATCCGCATGATTTGCTACAAGACCCTGAATACGTAATATCAGAAAAATGCTAGTTCTGATATGCCAACATTTTAACTATCTGCACAATTAATTAGTTTGACTTGTCTATGCATAAAGCATTTAGACTGATTCATTAAACCTGGAAGAAAAGGCACAATTAAGGATGATACAGAGATTCTAACAATCTGTGTGTGCAGATCTACTTAAAAAAGTTATGATTCAAAACTATCACACTGCAGTTTGTTTAAACCAGCAAGGTGACTCTCGACTAATTCAGTTTCAATAATAAAGCTGTCTTTAGGATATAAACAGAGAGAATACATTCTCACAATCATATTCATGTGTGATCCATTCCAGAGTTCAGCACACAAACAAGAGAAGTGTTCCAATGAATTAACAGGTAAACCATAACAGAAAAGGTGGTAATAATCTAGCCGGTGGGCAATGAGAATTATTACTAGGGGGGACTAAGCCTAACACCTACACTCAATCTCCTTGAGAACAACAGGATGCATAAATCAAGAAATCGATCATATTCATGATTAAACACAAGAGTTTATTCAAAGGGGACAAACTGCTAGTTTCTAATTGCAAGCAAACCCGTACTCGCTACATGATACTCCATAAAGCATACCTAGATCACAAGCATCTAGAATAGAACGTGCATGCATGTCAGTAACAGCCAACAGTACTCGAAGAAAATGCAGAGCTGATCCACATGTATGGGGCTAAATTCTTGCCCAATACACATGGCTGTCGAAATCCAGCTGTATAGAACAGAGCTACAGCAAGCTATTCCATAGTTTCATAAATGGAGCAAAAATGTGGTCCAATATTTAGATCTTGAGGTACGCTTTTGCTTTTCAACTCTCAAGGAAAGATAAAAAACTTTGAACGGCAAGGACGGCGAATTAAGAAAACACAAAAGTATTAATCTAGATTGCACACACTTTTCTCACCTGATTAAGCATCCACTTTAAGCCAACAGCAGCAGTGCATTCATTCTTGGAAGCGCTACTATTCCAATCCAAATTGTACACCTTATCCAATGTCTTTATTATAGATGTCATGTTACTTCTCCTTTCTTTTGAAGAGAAAATTTCACCGTTCGAACTAACATTCATGTGGCTATTAAGAAGAGTTTCAAACCAGCCACTTCCAGAACGTTGTGACGAGATAATTGCGAAGTACCGGACAGGGGTACACATGCATTCACTCCTAAAAAGATAAAATTCATATCAGAGATTACACAATCAAAGTATATAGTATAATGTAAACTGCTTCAGCACAACTATCACCTGCTATAAGTTATTGGTTGTGGGTAATGTACAAAATGAACCTCAGAAGGAGCGATTGCAGACTTATTGCATGACTGTTCCGCAACTTCGATCTTCACTATTCTAGACCAGCTATCACTTCCTAGTTGTTTCATACACATTGTGCAGATAAATATCCCGCAGATCATAGTCATAGCAAAAACAACCATTCTCAATGCGAGAGGTGATTTCTTTGAAGGCTTCACAATCAATGTGTCCTGCGAATAAGTTCCAATCAGTACAAATTAACCAGTAGAAACTAAACAGAGCTACTCAGATCTATAGGCACATCAAAACTAACATTCGCTTTCTTTAGCATCCTACTTCAGAGCAACAACTCATAAACCATATAGATGTTATTATGAGTAGTCATATAATTATAATTCAAGCATATAACCTCAGAAGCGTCAATTTTGGACTTGACAGATAAACAAACATGAAGGATTAGATTTTAAAAGCTAGCTGGTCCTTCATGAACTGAACTACCCAGGTGCTACCCCAAAAAGAGGGAAGGAAAATGGCCCATGTACATGTCCAACATCAATAATGGATCACAAGCCAAAGAATCAAAAAACCCCCCCTTTTTCTGTGTACTGTGCAGTACCAAACTACCAATCTTACGTGTTCCTTTTCCTAACAGTATTACTCAATACTGTACCCCAGATTTATCCCCACTCATCTTTTTGCACTGGAACGAAAGAAATGGACGAATTAATTGACAAGCGTAATAGGAAATACTTGACCAATGGGAAAAAAGAGAAAAAAAAATAATTGCATATCAGAAGGGGCACGAATGTCGGAAAACCAGAAATATTTCTAGAAATGAAAGAAAAGGGAAATAACAGATGCCAAACGTGTCCACCAATAGAAACACAATCTAGCAAACTTCAGTGCAAAAAGAAGAAAACATTACTATGTAAGAAATCATGCGGCGTGAAGAACAGTTTAGGTACAAACCGGTGCTGTACTCGGATGCGAGACAGAAATGGAAGAAGATGTAAATAAGACATTAAAGTTCGTAGATCAGACGGCCGACAAATCAAGAACGTTCCGCATTAAAACAACCGGAGGAGTTTATTGCCACCCTTTACTCTCCTCACGCGGCTGTCACCGAAAACTGCGATTTTTAAAATGCTCATTTTTTCCTGAACGAGAAGAAAACGATGAACTCTAACCAAGGCGGCGGCGAATGCAGAGAAAGATACAATCCTCAAAATCCAGCCTTGAAGTGAAGAAGGTGGAAAACCCTGGAAGAAATTAGAAAACCCCACCCAAAATCAAGAGGAGGAGCAAAGAAGAAAAAAAAAACACCTTGTTCCCGAACTGGTAGCACCAATCCTCGCCGGCGGCGGGCTTGTCCTCCCCCTTGGAACCCCCCATCTCTCTCCCCAACCTCCTCCCCTTCTCGCCTTAAACACGGCACCGGCGCACCGCCCTCCCCAACCCAAGACCCGGTCTCTCCGCCGCGGCCCTCACGGGTGCATTAACCCCGCCGGCGCCGCGCGGAGGGAGGAGGGGAGGAAGGGAGGACCGCGCTACTCGGTTCCAGCGGCGGAGGCGCCGGTGCGGCGGAGGAGGCAAGGCAAGGCAGGGCGGCGCGGGGCGAAATGGGGCGATGAGCTGTGTGCGCTACTGTGCCCTTGTCGCTGTGGAAGTTTTTGGAGAGGAGAGAGAACTAGAGAAAGCTTTAGCTCCTCGGCTCGGCTTCGGCTTCGACTTCGGCTCGGGCTCGGACTTGGCTCGGGTGTGGAAGTGTGTCACTGGTACTACACTTTCGGCTTGGCCGTTTCGGTACGGAAGAGACTTTTTCAGGGAGAGGAGTAGAACCGACTCGTGCTCCTGCTGCTGTGCTGACTTCGTTTTAAAACGGTCTCTTTTTTTTCCCGTTATGTGCATTGGGGTCCTCGTGCCATGTGCAATTTCTAAGTAGGTCCTTTTATTTAGCTATGTGTCTTTGCAAATTTACCATTAATTTTTTTTTCTAAATTAGAAGGATGTTACTAGAATAACAATTTTGCTGGTATATTTGTAATTTTCTAGTGACATTTTATAAAAACTTTCAAAATCAGTGGCACATTTACTGGTATTTTTGGCAATTATCTAGTGACATTTTATAAAAAAAAAAACTTTCTAAAACCAGTGGCACATTGCAGTTGCCTCTTTTATTTATTGCTGGCACATCTGGTAGCATAAACCCTTTTGTTGAGAAATCCAACTACTTGTTAATAAGCTTAAAAAAAACTACTTGTTAATACTCCTATTACATTTAGCAACCATCTAAATGTCTCTTTAGTTTGGTCCTTACAAAATTGTCGTTGGGAACTGATAACACCTTAATTATTTTATTGCTTCTGTTTTAGTGGGTTGCCAAGTGAAAAGCAGCAAGGATAAGTCAGTGCATCCCTCCCCTTCATCTCCCTTAGAAGTTTTAAAAAATAATATTTTTTGTAGCTTCATTTGTCACGTCCCGACCCTAGGAACCCCCTTCCCTCACACAACCAACACACATGTCTTTTCTACGCATTTTGTCCTCACTCATGCGCACCCGAGAATCACACAACCGACACACATGTCTTTTCTGCGCACTTTGTCCTTACTCATGCGCACCCGAGAATGACTTCCTGGCGCACTTTGTCCTCACTCATGCGCACCCGAGAATCACACAACCAACACAAATGTCTTTTCTGCGCACTTTGTGCTCACTCATGCGCACCTGAGAATGACTTCCCGGCGCACTTTGTCCTCACTCATGCACACCCGAGAATGACTTCCCGGTCGGTCACCTATCCTAAGATTGCTACAGGCCAAGCACGCTTAACCATCTTTTCTACGCATTTTGTCCTCACTCATGATTGCTCCAGGCTAAGCACGCTTAACCTTGGAGTTCTCTCGAGATAAGATTTCGAAAAAGAAGTTGCAACTTGTTGATACGAGTATTCTATCAAATCCTATTAAGTCTTGGGCTGGAATGTTACATCATTACACAATATAAAAGCTTCTAAAATATAATTTAGCTACTATACATTTTTATGAGGAATTTATTTGTTACATGCTATATAGCATGTGATTTGTGTTGCTATTTTTAATGTAAATCATCTTTCATATTCTATATAAAAAATTTATGCTATTACGTCTTGAAAGCAATTCCTCTTTCATACCCCAACAAATCACTTGTAAAAAAAGAATTTTGAAACATATAAAAAAAGCTCTTCTATGTCATGAAAGGACTACAAAAAATATTATAATTTCCTGAAAGTGTGTTGGGGGGCTAATCTTGTGAACCCTTCTGTGTATGTAAGAATTATTCAGAAAATACATGGTCCAATATGATACTATAGAATAGTTGATAAACTTGATTGTATATTATAGAACAAGTGGTAAATTATTGAACCAGAACAAATTAAGCGGTATAGATTAAAAACATACTTCCTCCATTCTAAAATGTGAAAATTCGTAAAAAATATGAAAATTCGTAGTATTTGAATATTATAACAAAATAAACATTCACATCAATCAATTCCTATTCATTTTTTTCAGTTTTATCCCTAACATACACTCTCGTCTAATTAATTTCTTATTTATTAAGGAGTATTATAATATTTTTCTTTTGAAGCTTAGTTTCTTCTAAACAACGTAGAACGCTTATTTTTAGAGGCAGATACGGAAGATACAAAGTAGCAGGCGGGGAGGGGAGGGGGCATACGGAGAGTTTTCAAGTCTAAATTTGCGGGTTTTTTTCTTGTTTTGTTGACGGTGAGCGGCGGGTGATGCGATGGAAGAGAAGGGCGATCGTTGTTTTGTCCTACCGATAAACGTAACGTAGAACGTACGGCACGCTGTGAGGGTCGGGTCGTCGAAACGCGAAACCACCGGCCGGCCGGCAGAAGAAGAGATCTATCGAATCGAATCGAAGATCGAGCAGTTTATTAGTTGGTCTCGGTCAAAACGCTCGCTCGCTCGCACGTGCCACAGCTGGTAGCATTAGCAAGAGTATGCGTTGTACGGGCGGTACGTACGATCCAGCGCGCGTACACGTATACGTTACGGTTTCTAAGGAGTACTCGCTAATTAACACTGTTTTAGTCAGCGAGCGTACCTCCACTTGGGAGAAATATATACTCTCTTCCATCCAGTCACGCGTAGAATCTAGCGTGGGGATAGAGCCCTCGCTACCACCATTAAAACTACTGAAGTCTCTACTACCAGTTGGTTACTGGATTGTACGAGCCGAACTGTTTAGAGCAAGTTTAATAACAGATCCAGTTATAAGTTTATATTAGAGTTAATACTTATAATAGGTTAGCTACAAAGTTGTCTCTTATATTTTTCTCTTATTTTTATAGTTAATGCACATATCTTGTAGCATGTATAGAGCGAGCTCTTCCATGAGAGTTAACATCTATCATTTATTTACTTTCTCTCCTTTTCACATAGGCTTATAATTAATTTATAGCCTGCTATTGTACTTGCTCTTAGACGTTTTATCTGGGTCATACAATAAATACAACAATGTAGTTGAAATTAAAACTACATGATTGTATTATTATGAGATGGAGGTGGTAAGTAATAAGGAAAATATTAAAGAAAAAACCAGGTAGGTTAAAATTGCTATGCTACTTATAATTAAATGAGACTATCTGTTTAATTATTTGTTGTTTGATTTTTCTTCACTGCCCGTCACTTGTGTTCCCTCTCTATTTATGTGTGTGTTTTCTTAACTTGTTTGTTCACATATGTCTTATTTTTCCACGGGGTAAAACAAATCGTGCATGCAACAGATCTCTTCACCACACTAACGGCTCAAAATCACGTATATAACGGGTGAGCCAGCCGCTACAGATATATCATCAGCTGTAAATTAACAGCTCGATTGCACGCACCGGTCGTTAAATTAATTCACATGTAAACGTTATTTATTTTATATAAAAAAAAAGATGTGTAAAGTTATATGCCATAAAACCAAACAAACATCGCACTTGGCCTCAATCCTTGCGAAGCCTAGTGTCTCCGATCTAAATCCTAGCATGTGTTAGGGACGCACATGCGTGCGTGTGTGCAGGTGTGTTACAGTGTGAGTGTGGTGTGCGTTCGTGTGTATTCTGAGTTGTATCTTTAAAAAATTACTCATAAATTAACGGTTATTCGAATAAGGAGTATAGTTGTAGAATGTTGCAAGCAGGGGTCACGTGGTGGTGAGTTGTTACGCATTTAATCCTCATCTAATTATTTATCTAATCCAAATATTATAAGCGCATGGACTCTGATGATGGCGTTCCAAATGGATGTCCACCGTGTATATATATATATAATAATGCATGTTTGTTTTGCCGGTCTTGTAGCTAGTGTGTTTCGTGATCACACAAGGTTAAGTTTAATCATGGACGTGGAGTCGTACCAAACAGCCTGGTTGCAGCATATATGTACACTTCGGATGCGTGAAATGAATGAATAAATGATCGTGTCTCAGTATTTTCGCTTATATATGTTTATATTTATAAGCTAAAATTAAAATTTAAAGTTAATTTTAGATTTTTCTTATAGTTTACTTTTTTTCGATTACTTATAAAATATATATATATAATTATTTTTACATCTTTAATAAACCATTTCGCTCCGGCTTAAAAGAAGAAAGACGAGGGGCTCACATTATGCATGCACGGAGCTGATGCTCGAGTCAAAACTCAGGGATTCCCAGGGGCGTCTAGATAGCTTTAATTTAGTGGCTTATCGATCAACCGAACGATCCCGTTTAGTTTTATTTATTTCGGTGGTCGTTGCTGCATTAGTAACAAACAGAGATCACGATCGATCCGGTCAAATTTAATTAATGAACGATCGATCCGGTCAAATTTAATTAATGAACTGATGATAATTAATTAAGGCCAATATATCGATCTGGATATTCGTGGAACTCGATTCAGTTCGAGCGATAGTACGTACTGTACGTACGTACGGCATATCAATCTAAAGTCAAAAACAACGCTAAATTATTTCCCCGATCGCTGCTTAAGCTGTTCGTGTTTTTCTCTTTTTTTAAAAAAAAAATGTGTAGTATAGTAGCTAACTTTGATCTAATTTTTTTTCAATTACATGGCAAACTTATTGACACTACACACTCAAAGAGCTCTAATATATTTTTACTATAATTTTGTTAATGGGTATGGTTTTACTTTAGTTTTATTGGCTTTTTTAAAAAAGTTATTTTACTCCTAGGTGAAAATATTTAATTGGTCAACCTTTTTGAAAAATATAATTATGTGCGTGCTTAAATAGAGAACAACATTAGTGAATAGAGTGGTTAGATTTTGATGGAAGGATGATAAAAGTGATACCGATCACATAATTATAAAAATGATTAGAAGTCAGTATAGAATCTTTATTTTTTTTCACGGCAAATATAATCTTATGCCCCTCTACCTAATGTAAGCACTTGTGCTTAAAATTTATCTCGAAATATAACAACTTCTAGGAATTAGATAAGTGTCTTGAGTGGTATCCTTCAATGAGGGAAGATTTCTTTTTCTATCTGGTTTAATTTATCCAAAATTCATTTGATTCCTTACATACTACCCCCCCCCCTCCCAAAAACACAATTAAATTTTTTATCAAGTGAAATTATATAAATGATGGTAATGATTGGTTGAGATGACGAAGTATGTGGAGAAACTAAACGAGATATAGTTGTGATGGTTGAAATAATAAAACAATAGGTGGAGAAGTTTCTATATTGTAAACTTTATTTTGAACAAACCACCAGCACGGATGAACCAATTTTTTTAATATAGTGAAAAAGTATATATTTACATGTGGAAAAACAAACTGAGACTATACCTATGGTGAACTTGGAAGAAAAAAAGGCTATATTTTTTTCTATGTATGTATTAGTGATTAATCTGAGAACATCGATCTCATCTATCCGAGAATGGACAGTATTTTTTTGCCCTTCTTCTTGAATATTAGGTTGCGTTCAGTGCCAAAAAAATTTTAGAAGAGAGATCATATCTACGCGTACGGTCACATATTTGAAGCATTGAACGTAGTCTAATTATAAAATAAATTTTAGATTTCGATTGAAAACCATGAGACTAATCTTTTGAGTCTAATTAATCGATCATTAGCACACATTAGTTACTGTAGCACTTATGATTAATCATATACTAATTAGGCTCAAAAGATTTGTTTGTAATTTGTTTTGATGTTTATGTATATTTAATAATATTTTATTTAAATGTCTAAAGAGTCCGGATAAATTTTGGAGAAAAATTTTTGGGACTAAACAGGGCCTATTGTGAGAGCACTAGCGTGTGAGACAAGCAGCGAGAGAGAAGGAATTGAATATAACAACGAATGCATTGCAGTGCATGGGGTGAAGGACCCTAGCTTTCCCGTGGAACGTGGCGCAGTTGGCTCAACTCGTGTCTCGCGTACGGTAGGCCGCGATCACATGCGTGTATGTGCGCATCATCCATATAAATTCTTTGGGTGCTCACCGGAAGTGAGCCTAATTTTAGTAGTGGTGGTGCTGCGGTCCATCTAGTGGATAACAACACACTAGCACTAACATTGACACTACCTATTTAGTTCTGCTTAATTATTACCAGCTGCTAGCTAGTCTGGGGCAACGGCAACGACAAACCCAGAAAAAATCTTAAACAAATACTTGAAAAATCTAAAATAGAAAATTTTGACGTGCTATAAGATTTTGATATAAAAAATCTATTGAGCCATATAAATCAAAATTTAAAGGTGATTTGATATATTTTTAAATCATGACTTATGGAGCAGTCTGTGAGTCACAACTCACCGTAGGTAGACTCTACAAGTATATATCACGTTTATTGATCTGATGATAATGACAGTGCTATTACGATAAAGGACGTGAATTCGTCGGCCGGTGCCTAAAGTGTGTTGTGCAAACAGGAGAGCCATACGGGTGTAGTGTCTCACCTAACTCCATACACTTAATCCATCGATAACCTTTCAGAAGCTTCTTCCAAAAAGTGCGTGTACGTAGACATGATAAGGAAAAAGGGCTCGATCGATCCTCCCCATCCATGATGGTTAATTGCTAGTTGCTGATGGTATCATCGTTTGAAATATGCTAGTCGCTCTGTTTTTATTTACTCGTCAATTTAACCATTATTTTATTTTTTTTAAATTAATGTCTTAAGATGATATTTAGTTCTTAAGTTGGCATATGCACTCAGAAACTTATTCCCCACTCAACTATGGTCATTTTATAAGGCCATATATTTCACCTGGGGGTCATTAATCGTTTGGCTTAAAAAAACTGAACGATATATTTAAAATAATAATAATTTATGAATAAAACTTATATATATATATATATATATTCCGAGTGATTAAAAAGTAAGTGTTGAAAAATAAAATACGATAAAAAAACCCAAATGAACTTCAAATTTAAGGTAAAGTACGAGTAGAAGCGAAAAGATAAAAGTGATGGACAAATGTTGATTGTATTGATACCCATGTACGTATGATAAAATCAGTAACAAATAAATGAGAAAAAAAAAGAGTACTCTATGGTTCCATAATTTTGACGTTCGTTCAAATTACGAAAGGGAGGAAGTGGCTAGCTAGCTATAGTGCATACGATTAATTCACGAATTTGTATAGGGTTGTTAGTTCACTTAAATGGCCTAGCTACATACGTGTTCTTCGTAGTGTGTAGTTCGTTAAAATTACAACCCTCAATTTAATGAGCATATGCAGGGAAAAAGAAACTCACCACTATCATGTACGCACGCATATGCATCCACCTTACTAATAATTAATTAATTAAACCAGAGAAATTCCAAATTAATGTGTACTAATATTATTGTGCCTGCATGCACTGGGTCAGCTGGGTGGATACAATTAATTTAAGCTGGTTGTCGGCAACATAAAGCTGGTAATAATGCCATGGAGTAGCAGAAAGTGCCAGAGAAAGCTGCGTGAAATACCGCCTTTGTTTCATATCGTAAGGCTTTTTAATTTTATCTAAATTCATTCATTAATAAATGTATATAATATATATAAATTTAGATTTATTAATATAAATCTAGACATAGCTAGCAAGGTCTTATATTATGAAACGGAGGGAGTATTATACAATTAGATCACACATATATAGCTGAAAGATGATAATTCAGAGAATTTCAGCTGAGATAGTATCATTTAGCATCGATTGGATGAGCTGCCTTTCTCCTCGTCTTTGCGTAATTCTCAAGTAGATTCCCATCAATTGCGTGCTTTCTCGTGTAGCAGAAGTGTGATGATACGCTTCGGTTATTAACCTTCATATTACAACCAAATTAACTAAAAGGCTACTAGAGGCTAGGATAACGAAAGCGTGTGCACAAAGCAGGAGCCTTTTTAGATTATTTTACTACCGAGAACCATTTATTAATTCTTAGAGCTAGATGCAGCAAGCCAAGAACGGCTAAGATCACTTCACCATTACTGTTTCTCTCGTCATGCTCCCATCGCCTTAAAATAAGTGGTACTTTAGAAAAGTTCTGATAAATTAAGTAGTATTAACGTAAAATAGTATTTATGCTCTATTTATTTTCCCTTTTGATGATAAAAGGATGCGTTAATAATTATACATGTGTGCATTTACTCTGTTTTCATCCATTTCAAAGCCCAATATAGTCACTTATTTTAGGATAATATTTTTTTATTAAAATGGTTAATTATTTTGGGACAGAAAGGGTATCATATATTAACACATTATCTTGTTCTCTTATTTTTCACTATAAAGTTAACTAATGCACCATTTAATTCAGTTGGTAGGATGAACTCATCGGTGGCAAAAAAAAAAAGTAAGGGCTCATTTACTGTATGATTAATTAAATGTTAACGGACTCTGGAGAAAAAATGGAAAAATAATATTTTCCTAAATTATTGGGACCTATTTCATTAATCATTTCTATATTATTTAACATACATTAGTTCCATTAATCATTTCTATATTATTTAACATAGATTAAGGTTGAGAGAAAAATACTTGGGTCACCCTCTCGTCAGATGAGGGATGGATGGAAGTAGGCAGGGACGGAGCCACGTGGTAGCTTGGGGCTTGAGTCTCATGCCTAACTGAAAAAAAATCATTAGGAAATTAATATGTTTTAGTTAAAACTTATTTTAAAGATTTATATTTTATTATTGAGCTACATGTTTGGTAAATCTTTGTTTCCGCCCATGGACTCCTGGAGGGAGGGTAGTGGTAGGCGGGATGAAATAAATTTGACTGAAATTTAGGTAATATTGTTATAAATAGTGCTAGAAATACATATAATGAAACCATTTTAAGCCATACAATTGCCTATATTTAAACCATAGAATATTGCAAGTTCACACAGTTGGGTTTTTTAAGCTCCCTAGCACATGGTATATAGCAGTTTGGCGTTATTTTTCTCAGGTACGAGTTACTACATTATCACAACACTATGCTTCTTAAGCCTTAAGGGGTCTGGATTGTCGTCACTATTCATGCAAGGAGCATAGTAAAAAAATAGCAAGAACAGGGTCAAAATACTTTAGCAAATATGGTATGTTACTATGTAGTTGATCTAGTCCGTCTGTTTTAATCCAACCAAAAAAAATGATCCAAAGTTCGGTTATTGTAGTCCTCTACAGTAGCACGTGCTACTGTAGAGGATCTGGATTGGTCGTCAAGCGGAGTGACCTTTAAAGCTTTCTATATAGAAATTTATTAGAATACTTTTAAGACTTCTTTTGTACCAAAATAAGTGACTGTTTTGACTATAAATTTTGTTCCAAGTGACTACTTTGGGACGTATAAGAAAAGAAACAAGGGTAGATACGAACATGTATAATTATTGTATCTTTTGAGTAGTAATGTTAACACATGTGTCCATCACCAAAATGGTAACCAGATAGGGGTAGTAGATCATTTTACTTGAGTATTAACTTATCTAAAATCAGCCAAACTAGTCATTTTTTGGGTGGGTGCATTTTCAATTTTTAGATATTTGATTAATTTATATGTGCTCTTAAATATTGGTCATGAAATCAGAATATATAATCTGCTATCCATCCTGCCCATCTAATAATTAAGTTGAACAGGGCCTGAGCTTATCAGTATATGGGAAGGAAAATATATTTGAGTAAATCTCACAGAACAGACATAATACCGCCTGTAGTTTTCTGAAATTTCCTCAAAAATGTTTTATATGCTGTCACTTTGCATGTTGGTACTTGGAGCTCGAGAGGCAAATGACCGATCCCTCAGTCGCATAATAAATGAATTTAAAGCTGGACAAGTATTAAGAAAACTGAGTTTCAGGGAAAATATTGTGATTGGTTGAGAAGAGAAAGTAAAAGAGAAAACATAGTTTTGGAAGGTTATGATTAGTTAAAAAGAGAAGCATATGTGTAGAAATTGTTATATTTTATGATAAATTGTAAATGGAAGAAGTGGTTACTTTTAGGATGGGTGGAGTAGTTTTTTTAAGGTTAACAAGTGATCATAGATGTGGGTTTTTCACATGAATAAGAAGGAACGTAGACATGGGTCTTGCCTTATGACCTTTGTATACCTTAAATGTCAGGGTTAATTAAATCCATACCATTATAAATTTATGAGTTTAAAAAAATACCATTATAATTAACTAAATTGGAGATATGCAATTAAAATTCTTGTTCTATTTTAAACATGTCATTTTCTATGCTTTGAAGACCACTAGACCCACATGAGTCCACCGTATTTTCGTATCATTCAAAATGTCCTTATCTCAACATCACTGACATGTAGGCCCTGTCTTTCTTTTCTTCATTCTTCTCTCCCGATTCTTCTTCTTCTCCCCAGCCTTCCCCGGCGCCGTTGGTCAGCCACACCACTCCACCATCCCCTCCCCACGCTTTGATGCACCTTCCTCTCTTCTTCTACCTCTGTCTACTTGAGGAGGGCAGCCACCAGTCCACCACTCAGCGCACGCCCACACACCCAGCCAGAGCACGAGAGGAGGAGTGGTGCTCACTCACGCTTGACGAGGGCGTAGCCGCATAGCAGCGCCGACGGTGGTGCACGTGGTGCTGTGGCAACGGAAGGCGGAAGGGGTGGCACGCTCACCAGATCTACGGCCCACCGCTGATCCTCCTCCTCCGTCACTTTTGCGTCCTCGCCACTGCCGCCACCTGCAACGGCACGCCTACTGGTGTTTGGAGGTGGAAGATAAGGGCCCACGTGTCATCAAGGTGAGAGAAGAGAGATGAAACATGGTTATTTTGGGCGATACGAAAATATAGTGGACTGTCGGTGGGTCCAGTGGTCTTCATAGCGTCGAAAATGGCATGTCTAAGATAGAGAAAGAATGATAATGGCATATCTCCAATTTAATGAATTGTAATGGTATTTTCTAAAGTCGCAAATTTATAATGGCATAGATCTAATTTAGGGTATTCCATCGGGTTTATAACATACTCTGTTTGTATTTTTAATAGTTGAAGTAATTTATTTTTTGGTACCTATTTAGTCAATTCTTTTTAAAAAAATTGTGAAAATATGTGGAACTGTAAGTTATAATTAAAATACATATAGTAACAAATAAAATAAATAATAGTTATATAAGTCTTTTTAATAATACAAATGGTCAAACACATGCCAAAAATATCTACGATGTCATCGATTGAAATATGAAGAGAGAGAATGGCCATGTTCGCCCCCCTCTCTTCCTAACAACAGATTCCCTGGTGTATTGTTTATAAAAATTTCTATAGAAAAGTTGCTTTAAGAATCATCCTATTCTATTTTATAATTTTATAATTAATAATTAATTAATCATATATTGATTTATTCCTATATTTTTTCGCTGGATAACTAACACCGCTTTTGCTCCAAATGAGCGGCCTCTGTCATTAAGATAATAAATCTTATAGGTAAACGATAGGTGATTTACGGGTCTGATGAGTCATAAAATAATCGACGAAGTTTTTTTTTGAACCGTTAATCACCGAACTTAGGATGTGATAAAAAAGATTAAATTATGCTATGCATTACTACAAGATAGAAAGCACGTCGGAATATGATGTGCGAGCATGTGTACGTCCACGATATTACTTTATTTTGTGTGTGTGAGGCTGTTCTTGATGACATGTTGCAGAGTGAGCGACAACATGATGCGTGGCACTTGGTACACTGGTGGATGGTGCCAGCGTGTGTGCACCCATTGCGTTGGATGAAGATTTTGTTTTCAGCTCGGTCAACAAAATAAAATCCCTATCTGCTGTACTTTCTCAATAAACCCAATTCGTTGGATGCAAAAGATTGTTTTCAAAGTGATCAGCCCCATATTTTCGCTTTTACTTATGCTTATAAGGCAAAATTTAAATTTTCAAACTTAAATTTGATGTTAATTTTGGGGTATTTTTTTTCATCCTAGTTTATTTTTTAGAAATCTTTTTAAGATTGCTAGTAACATATATATATATATATAACTTTTATTTATAAATTGCTTTTTATTTCTAAATATGTCATTTGCTTTTTTTCCCTCTGGAAAAGCTAAACAATCACCCTAGATATTTCATATGGATGCATGCCCCGTAAATTTTCTTTACCGGTGTTAAAAAGAAGCTTTCAAGTATTGTATCAAACTAGAGAACGTTTCAAGGCCAGCAATTCAAATTCAAAGTAGCGGAGCCATTTTATTCCAGTAATTCTGCATGTATAGATGGTGATGCTCCATTGCCATTGCTATTGGGAGGCATTTAACTTCTTGTTACTCTTAAAAATGGCACCTAACATATTTGCTATCCGCTGTCTATGACATGTGGACCATCATGTGTCTATAACATGTAGACCCTCATGTGTCTATGACATGTGGGTCCAATAATAAATATATTAGCCCTATTTTAAAAAGTGGCAAAAAGTTAATTATTCCGCTATTTGGAGCGGAGCAAATCCCACATGGCGGGGACCAATCAGAGCCGGCGAGACCGACCATCTGTCCACTGTGACTGTGGGAGCCTGCAGCAAAGCAACACGCTGATGAATCAGCAAGAGAGCACAGCATTCCTTGTGAATTTTGGGGCATGCACAGCAGATACATACATATCCAAATAACACTAGATGGGGGTATATCTGGCTCACTCGTGACTTGAGTTCCAACAACCACATTTACCCGTGATAGATGGGGGTATATTGATTGTTATGGGTCGTAAATAAACGCAATGTATGCGGTACTTCAGTACTTGTGCATCAACTTGCAGGTTCATTTTTTCGGTTTTCGAAGAAGAAAAAGACAAACGATATATTTACAAACAAAAACTAATTTATAAATAAAATTTTTATATATGTGTTCGTAGCGATTTAAAAGTCAATGTTGAAAAATAAACTATGATGAAAAAACCTTAAAATCAATTTAAATGTTTAAAATTTAAATTTTTAGCTTATAAGCATAAGAAAAAAAACAAAAGATGGTGGTGCCAGTCCTGCACAGATCAAGCAGGGATGATGGCAGGATTTGGTACAAGCGAAGCAAGTTCATTGCAAGGATAATGGGGAAAATATAGGGTGGAAAGTATCAACTTAGGTGAAAACTCGTGTGAACCATGACCAAAATGTCTTTAGTCCTAATGTAGTGTCGTTACAGCATTCTGAGAAATGACAAGGTACAAGGAGGAGACGAAATTTTGGCAGCCATATGGTTCCTGGCTGGCTAAATTTTGGCCGGCATATGGTTCCTGGCTGGCTAGCAATGGTGTTCTGTTGCTCAATGAATGTCAGGCTGGCATCATTGCGCAGAACGCGTGATCCCATCATCCCATAGCTTGCTCAGACCATCCTGACAGCACCAAGAATCTTCAACTTTTTCTTCACCTTGGCACAGTCCAAAGTTGCTGAAAGCAAGAGCTCACTCCAACAAGCAGCTCCACCATGCACGCCAGAAAAGAGGCTATTGTGTGGCCTGGTACTTCGATGTCCAGGATAGTGCTCACTGCTCGGCCCAGTCTCACACCAAGGATACTGCTGAATCAGATGTCAGCATAGTTAATACGTAGGATCGAACAAGATCAAATAAACCTACTAGAGAGGGGGTGAATGGTAGAGAAAAACAAAACCTAAAAATTTTTCGCGGAATAAAGGATTACCTCTGTCGAAGAAATTGACGAAGACTTGCTACCTTGATCACGTCGCTCCTGTGTCGCCGCTACCTTGATCGCGCCGCTCATGTGCCGCCGAGCAGATCATCGAATCGCGCCACTCCTATGACGTCGATCGGATCGTCGGAATCCAAAAAATCATCAGTAGATAAAAGTCGAAAACGTAGATTGAATGATCTTGACTTTAAGTGCACCAACAGCACTCCTATCAAAATCGTCGATCTAGAATCAACAACTAAGTCTCACAAAAGCACACCGGAGGCATACCCCTCGGTCTCTATTTATATCGAAAAGTCTATCACCAAATAGGAGTAGGACTCCTTATACTAATATGGCTCATCTCTTAGTTTTCCTAATTAAATCCAACATGCCAAAATCAGCCGTGCTGCAGTAATCCGACTGCTACAGTGCCCGCCGCGCTACAGTAATCCGATCCGTTGCTACAGTGCCGCGCGCTACAGTAATACGGTTGCTACAGTATCGTGCGCTACAGTATCCGACGCTGCTACAGTGTCCGAACCTGTAGCAAATTCCTTTCCTTTTCTCATCCAGTTTTGATCCGATTTACTTCCCGATTTTTCCGGCGCTTACACACACAACATGTGAAGCCCGTTACGATTCCATCCCACACGGTGTTGCTTCACCATGTGCCAACTCGTATTCAATATCGTCACCTGACATCCTCGATCGTCCGGACCTCAGCTCCTCCCTGAGCCTAATCACGATCC
Source organism: Oryza brachyantha (assembly GCF_000231095.2). NCBI lineage: Eukaryota > Viridiplantae > Streptophyta > Magnoliopsida > Poales > Poaceae > Oryza > Oryza brachyantha. Next base: position 13,513,466 of record NC_023165.2, read on the forward strand.
CACCGCCATTGACCGATATTGACCTCAAGTCACCTGCACAACTAGAGACAAACCAACCGTTTCCGAGCACAGATATCGCAACCTGACTCACATTAATTACACACACTCGCACCAGCACCTTAATTGTTTCCAAACCAAATTCAATTTATAAACCAAATCGCAAGCCAATTGTTCATCAGAAAATATTAATCATGCTTATGATCTTACATAATATACGCATTGTCTTCAACAAAAATGACTGCACTAAGCCTCGAGTTTAATGATCTCTAGCTTTCCTGTCTTCCGGAATAGTAGTAGATTGTATGAAGATTGTAGGTTGAGTATAAGTTCATCTATGATGAACTATAAGATGATTAAGCGAACAATCCGTCCCAAATACTGGAAACATTTTGCAGCTTCCTTCAAGCACAAGTTCCTGTCCTTCCGAGACCAGTGCTGGACAGTTTAACAGATAGACTAATCAGATTAAGCATATAGCTTCCATGGCAAAATACCAGTTTCAAGCATATAAGAAAACAGGGAAGTCATCATGAAGTGGGTACCTTGCTAAGTTCATTAAGCCTCTCTCTGGCATCTTTTAGTAAAAGTTCTACATCAGTATCCCATTTGTAGAACTCTAGTTCCCTTCCTTCAAAAATTTTCTTGCAGATCTATTGCATTTCAAACTAATACTTCTTCAGAGAACAGTTAAATATATTATGTGTTCAAAAAAAAACACTTACAGAACTGTAATAGTACAAAGTAAACTTGCTTCAGTACTCGAAATATCTAGGATCAGTATCATGATGGAGCAGGTGTGAATATGATTTAGGGAATATGAAAGCTTAAACAGAACATCATACATTGCCTTCAAAAGGTTAATGGTGCATACAAGCGTTCTCAACATCACAAAATAATAGGTAGAGAGAACAATGCAATATTTCTCTATTCTTGTTTAAGAAGATCCATTGCTAATCTGGGTCCGTTTGGTTGAAGCTAATGGCTGTCAATATCTGGCCAAAAAGTTGGTTGGTAAATCCATGACCAAACTCCGGCGATGCCATATTTTGGTGGGTTAGGTAGCAATTTCTGCTACAAGCCATTAGCATCAAGGGATGGTTGAAACCAAATGTTTAATAATCTGGTGTCCCCAAATAACTGAGAAACATCAAATTTCATAGCCATAAAGGCAATGTGTCAATCTAAATGTTTAGCTTTTGCCCTGTTGTCATCTCCATTCAAAAAGTTCCACACTGCAAATCAATTCAATAGAAAATATGCTGAGACATAAAACAATGAATTCGCAATGAACCACCCCATCTGATGACAAAGCAATGTCAAAATTCAGTATCTTCCTTTTAGTCTAAGTGGTTTATATTTTAGTTGATAATTTAATGGACAATAGGTGGAGATTTAATCAGGTATGGAATGATATGAGAGTGATAGTTCCACCAACAGTTTATTACACAAGTTAATGGGGACTTAATTAAATATGGAAAGAGCATTACCTTGTTACCTACCGCCACCCCTCCAGTTGTATGTGCAAAATAAATATTGTAATAGTGGGAAAGGAAAGCTGGGGGATTGCTCTCAGCAAGTTCAGTCAGATAAGTCGCATATGTTGATCCAGGAGTACTTGGCTCTGGAATTGCAATTCCTTGTTCTCTGAACCACTCCAAATCTTTTGCAATTCTAGCTGAACGTTCCAGACCACTTTTCCTGAAGTGAACATCTGTATGAAAATTATGTAGATGATATGTAAGTAACTGCAGTTTCTGTTGCAGAGATTGAACAAAGTTCCTTACAGAGGTATTGAATGATCCTTAAGAGACATGTGAAAGTATGTAGCATGTACTACCGTGTGCTGAACAATTCAATTTGGATCGCATTCTAGGTAACATGGTTGGTGTCTCATGCTAATCAAGTTATCAGAAAAAGATATTACTGTCAATTCATTGCAGAGATCATCATGCAGATCCTCAAGTACACTATGATGCATGATGCCTTCAACACACTTCATTACTGATATGGTCTGCCATCTACACTCCAGAACATCCGAAAAGAATCATTTCTTTCACGGTGCACCACTAAAGGGGATTCAACCATCACCCGTAGGATGATTGCTGCATGCGCAGAACATGCCCTTGCGCTAAAGTGCAGCTTACACCATTTGGCACTAAATGTCTTCCAACATTGAATCTTATATAATTTTCATCTCGCATCACAACTTCACAACATGTGTCAAGTTCCACCAAAGAATCACAACCTTAATTGTAACCTTAAATATCGCCCAAAAGAATTTTGCAACCTTCACTGCATACCCAAGCGAGCACTCAAAATGGGATTCCTATCATCTAGCTTTGTAACCGCAGACATGTCCTCACCGACATATTTTACCATCCTGCTACCAACAAGTGATGCTCTAAATCTATGATTCCTGAAAAATTAGGAAATTCTAATTGCATAGGGAACTGAAGACTAAGCTAATAAAGAAACTGTACTGTAATGGGAGGGGATTGGATAGGAGGAATCGCACTCACAGGCGACGTCGGTGGACTCGGCCACGATCCGCTCGACGGTGTCGAACACGAGCTTGCTGTCCACCAGGTACTTGACGAACCCCTCCATGCTCGGCATCCACTCGCCCTCCAACCCCGCTCCCTCCTCCTCCTCCTCCTCCTCCTCAATCACGGCGTCGCCATCGTAGTCCTCGTCCTCCTCCTCCTCCGACGCCGACGCACTCTCACCCACACCATCGCCCACCTCCTCCTCCTCCACCTCCTCGGCCCCCGTCCCCGGTTCGTCCTCGAGGGTGGTCCGCTTGGGGTTCCGTAGGCGCATGGCCACGAACCGCATCTCCTCGGCGACGCCCACCGCCTCGCCGGGGTACTGCCTCGGGTACCGCCGCGGCGGCGGCTTCGCCGGCTGCGCCTCCGCCTCCGCCACCGGGGGAGGCGAAGGGGAGGGAGCGCAGCGGGCCACCGTTAGGGCTACTACCCGGCCCCTTACTAGCATTGGCTGGGTAAAGCAGCGCAGCGGCCGCGCTGTCCGGGGAGGCGGAAGCTGCGGCCGCCGCGGTGGCGCGACCGCCGAGGCGACGCCGGCGGCGGCGGCGAGCGGCATCAGGGGGGGTTTAACGGGTTATCCACTCGCGCAACGGGCGTCCTCTGCAAACCGTGTAGTGTTAGCTGTAAAAGCGAATTTTATATTTCCGCTTTCGTCTGGCGTATACGCATTATCGGATACTGGTTCTGCTTCTCGGAGGCGTAAAGATTTCTTTCCTGCAGAATGTAAATGGGCCTCCATATTGGGCCTGTGATCTATGATGGGCCGTTATGTTTTGGGCCGAGCATATTCAGTTTTTTTCCTCAAGAAGGGTGCTGGTATAATTAATAGTTTTAATGGGTTATTGATGTGTTTGAATCATTGAATGTGCGCGTGGGTAACTAATGGCATGTAAAATAGTTTGCGTCCACGCAGACAGTTAAACAGTTAAATTGTATAATAGGTTGTTTATTCAGTTGTTTATTCAGTTGTTTGAATCATAATTAATATATTATTTCTTTTGTTTTGTATTTGTCGCATGCAGGCTAATGCACGGAATTTTTTTTAAGACAGGTTACATACAACCTAGGAGTATGTGCACGAAAACTAGATGAATGAAACGACGACCGCTAATTTTTTCAAAGTTAATGATAACACGTAGGATGATTAATATGAGGATGTATATATACAATCTTTAATGTCTCGTTGTTATACATGTCCTAACCCTCCACGCATGTAAAACGAAGACTCGTTACCAGGGTTCACTTTACTACCGGTAACCGCCATGGTTAATGCGGTAACTGGTCAAATCACCAGTAACCTCTACTGCATCACGGCGGTTTGATTCAAATGAATTTCAACCAAATTCAAAATTTTGCAAAAAAATTGTCAAAAAATCACAAAATTCTTGGTAATAAATATGGAGTTGTAGAGTAGTTTGGTGATAAATTTTATGAAAATAATGTTTCTAGGATCAAAATCTAATGTAAAACCGATAAAATATGGCAAAAATAAATAAATGTTCCATGAGTATATGAGTGTACGAGTGATAAGAGCTAAAGTGGCATGCTCAGTTGTATGCCCGGTAGCAATCAACTGCTCCATGGATAGGAAAAATTGAGAGGATTACGAGGCATAATTGTTTCAGGCTCAGGCCTTGATGTTCATGTCTACAGAGTACAATATTATTAGCAGTAGAGTATGTAGACTCCGTAGCTATGTAACCTTCATATATATTATATCAATAGCTGCAGTGCAACTCAACTTTAACCCTTTTTGGCTAATCAATGGTTATAGTGTTTCAGTCGTACGTAGATAATACAATTGGGTCGTACGTATAGCGGGACTGATATTATATCTTTATTTAATTGGCCGTACGTATAGCGGAACTGATATTATATCTTTATTTGTGTCATGTCTCATGGATAATATTTAGATGTATGGTTTATGATGGTATCATGGACATTATAATATTTGTATAGCAGAAACTATAATGTTTCTATTATTTAATAATGTATTATGGTGTATTTGCATGAGTTTTAAATATTAATTGTATTATATACTGGTTACTCATTGGGAATTATCATCTATGATTGTTAGAATATCCCACTTTTAGCAACTAATATGTCATGTACCAAATATATCATAGTATATTTTTTCCTTTTTCTTTTTTTTTCCATTTAGCTCATAGTTTTCTACTGAAACTGAAACTGTGTGGTTTTAACAAGAAAGCTTCGAAGCTTGTGGAGCTTGAAATTCAAATTTTGGAACATTACGGTTTCCGCGTGGTAATAGCTCGTAGGATGGTTTCTTGTTTAATTTGCATGATTAATTATGTGATAACTAAAAATTTAGAAAATGGATCAATATGACTTTTAAATGCCTTCTAAAGTATCTTTCATATAGATTTGTTTAAAAAGAAGCATACCATTTAGCAGTTCGAAAAATATACATGCAGAAAATAAGAGCAGAATTGTATTACTATGTGTAAGCTTTACCCCACAACTTGGTGCGCATCCAGATAGCGTTGAAATGATTAAAAACAACTGATTGAAAATCAATGAACATACCGAGAGAACTTTTAAGCAAAGATGTTGACAGCTTCCATTTCCAAAAATTCTCAAAAGCTTTCTATTAATGAGCAGATTCTTAAATGTTACTAATACTACTCGTTGTCAAAATATATAAGGTATTGGGATTAATAGAGCCTCTTATATTTTAGGACATTAGAACTTTCAAATTCAAAGTTCAGGTACCGGCGCCGCACAGAGTTTCCGCAGATACATACACCTTTGCATTGCACCTGACCACCACCACCATTACCGGATTGTAAAGTTCGGTAGATAAATCTTGTTCGTAGTGAAAAACATACGTACGGCAATGCCTAGTCCGTCGTATAATTTTGGTAATTAGATCTAACCCAAAGTGCAATTTACTCAAAAATATTTGACAATAGGTGCTTGCTTGCAAGCTGCGGCACACAGGAGTACAAGACACCACAACATTTTGCCAAAATCTGCAAAATAGCCGCCAAAATCTGCAAGAGATCCTAGATAGTGGACAAATCAAAACTACAATGTGAAATTGATTCCAACCAAGGTACACAAGTCATTACTTAATTTATTGGTCGTTTCCATTGTTTGTATTCTCTCAAAGTTGCCTATATATATAACATGGAAAAGATGAGTGCTTCCTGTTATGCAGCACTTCTTATATGCGTATTTTACAACACAAAATGATGTGCGATTTCGCCTTTGCGTGCCACACGCAGCTTAATTAGATGGTGTGATAATTCGACAATTAATCTTCTTGCAATCATTCTGTTCAACGAAAATGGATATATAGTTACTTGCGTCAAAATGAGCAACGAAATTAACGTGAAGGCACCACCATCTAATAGTTTACATCCAGAGATGTAGAAGTAATTGTGTAGCCCTAGGAAGATAATCTCAAAGCTGTACCCATATGGCAATTTAAATTTCAATACCAACACTTTGGATTTTGAAAAGAAAAAGGAAACCCAACATTAGCTAGCTAGGACATGAATTGATTGAAGATCGTCGTGGGACATTCCTAGGTGGCTCATGTTGAATAGTCTCACATTGGTTGTTGAGAGACAATGGACCTAGGATATAAGTGGGGGAGCCCCTCACCTTAATGGCTAGCTTTTGAAGTGGGAAATGTCCTTTACGATCCTACAATTGGTATCAAAGTCTGGCTAGTTTAACATCTTTAGCTCGATGGACACAGTGTGTGAAAGCCTGATGGACCGTAGGGTGCCTGCGGAGATGCGGGGTCTGTATACCTGATGGACCGTGGGCTGGTGATAGCCCGGATACGGTGAAGGGGCGGTGAAGGGCTGAGAGACACCAATGTGTGATGGGGGAGATTGTTAAATAGTCCCACATTGGTTGTGGAGGAACAATGGAACTAGGATATAAATAGGGGAGTCCCTCAACTTAATGGCTAGCTTTTGAGATGGAAAAATCCCTTTACGATCCTATAGCCCCACCATGCATGATCAGTCTCCATCAAGCTAAGCTTAATTAAAAGCTTGTCCCAGAATAGTAGTTTTCTCTTTAATTTAAGTGTTGTCTTAAGTTTAAGTACTGTACTATGTATGGTGTGAGAGATTTTAGGAACAGAGTAACAATCACAGTAAAATCTAAACGGTAAAATGAGATGAACTCAATGATAGAAGAACAATAGCGGTCTTTGATTTGTGATTTTTTACAATGGGCGGGATGAGGTTAGCATCAACTCAGTCTTTTCAAACAGCGGTATAAAAATGTCTAAATTAGACGTTTTCAATCCAAAACAAAGATGACTGGATGACAACAACACCATCATTTTATTAAATGCAAAAAAAAAACCTCCGGTATCAATCCAAAACAAAGATAACTGGATGGCACAAACACCATCATTTTAAATGCAAAAAATACAAAACCTCCCCAAAAAATCAAAACCCACCCATGATCCAACATACGCACAATATTCTGTGAAACACACACAGCTGTACATTGGTGCCTTCTCTTTTTGACAAGGTATACAGCGTCACAAACCTCAAATCTGTATCTTAATAAATTCAGAAAAAAACTAGGCAATAACATACTCCTCCGGTTTTTTTCTATAAACGACTAATTTTTATACGTATATTCAACCATTTATTTTTTAAAAATCTTTCCTACAGATATATAAAAGTTTAATTCGTTCTTAGAGTCTTAATGGTAAACTAAATTACACCCCAATAAAAATAATAACTATAATTTTCTTAGAAATAAGATGTGATCAAAATATATGTTTAGAAGTAAACAATGGTGTTTATTACAACAGAAACTCTATGGAACAGTATTTATAGAATCGATTAATGAACCATCATCTTCTTCAACGGCGCTTTCCTCCACGCCGCGCTATTCTCCTCCACGGCAACTTCCGTGTCGCCTTATCATGTGGTGCCGACGATATCAGATGATACCCGTCGATATCTAATAGCTTCATAGTTTGTCATGTTCGGACGGGATCCTGCCCGGTAGCCGACCTGTTATTAGAAAATAGATAAACAAATAGATAAAATGAAATAGAATAACCCTGGCGGGTAATAAGCCAGTGTTATACTATCTGACAGCTCAATCCTGCCTGCTGCTTCTTCTTCCTTCCTGGCGCGCACGTTAAGCTTCCAATAACGGCTTTAACTAATTCCTCCCTCCCTCCCTCTCCAGCTAATCCCTTCCCGATTTCCAATCCTCAAATCTCCTCCTCCCTCCCCGTCGATCGCATTCGCTGCCGCCCACCACTCCGTGCCGCCCCGCCCCGCCCCGCCCGAGGGAGATAAAGTCGCGGCCTTTTTCTTGCGCCGGGCTCTGCGATTTCTTGGATTGGAGCAAAGATCGATCCCCGGTCCCCGGATCCCGGCGTCCGGTGGATGCCCGTGCCGTTTCTTGGATTTCTGGGATCCATGCTGCGTTAAGCGGAGGTTCGCCGTTCTTGTGGCGCGGATTTGGGTGGGGATTCTGGGGGAAGGGGACTTCTTTCGGATTTCGTAGCGTCCTGTTTTTAAATTTTTGTTGCATTTCTTGCCCCCTGTGTCGGATCCGTGTCCGCGTGGTTTCTCTGCGATTGGGAGAGAGAGAGAGAGAGAGAGAGCTTGATCCATGGAGGTGCAGGGAGAGGTGGATGGGTCCGGGGTGCCCCTGGCCGTGCTCCTGAAGCGGGAGCTGTGCAACCAGAAGGTGGAGAAGCCGGACATCCTGTTCGGCGAGGCGAACAAGAGCAAGAAAGGGGAGGACTTCACGTTCGTCGTGCCCAGGTGCCACCGCCGTCCAGCTCCAGCCGAGGGTGACGCTGAGGGTACAGGCGCCGCCGCCGGCGCCAGCGGCGACGACGACACCATCTCGGTGTTTGCGGTAATGCCTCAATGGCTGTGTGCTCGTGTTTCGCTCCTGTCTCCAATAGCATTGACCTGGTTGGCATATTGCTCCCTTCCAGTTCGTTGCTAAAATGTGTATTTGTTGCGATAATGTCATTGATTTTAGATGGATAAACTGAAAAATTCTGTTGGGAGTCAGCATTCATAATGCCTAACTAGGATAGTTGTCGCCATTTTCTTCTGTGAAGTTTTTTTTTTTTTGGCGAGAAACAAAATCTTTGTTTTTTTTTTCCATCGTTAATCTCTGTGCCTAACATGGTGCGTCAGTTTGTTGTTTGTCTCTTGCATAGAGTAGCATGATTGATATGTCAGCCTGATTTTGCGGTGTGTTTGCATCAAGTCACATGGGGGACATATGTCAGCTAATATTTTACTTGCTTAATTGTTTTTGTGTCCATTATTTCGGTGGTCAGAAGACCAGTGGTTCAGGAATATTCAAAGGGAGTTTTACTGTGCATAGATCTTTCAGGCTTGTCTATTCCTACTGAATTTTGTCTATCAACTTAACATTATTGCAATGCAAATGGTAAATTTACATGTGATAGCGCAGAACTATGAGTCTCACTAATACTATGTGATGCAGTACTGAACTATGAGGGTCACTGTTTTGTTTCCATTTTAAGACTTGCATTATGTCAACTAATGTAGCTTCTGATCTTACTTAAATCATCTATTGTCTTCTTCTCTTCAGATTTTCGATGGTCACAATGGATCTGCGGCTGCCATATACACCAGGGAAAATCTCTTAAACAATGTGCTGGCTGCTATTCCTCCAAATCTAACAAGCGAGGAGTGGACAACCGCATTGCCAAGGGCACTAGTTGCAGGTTTTGTTAAGACAGATAAAGAGTTCCAAACAAGAGGTACTTGTGCATGTAATTAGAGGCTTGTAGTTTTCTTTGTTTGTTCATATGCTCCCCTTTTTGGACAAATATCTTTCTGATTTATGTACATATCATCAGTATTGTTATACACGTGCACTGCAGTGTAAATTGATTGTTTACCTTGTTTTCAGCTGCACGCTCAGGGACTACTGTGACTTTTGTTATAATAGATGGATGGGTTGTTACAGTAGCATCAGTTGGTGATTCCCGGTGTATCCTAGAATCTGCTGAAGGTACAGTATATTTTTTGTCAGCTGATCATCGTCTGGATTCCAACGAGGAGGAGTAAGTCATACGACCATGCCTAGTTTTATGCCTATAATATCCTCAGATTTGTTATTAACCTAATTATGTGATTGCAGGGTAGAGCGTATAACAGCAAGTGGAGGTGACGTTGGGAGAATAAATATTGCCGGAGGGGCTGGGGTATGTTAGTGTTTTTTGTGGTGTTTATGAGATACTTAGGCTGCGTTCGGTAACCGCGCGGAAAATGTAGCAGTAGATTACTGTATGATTAATTAATTATTAGCTATAAAAAATGAAAATGGATTAATATGATTTTAAGAACAACTTTCCTGTAAAAACTTTTTGCAAAAAGATATACTTTAGCAGTTTAGGAAGCGTGTACGTGGAAAACGAGAGAATCTAATTTAGTTAATGTAGGGAAAGAGTGCGGCCTTAATGAACAATCATCTGCTAGGCCATTCAGTGTTTTTCCTCTTTTTTTCCCTTCAGTATGTTTTGCTATATTTATGCAAGTAAAAACATGATAACTTCAAGGATAGTTTTGAATTCACATTGTTTTCCTCTGCAAACTTTTCAGATTGGTCCACTCAGATGCTGGCCAGGTGGATTGTGTCTATCAAGGTCAATTGGCGACATCGACGTTGGAGAGTTTATAGTTCCTGTCCCACATGTGAAGCAAGTAAAGGTATGCCATTCTATACTCCTCCTATGCCAGTGCAGTTGTGGGAGAGATTATACCATGTTATAGTTAGGTAATAGCTGATACCAGTAATTAAGAGCTTCATTATCTCAGTCTAATTTTGTAAATCAGTGTACCTCTTCGTCATAATAGATATGGGACTTATCCATCAGAACTTACTGCAGTTGTCTAATGCTGGAGGAAGGCTTGTCATTGCTAGCGATGGTGTCTGGGATGCACTGCGCTTTCAGGAAGCTCTGAACTATACCAGGGGACTACCAGCTGAAGCTGCTGCTAGTCGAATTGTTAAAGTATTGAAATCTATTTACACTTCAGATGTGATATGCTGGATTCCTGATAATGCATGTTTAAGCTATGCTTATGGGTCATGATTTTCTTATATAGGAATCTGTGAGTTCAAAAGGACTACGAGATGATACTACTTGCATCGTTATTGACATATTACCTCCAGAAAAGTTGAGCCCTCCATTAAAGAAGCATGGGAAAGGAGTCATCAAAGCTTTGTTCCATAGGAGGCCATCTGATGAATTGGCTGAAGATCAGATGGACAGGGGTTGTCTAGAACCTGATGTCGTGGAGGAAATATATGAGGAGGGCTCTGCAATGCTTGCTCAAAGGTTTGCATTTCATTGGATACATATACTACTATGTTATGATTCATGCATGTTTCTTAGACAACACTTTCACCTGCCATTATGCTGATTTGTCAATTTACTTTCAATAGTGAAGAGGTCTCCTCTCTTCCTTAAAACAGTTCACCAGTCTTGCCCAAATTTGGCTATATTTTTGTCCGAAATTTTGACCCAAAGACTTTCCAATGAATGTAAATATGCATATAATTTCATCAAATGCAGACTAAATTCTTTTAACTTGTTCACAGGTTAAAGATAAATTATCCGGCAGGAAATATGTTCAAGCTGCACGATTGTGCAGTCTGCCAATTGGAGATGAAACCTGGTGAGGGCATCTCTGTTCATGGTAACGTTCCAAGGCATTCCAGAGTTGATCCTTGGGGTGGCCCTTTTCTTTGTTCATCTTGCCAATTGAAAAAGGAGGCTATGGAAGGGAAGCAACATTTGACAAGTATGAATGTCTTCATCTAGATATTTTAACTCTTTACACTAGGACAATAATTATTGAATCCTTTTTCATTTTTGATTTACAGATTCTCAATCGGCGGTCCAACCTGTGCTCAAGTAACCTCCAATGGTCTTTGATACTTCAGTGAATACATGCTAATATCACTAAGACACTAACAACACCTCTACCAAATGAACCAGACTCTCCATGATGATCTATTGCCATCACCAATGATTGGTAGACAGATTCAAGAATTTTCACCACTAACTTCTCATATTGAAAGATCAAAATGGTCGTTGGTAAGGATGATAAGATATGTGGTGCCAATTATTTGAAGCACCAGAAATATTTTTTTAGGAGACACGGTCAGTTTATTTGAAGAAACAGCAACAAATCCCTACATTCAAATGAATCAGTGGCCTTAAGGTGTTCTGCCTCATACATGGATTGGATGCCAGCCCACATAAGCTTGGTCTTGCTTCATTTGGCAATACCACTCACAAATTCCTTATAGTTCAATCATAATTTTTTACAGGTCATACCGTGTGGTAAGTGACCATACGACTATTCGTGTTTTGCCTCTCTCATGAGCCATGTTGTGTTTCCTCCCTTGTTGGTTCTTTCAATCCGACAATTTTTTTTTCTTTCCCTCTTCTAAATGGAATTGTACATCCAGTTCTTTGCCCTGTGTATAGCCATGAGGCCTGCAACTAACACACCTACTGTATTAATACCACAATGCTATAGTTTTATCACTGTATTCAAGGTTTCTAACACATATTTATTCCTTTTTATGGAAGTTTTGCCTTCCCTTTTGTAGTTCAATTATTATCGTTGAATTATAATATAATTCTAAAGTTTGTACCGGTCATGTTGTACATTTGCCTGCCTCATTAATGAACAGCATTCAGTTCTCCTGCATATTCTTAAAAATTCCTGGAAAAAGAAGAGGAAGATTTTCCAATATCCCTGCATATAGCCTAAATGTGGTGAACAAAATATAATCGAACTTCTCTGGGGTATGGGCATTCTCAAACAGAAAATAAAGAAGCAACTGTCATGTGGATAGACGATACAAATTACATTGAACAATAGGGATGAAGGGATTTAGTTTCACCTTCTCTTCATTGTAATTGTCAAAGTGAAATACTAGCACAGAAACACTGGTAACTGTAAGCACACATTTTCCTACTTTTGCACATTATCCAGATGTCAATGCCTGCCAAGTTGAAGGTACAATATAAAGGCAGTGACTCTGTATTTCAGTAGTACAATAATGAGGCTATGAAATTACCAGGTGGTGACTTTGATGCCCAGCACTTTCTGGGCAAAGGTAACAAGATTCTCGATCTCTAATTCATCTATGTAGCCATTTCTATCCTTGTCAGCTTGATGAAGAGCCACAATACTCTTCCACCAAGCACTGCACCCAAAGCCTTTGATGGCCTCACGGAGCTCGGCTCCACTTATCCGACCATCATTGTTGATATCAAACTTCATGAGCCACTTCTTGAATTCAGCATAGGAGGAAGATTGATAATCGCTCTGTGTTTCATAGATGGTATTTTTAGAGTTATAACTGGTAACACCATGGAGTGTAGATTGGAGGTTGCAATGGCGCCTTTTATACTGTTTTAGTTCATGTATCAAGAGAGAAAAAAGCCTTTACTTCTGGTTATCTATATTCCTGTCTATCTTGAGAAACTCCTCCATATGTGTTTGCATTGCACATAGTTGATCCGTTTGTTTGTCTGAATCATCTGAGCCTCTGAGGGATAATGGTATGGTATTTTCCTGACCTGGAGTGAAATTAAAGTCACCTGGCAGGCTGGCAGTTGAGTCATTTGATTCTTATGCTTGCATAAAGAGCTGCATATGTTATCAACTTAAGAGTATTCTCTATATCTTACCTTCCGAGCTGATCAAGTCACACGCCTCATCTCATTTTTATCTGCTATGCCATGTGTAGTCCTAGTTTTATAATTCAGTAGTCTAAAGTGAACAGTATTAGTCTTCAGTACAAAGTGCTTTTTTTTTTTTTTGTTTCAATGAGAATGGGAGTGTTAGCCACCAGCACAATCTTGTATGATATCATATGCTGAGTTCTATTTCTGATTTCTTTTTTTATAGATATATGTACTCAGAACTTACTGGACACTTCAGTTTATTGCTTGACTTGTCCATATTAAATTGGAATGGTTGTATGATGCGGCAAAAACTGGTAGGATTTCACTAAAATAGCTATAAAAAAATACTCCCTTTCTGATGAGATTTTATTTATGGTAGCTTCTCATCTAGTGTCAGTAGAGCTGGGATCACACATTAATTCTGAAGATAAGAGTGGCGGTTCATTTGCTCCGAGTCTTTGGCACGCTATTTTACTGTAGTTAAGTTACACGACTTTATTTTGTGAATCACTTTAGTTCTCTGTATCAAGAAAAAAACTATATATAATTTTTATTTTTGTTTATGTGCATTTTTTTAAGATACAGCCAGGGTTCGCGCTACCACGGTTACCGCCGCGGTAAAACGCGCCCTCCGCCGAGGCACGGCTTCGGTAAGCCGCGGTAACCGAGTTTAAATTTGAGGAGAATTTAAAAAATTTGAGGAAATTTAATGAAAAAATATATGTTGTATATGTTGATATATAGTGTAGTTTTGTCAAAGAAATTAATGAAAAAATATATTCCCGGCGTAATTAAAAATCATAAACGAGTATTTCGGAAAACAAAATTAAAAAATAGCCTATTGCAAGTAATATTTTATAGGAAGATGGTCAAGAATATATGAATATATTATGTTGAGTCATTATTAATTTACACTAGACACTTGGGTACATAATGTTGAAATACAAATATACAACGATGGATATATGAAAAATATATATAGAGAAAAATTATACGTGTATCTTAGTACATACGTAATAGTTTTATTTGTAATAATGAGCAATAGGTGTAGTTGTGACGCAGTAATCAAAATGAAGTTGTCGTTACTTGTTATTGGAGTGAATTATTTGGTGAAGTGTGATATGCCGGTGTATGTTTGTATGTTGCAATATCAAAAATTTAGAAAATGTCATGTGAAATTTTCTTGTTTTTCCTATAACATGTCCTATTGTCATAAATATAGTCACAAAATATTTTCCTATTTTTCATGTATTTTTTTAGATTTTTTAAAGTTTTTTTGCATTTGACATCACATCCGCGGTCTCCTCGCGGTAACCGCGGTTTTGGCTATAAAAACTGCGCGGTAAGCCGCGGTAACCGCTGTTCTCATGTGTTGTTACAGCAAGTAGTTACCGCGGTTTTCGCGGCTTACCGCGCGGTAACCGCGGCAAACCGCACGAGTTTAAATTCAAATGTTTTGGATTCAAATTCATCACGTTTTTGTGGTTTTTGCGATTACCGTCCGGGATCCGCGGAAGCGCGGTACCGCGGTTTTGGTGGCTTGCGCGGTAAGGGAACCTTGGATACAGCTACACTAGATAGGATCAAATATGAGCAATGTTAAAGAAGCAGGGTATGCAACGAATACTAGGCACCATACAGCAACGGTTGATATTATCCTTAGGAATGGGGAAAATGAAATGACAAGTATATATCACGATCCATCTCTTCGATACGAGTGTTATACAAAGTTGTGTGTAACATAATGGCAATGTATTTACTTCATAGATTTGTCTCCTTTGGCCGTGATATTGTGCCTGACAAAATTGTTAACGCATTGCAATTATTGCTTTCCAGCCTCTGTGCCTATAGTTCCAAAACACATACGCTCAAATATGCAAATTCTTTCTTGACTGTCAAAAAAGGGGTACTGAACAAAAGAATTTATGATGCAGCAGATAGGTTTTTATTTTTTACAATGCTCATGAGGATTGAGTAAAAAGTTCTTTTTTACCTGGTTTCAGATAAGACACCTTGGCTTCTAAGCAAGTATCGCTTCTGTTTCATATTATAAGATGTTTTAAGCCTCCCTAGAATCATATGATGCTAATGAATTTAGATACATATATAAAACATATTTGTTGATCTATAAATAAATCTAAAGCCAAAAAAATATTATAATATGGAACGAGTGGAGTACTTCACTCTTTTCTGAGTAATATAATCTGATGTACTGAAACTGTGGCCAATTTAACTCTGTTGGTATTTGTTTTCCTTTTATAGGGATAATCCATTCCCTGCTGCTCCAGGCAAAGGATGTAACCAAGAATGTTCCTCTCTTTTATTCTCTCCCATAGTGATGGATGAACTTGCAGAAATGCTCCCCTGAGCCGATGCTGTGCTTCTACCTTGATCTGCTTAGCATGCATCACATTATTGCGTGTTCTTTTGCACTTTGGTATCATTAGTATTATGCTGTGCGCCCGAGCTACGAATAAAACAACATATTTACAAATAAAAATAATTAATGAATAAAACTTGTATATACGTGTTCTTAGAAATCTAAAAGCCAAGACTAAAAATAAAATATAATGAAAAAAAACCTAAAGCCTACTTTAAATTTAAGGTTAATGTTAGAAGTTCAAAATTTAGCTTATAGATATGCAAAAGCGAAAAGATCGGCCGTAAATCTTGGTGCAGAGGCAGTCAGGCAGAAACCTATACTTCTTTTTATCAAAAAGAGAAACCCCCACACTTGTCTATTCACCTTATCTAATCCACAAAGAACCACAATCAAACTTGAGCAAACATAGTGTATGGCGAAGGGGACAAATGCATAAAGAGGCATTCTGCTGGTCTGATTGAATGACTTGAATCACATATTCAAACTCATCAAACTTCACTGTTTTTCTCATAGCTGACAATTTTTGTTGCCGAAAATCCTTATCTTCATGATTAACATCAGAAATAGACAAACATATTGCCTCCAGGTTTTGGAACGGAAGAACTATAGTATAAAAGAATCTCCAAAATTATAATACAAAAGCATACAGTATACCCTCAGGTATCCACACCAAATGACAGGGTTATGGAAAATAAACTTATATACTGAACAAACCATTTACAGTTTTGAACTATACAGTGTATAGTAAGATATGCCTGTACAGGACTAATCTTACATGTCTACGTCTGTGCCTTTCTAGACAAAAGGTTGGACATTTGTGGGAAGAGTGTTTTCTTTTTCCTTGACTTCTGATCTGTTACTGTAACAAAGTCATCCATGCTATTGTTTGACATTGGTGATTTTGGTTCATCATCTTCCTGGTAAGAAACCTTCTGTTCAGGTAGTCTCACAGGTGAAGCACTCCAAGGATTAGCTACATGTTTTGCAGCTTTCCGGCGCTGCTCAAGCTCTGCTCTCCATTTCCTCAGTTCCTGCTCAGCACCAAGCTTTCCCTCCTTTGCCCTTTCGGCCCTCTCCAATGCGATTTCAAGAGCATCCTTCTTCTGGTGCATCTCTTTGGCTGCTTCATGAACTCTTTCCAGGGTCCTTGTTTCAGACTCTTTTGCCAACTCTATTTGCGTCAATGCCACGACAACCCTCTCGTTTGCAAGCTCTTCAGCTTCATAGACCCTCTTGCTTAGAGAATGGTATTCACTTATGGGAAGTGTAATGGTTCTAGGAGAATCTTCAACACTACTTGTCTCCTCGCTCTCTTGCAATGCTTGAGCTGCCACAAGTGCTAGCTTCTCAGATGCTTTAGAGGCCTCTATCTCTTTCAGAACGGCGTGCAACCTGGTCTCCACAGTTGCAGCAGCAGCCTTGGTTTGCTCGGCATCTTCTTTTGCCTTCCTCAGTTCTTCTTGTGCAGAATGAGCTGCAACCTTGGCATCATCTGCCTCCTGAGCTGCTTGCTGCAGAATCTTTGGAAGCTCCACCATTTTTTCGCGAGTTTCTACTTCCTTCTTGTGCACCATTTCTATGTCTTCTTTTGTCCTGTTGAGATCAGCTTCAAGAGAAGAAACTGTGATGGATGCCATACCCTCTTGCTGGTGCAATGTAACAAGTGAAGCTTTCTCCTTATCCAGCTCTGACCTAAGTGATTCTGCAATAGCTCTTATTAAGTTGGTTTCGTCTTTTGCTTTTTCAATATTTCCTCTAACCCCCTCAAGCTCCCTTCTTATTGAAGCAAGAGCTCGCTTGATTGACCGACTAATTTCTTTAGCCTCATCAGAACCATCATCCTCAACCACTCCAGCTTCTTCATTCAGTTTGTTTCCCATATAGGCAGCCAGCTCAGTACCGAGGCTTTGTAGCATGCGCATATTTTCATCAAGTTTGGACTGCACATCAGTTTTTGATACAAGTTGCATGTTGAGTTGCTGCAACTCCTCTTGTGCTTGTTGCAGTTCCTTCTCCCAAGACAGGCAATCCTGCTCTTTTGCCAAAGCTGCCCCAAGCCTGTGTTCTTCTGCTTCGTGGTGCGCGGCATGGGCCGACTCAAGAGACTCTTTGATTGCGATAAGTTCTAAAGTGAGTTCTTCAACTCGCTTCTCAGTCTCCTTTGCAGCAGAAACAGCTTCCTCGGCTCTTTTGGCTGCTATGTCCCTTTCACTAGCTAAAACGGTATGCCTTTCATGTGTTGATTCCATCTCGTCCTTCACCAACTTCAGTTCCTCAACAGCCTTTTGATGTCTTTCTTTAGCAACTGTCATTTGTGTTTGGGCTATTACACTAGCCTCGTCGTCAATCCCCTGCTCCATTTCTTGTGCTCTCAGCTGTGCAAGTTCAGAATCCTGCTTTGCCTGATCCATGTCAATCTCTGCTCTCTCCAGCTTGTGTTTCAGTTCCTCTACAAGTCTCCTAGTTCTCTCTAGCTCCTCAACCACTTGTAACTTGGCCATCTCAGCTGCCTCTGAATCTTGTTTGAATTGTGGAATCTCTTGTTGAGCCTTGTCAAGTTCAAGTTGCATGACCCTGTGTCTCTGCATAAAAAGCAAATTCCTTAACAACGGTAGTCTATATGAGAAAAATTTGACCATCTTATTGATTGAACAGCAGTGAGCAGAAGTATATTGTGCCCTCTATTGTTGCTCATAAAAAGCATGTAAATGCATATGAACTACGCAAAGTTGCATCTTTAACCATAATCAATGGTGCAGTTTTAAACAAATCAGTATTACCTCTAGTGTCTGAGATCTGTACGCTTTCCAATCAACAATTCCTCCAAACTTGGTGACAGCCTCTCTAACTGATTCAAACGGTGCAGCAGTGTCAACAAGAGCTCTATACGGACTTTCAGGTCTTGTCTCTGTTTCGGTCTTTATGTTTGTGGTAGCAGCAATGTTCTCTTCATGATCCCTCTTGTCTTGTTTTGGTTTTAATTCATCTGGAATAGCATTCTCATTGGTTGAACCATTTTCAGATATATTGTTGACTTCAGCCTTACTTGTTGAAGTAGGAAGGTCTGTCTTATCTTTCAAAGGATCATCAGATTCCTGAGCTGAGGGTACAGCATGAACTTGAGGAGCCTTTGAGCCCTCTGTGTTTTCTGTCAAATTGTGGGGTAACCCTTTTCGTGTTTCCAACGGTGAATCTGGATTCTCAACGGGAACTGATGATGGCTCTTCACCATTCTGTATTCTTGCAATCCCATGACCATTGCTATTAAGAACTTCCATGGTAGCAGAATAAACTGTTTATTTACTCCTGCACTATTTGTTTAGCAGGATTAGTCTACTCCACTCCCAAAGCTTAATTTGATCACAATATTCCTCCTATAAACATTTTTTTCAAAAAGACAAGGAAGGGATCAGCTCAGAGAATTTAATAACTAATCATTGATATAAAAAAATCAAGCAGAATATCCGCTGGTATAATCATATCTTTTGCACCTATCCATGAGCTTAATTTGATCACAATATTTCCTCCAATAAACTTTTTTGTTTGCAAAAAGACAGGGAATGGATCTTCTCAGAAAACTTAAAAACTTATCGTAGATAAGATTAAGCAGATCCTTTTGCCAGTATAATCATATTTCACACCTATCGATGATAAGGGATTAGCCTTTGTTATTTCCATATAATATGAAGAAAACCAAAAGATTGCATTAGTCAATATTTACAAATCACTGAGGCATCTGTTCCATGACACAATTATGAAATAGAGACGGACGCATAAGGGAAATGACCTGTTCATAAATGCACTAATCATTGCCACCGATGGACATGAACCCATTTTCTCATGGCTACACCTATTCAGCAGCAGCCCTACCACCAACCCTAGTATCCATAATATAGCCAAATCATATTTACCAAAACAAAAACAAAAGCAACAAAATTTCCACCTTTTATTCTTCTTCCATTTTTTTAAAGAAAAGAAACTCATCATGATTAAGTGAGGTTGAGCCAGCTAGGTCAAGCTCTTGTCCTGGCAACTTGTTAATTTGGCCACCAAGAACTGAAGGCACCATCAAGCATTGTATGCCATGAAGTGTTTAAAGCTAGTGCTATCAATGGAGTGCTGGAATTTTTGCCAAAAGCTGTGCTGGTACACCAGAACCTCACCACTAAATCCTAATCGACACATGATACGAAGGCGAATCGGCTGAATACAGCAAGCCTGCCCAAGCGATAACTACACGAACATTTAGTATGTATTCACAATTGATAAAAAGCAGAGGATTTCTCAATTGGTATCTGTATTCAGACTTCACCGGTGGCTAATCGCTACATGTCACATGATTATCAAATCGAACAATCCGGTTTGTGAACAACTCAAAAGGATCAAAAACAAGAAAAACTACCTAAACCGATAAAAAACAATTAATACCAAAGTCAGTCTTCACCGTGGACGACGACCGAGTCGATGATCCAAGAAAGCGACAGCAATTCAACCCAAAACCCCACTAGAGAAAAAAAAAAACAACAACAACACACAAGAAGGAGCCAGCCTTCCAATTAATCCCCCAAGAACGCAAGCCCGGCTCCGTCCCGGGCAAATCAAGAACCGCTCGTCTAAATCTCTGCTGGGAGAAACAGACCAAGAATTGATCTCGGGTTCTTACCACCAGGGCAGGGCTGAAGAAGAAAAAGGTTGGGTTTTTTCCTTGCAGGCGAAGCAAAACCGGGAGCCTCCCCTCCACCGCGATTCTCTCTCCCTCTCTGCCCGCCCGCCCTTGCTGCTTCCGCCTTTTTGCCGCTTTTCTGCTTCTTCTTCCTCTGCTGCTGCTGCTTCTCTGGCGGGGGGGCGTCCGGCGTCGTCTTTCGGGAGGAGGTGGAGTGGGTGCGTCCGTCTTCGCTTTTGGTTTTGCTTGTGTGCCCGCGTCACCGCTCGGGATTAGCGATAAGCAGCATTGGATTAGGTTATGTTTTGTCTGCCTCTTTTTCGCGTGGACGCCCCTTGCTTTCACAGAATTCTGAATTGGTGGCTGGGTTTAAGCTTTGTTCTTTTTAACCATCGTGACGAAAGATTAAAGATTACCTTATCATTAATATTTGTCATTAGGATAAATAATCTTAGGCAAAAGATATTAGTAACCGGAGGTAGTAGCAAGTTAATGGTATAAAAGATGAATTAACAATTACAAGGTTACTATAAAAATATAAGATAATAACTTTTATATAAAAAATGTTTATAAGAAAATATATTCCTCGGTAGTTTAGCAAAACCGCGACTACACGGGTAAAAACAAAGAATAAAATGGGGAAAAAAACACGGCCTTCACCACGAAGGAAAGGGCACACAATTTCACTCGTACTTTTATTGGGGCATCCTCGGCGGTGAGTTCGACCGATGCACACACAACTTTGGATCTGGGATTTTTCCTTTTTGGTTGAGTATTTCAAGCTTCACAAGTCCATGATACGCATTCATAATTACATTTATTATATACCGACGAATCATTTTGTTTCTATTTCTAAATCTATCGTAGATATGAAATCTACCTTAATTCATAAGGACAACAAGTACAAAGGTACCTATTAGCTGACTCTGTCCATCGTCACGTAAATAAATTTGGTGACGTGGAGGAAAGAGAGAAAAGCTGTTGCCAGGCATCGCAACAATTTAGAGTCAACACTTAGTATTTATTAAAGGAAACTTTCTTGCATGAGAATATATAAAAAGAAAACTAGCTTAATAAAAAAATATTTTATTACATTAATGAAGAAACCATACATGACTATACCTTTGTACGTATTATTATAAAAAAAAACTCTTATTACTGACGTGACTTAAAGATAGAGCCCACAGTAGACTCTACCGTTGAACATGTGTCCTAAGCTTGTTTGTGGATGCTATATCCTCCCAATTTATTTCAGCAGTTGCTGCTCATGTATGATAAACTAAATACTCCCTCTATTTTAATAAATGATGATGGTTAATTTAGTTTTGAACTAATCAATCATTTAAATGAAAACGGCGAGTAGCGTGGAATGGATCAATAGGAAAGACTAGTATCAAATTATTGTTACACTTTCTTATATAAAAAATGTTCATTTTACTCCTAAACTATTTCATTGGAGCGCTTAGCCCCCTAAATATTTTTTTACTCATTGTACGCCCCCAAACATTTAAAAACAAATCGCTTTACTCTCTAACACTACTTCTATTTTTTGTTTCTCTCTATATTAGTTATAGGTTGTAGTGAAAAATTGTTAGGATGATACATTCATCACAACTTACGCCTCATCAATCTTTTAGAAACTTTAAATTCGTTTACATATGTTGGAAGCACCTTAGTTTGATTTAAACATCAATAGTTTAAAGTTCAAACAAATAGTCACGAAAAAATTGAAAATGTTTTTAAACTTTGATGATGTTGTAATATGTTTCTAAAATTCCAGCCTAAATACAAAGTTGTATTAACAATAACAGCAAAGAGGAATGTTATGAAATAGTGAGGTGAATTATTTCAATAGTTTATGAGGTAAAATGAGCCAAATAATTTAAGGGGTTAAGTGGATCAGCAATTAGTTTGCGGAGTAAAATGGACTTTTTTTTCTTATATATCAAGATGAATTATATAATTTACTCTTATCCATTCTGAGATATCTTATGGAACACGTAGATCATCCTATTACTTGGTTTACAGTAGGCAATTTTAAGCTTAAACTTAAAATTTAAAATAGTCTCGACTTAAGCTGAAGGTACTTTTTTTTCCTTTTGAGATGAAGACTATCTAATTTAATAAACAAAGATGAAGCATATCATACACGATTAGTTTATTCTGGTCACACTAATAATCTATGAATAGCCCGTCCGGAACTTAACACACGCCTATGCTTCCTGACCTGGGCCTCGTTCTCCTGGTGGGCTTAAGTTAATTTATAATCTGGCATGGAAAACGTAGTAGTAGATTAGTATATTATTAATTAATTATTAATTATTAAAAAATATAAAATAAATTAATATGATTTTTTAAAACAACTTTTCTATAAAAACTTTTAAAAAAAATACACCGTTTAGTAGTTCGGGAAACATGCACGCCGAAAACGATAGAGTAAGCTTACCCTGGTCAGCCGAACGCGGCAGTAGAATGAGGCCTTGTTTAGTTCCTAAAATTTTTTTCCAAAAACATCACATCGAATTTTTAGACACCTAAATAAAGTATTAAACATAGATGAACAAAAAACTAATTGCACAGTTATGTAAGAAATCTTGAGACAAATCTTTTGAGCCTAATTAGTCCATGATTAGCCATAAGTACTACAGTAACCAACATGTGCTAATGCCGGATTAATTATGCTCAAAAGATTCGTCTCGTGGTTTCTAGGCTAGCCATGAAATTCGTTTTTTCATTCGTGTCCGAAAACCCCTTCGATATCCGATCAAACATTTGACGTGACACTTTTCCTAAAAAATTTCTCAATCTAAACACCACCTAAGGTTGCATGTTCGCTTGTGAATTTCTGTCCATTAGAGACTCCTTGAATTTTGTTATTATCCTCACCTATATTTAATCCCGAGTTTAGATTTTTAAACTTGAATTTAAAAATGTCTTTAGACTTTTTCACCAAAGTTTATTTTTCAACGATATATAGTTTGGCTCTCATATAACACTATCTTGAAAGCCGATCCTGGGGGATTGAGCATGACAGCCAACAAAAAAAGAACTACTCAAGTGCTCGTTACCGCTCCCAGCAAAAGAAGCAAAACCTGGACTTCTCGGACAGGATCAATAGCAAAAACCGTTTGGTTTTTCGGCCAAAGCTAAAAAAATCAAACCAAATTTAAATATTTTTGACTGCTTAACCAAAAGTCAACTTCTTTTAAATGGTGTCCACAAAAACCAAGTAAGAGAAGGTACAATAGCTACCTATAAACATAGGCAACATAGGCCTTGTTTAGTTCCCAAAAAATTTTTCCAAAAATATCACATTAAATTTTTAGACATTTAAATGGAGCATTGAACATAGATGAATCAAAAAACTAATTGCACAGTTGTGAAAGAAATCTTTTGAAAAATTTTTTGAGCCTAATTAGTCTATGATTAGCCATAAGTGCTACAGTAACTAACATGTGCTAATGACGACTTAATTAGGCTCAAAAAATTCGTCTTGTGGTTTCCAGCCGAGCCGTGAAATTCGCTTTTTCATTTATGTCCATAAACTCGTACAACATCCGGTCAAACGTTCGACGTGACCTCTTCCTTAAAAATTTTTGTCATCTAAACACCACCATATTCTAAGAGCAAGTATAATAGCTGGCTATAAGCCAGCTAAATACTGACGTGGAAGAGAGAAGGGAGGAGAGAGATGAGAAGCTGGCTATAAGCTTATAACCAGCTCAGGCACAAGAACTAAGACACCATATGAAAGAGACATGTGGGTCCTGTATTAAAAATGAAGAGCTAACCATTATATGAGTGGGCTATAAAAAGACTACAAGAAGTCTTATAGCCGGCTTGTTGGTTATATTATTAGCCTAGCTCTAAGAAGGTAAGAGAGGAGAGAGAAGAGTAGTAAGCTATTAGAGCAGGTACAATAGCAGGCTATAAGCCAGCTATAAGCATATTTTAAAGAGATAGGGGAGAGAGAAAAGAGGTGGACTACTAATTTGTAGCTCCAAGACAAAATATATATATGACATGTGAGACCATGTAATAATGTTTTGGAGGTACCTATCGTATGAGTTGGCTATTAGATTGACTATAAATGAATTGAAGTTAGTAGTTGGCTTTACTATTGAACTTGCTCTAAATTTATAGTCAGTTACGGCACGGATTTCAAGACATAACATGTATGACATGTAGAACATAATAGTATATGTTATATAGCTAGTTATTATATAAATTGACTATAGATAAAATAAACGCAGTAGTTGGCTATTTTATTTGAACTGCTCTTAAAACGGTTTGGTAAACCAGGCCGGCGATACAAGATAAGCAATTGCAAGCAAGTGGAGGCGTCAAAGTGCCAAAAAAAAGTTTTTTTTTTTTTTAAAAACGACATGAAGAGACGGACGTTTTGTCCTCGGGAGGGAGGAGGAGCGAGTTTCCGCAAAAAGATCGAGGACGGCGGCGTGTACAGTACTGTGCAATGCCGGAAGGAAGGAAGGAAAGGATGGGTGGGTGAGCGTGACAGGCATCGCTGACTTTATCCTAGCTGACGCACTAGCGCCTGCATACGTACGTGTCGTGGGCCTCACACGCGCGGCAGCTAGAGCAAGTATTGGCACTAATCTATTTATAGTCAATCTAATCAATTTATATAATAGTTACCTACAAAACATCAATACATGGTCTCACATATCATACACATATTTTGTCTTGGAGTCCGTGTGGGCAACAAATTAGTAGTCCACTTCTTTTCTCTCTCACCTCTTATCTCTTTAAAATATGCTTATTGTTGGCTTATAGACTACTATTGTACCTACTCTTAGAGCAAGTTTAATAGTATAGCCAACTACTAGCTCCAATTCATCTATATCAATCTAATAGCCAATTCATATAATAGTTAGTTATAAAACATCAATATATGGTCTCACATGTCATACATATATTTTGCCTTAAAGCCCGTGTATAGCTGATTATAAATTAGTAGTTCACCTCTTTTCTCTCTTTCCTCTTATCTCTTTAAAATATACTTATAGCTAGCTTATAGCCTGCTGTTCGACCTGCTCTAACCATCTAGAGAAAAAGATAAAGAAAAGACGGCTTCCGGAATTTTTTTAATCTTTTGTTAGAGCACGGAGCACACTTTTGAGTCCGTGTAGTTACTGCAAAGAAAATTTTAAAGGGTGTCGTACAGAACGTGCGATCAGATATCAAAAATTTTTGATTCATACGAATAAAATGACAAATTTTATAGCTCGCTAAAAACATAAGACGAATTTTTTGAGTCTAATTAATCTATCATTAGCACATATGTATTGTTTCAGCACTTATGACTAATCATTGACTAGTTAGGCTCAAAAAATTTGTCTCACGATTTCTATCATAACTGTGCAATTAGTTTTCTATAATTATTGCTTTATTTACGTGTCCAAAAATTTGATGTGATGTTTTTGAAAAAAAAGTTTCGGAGACACGACCTCAGTTGGAGAATGTTTAGTGCTTGTTCACATGGCGATGGGATAGTTTTTACTTTATTATATATAGGCAGCGTTAAGTTATCTAAACTCTTACGTTTTTCACGCACACGCTTTTTAATTGCTAAACAGTATACTTTTAATAAAAAATTTAATAAAAAGATTTCTATAGGAAAGTTATTTTTAAAAAATCATATTAATCTATTTTATATTTTTTAAATAATTAATAATTAATTAATCATGTACTAATCTATTACCACGTTTTTCACGACGGATAACTAACCCACCCTCACCGACTGCCGAACGCAGCCAGTCTAGTTTTTGAACCGGAAATCAACTAGTGGAAATCCTTATTTGTCGAAGAGAGTTAGAGATAGAACAAAATAATTGATGTGTCTCTCGCGTTTTAATGTTTTGAACTTATTTTAAATCGCTACGGGTGTATAAGCTTAATTAACCTAGATGTATATATATTGTAAATAGATGAACTTAGGTAAAATATTTTTTGGGTTGGATTCGTAGGAACCCCCTCGCACAACGCCGCTATGCTCATGCCGTTGGGTGCGTAGATATGGGTTTCTTTTTTAGTCGCACATACCACTAATCATGGGTAAAAAAATTTGCATGCAGAGCGTCTATTCTATTAGTTCGGTTGTATGGGATTAGTATCTAGTTTCTTGATTTTGAATCATACTAGGATTTGTTCACGTTCATTTGGATGATTAATGTTAAAATCATTGTTAACTGACATGATTTTAATAGCTTAATTCTTATGTAAAATTACAAGTGTTGTAAGTTAGTGTTACATGTATGGGTCATCGATGTGGGTATGGGTATGGGGAGAATCTCACACCCGCTAGCTAGTATGGATATTAAAGCATGAAATTTTAGTTATCATAGATATGTGTGCGAGGTAATAAAACCCAGGTGGGTACGTATCCACTTGAGCGACGGCATAAAATCATATGCTCATCAACATGTCGTATTTCTGTCTTTCTCTCTCCTTCTCATCTACCTTCATTCTAGATTGCACAAGGGTGGTGCCCTGACCTCCACAACCACCGTTGTCAATCAGACCACCCTAAGCTTTACTATCGGGAACCTTATGTCACACCTCACGACAGCCACGATAATGCAAAGTATTCTTTGTTGTAATTGTCGCATTTTCTCTGGCCTTGGCGATCCTCCCACTTGCACTAGAGCTGTTGGTTGCCGCCAGGGTTCACCTTAGCGTCGAAGGGGTAGAAACTGACCAACAGTGGAGACGTGATAACCGCTCGATTACCACATATACCACAAGAAATTCAAATTAAAAAATTGAATTCAAAATTTGGTGACAATCGTGGCTTGGAGACAAAAACCATGTGGTTAAGTTTACGTAACACCATGCTGTTTTGCACAAAAACTGCACGGTTTGTCAAGAAAACCGTTTATATTGCAATTCGAGGTTAAGAAATAGAAAACTTAGAAAAATAGTGTAAAATTATATAAATAATAGGAAATAAGTAGTATGGTATAATTGTAACATAGTTAGGACAAATTATTAAAAAACAAATTTTTGGCATGTCATCTATTAAATTAAGGATATTACAACAATTATGTATATGACAATGATAATCGACAACTAATATAGAATACAATTAATATATATGACAATTCACCTAGTAACTACAAGTATAATTTTCATTTTTTTTTCTACAAAATTTTCCCCACAAAGTACAAACATATGCCTGTAAATAATTCATTTATGATAAACAACTATTGTTACACATGAAAGTCACTAGTACAACCTCGTAAGACATTTAAAATATCCACAAATCTCAGCCCTACATCAACAAAAACACCAACGATTTTTAAGGCAAAAATTAAATTTTCTCATTGTTCTTGTGGATGAACATGTTTATTTCATCTATTTCTTTCACCAAAAATATCTACAATCCATTATCTACCAAATATACATTCTTTTAAAATTTTCTCATTTTTTTTAATTTGGCCATACCGTAAGATACCTCTACCGTGCCCCAACAGAGCACTCGGTTACCGTGACAGTAACCGCAGTTTCATGTACCCTACCCGCCTCAACCCTCTATGTTGACTCGCCGACGTATTCCCCTGCTACATTCTCGCTTCGCTTCATCATGAGGAAATAGGTGCTAGAGTTCCTCCATGATTGCATCCATCGGTTGTCTGTAAAGGCAAGAGAGATCTCCAATTCACACCTGGTCCACGCCATTGTTGTTGCTCATTGTTGTAGAGCTAGATCTTGCCACCAAAGAGGCAAAATATGCTAGATATAGATTGTTATGCTTTTTGATTTTTTTTATGTTTGCTTCTTGTGTTCAATCAAAATAATGTACCAAAAACTTCGGTGTGTTTCATATTTTTTGTCTACGATTCTTATAGATCTATTGATTGTTGATGTTTCAATACGAGACTCGTTATTTTACATGTGAGAGTGAAAATTTTCCATTATTACCCAACCATGTTAACTATTTTGATAGTTCGAAATAACTTTGACCAAGTGCCAAAACATTTTTCTACATGTAGTGAAACAATGTTTGATTTGTAGCTTTGCCCAAGGGTGACAGATCAATTTCAATACGCTTTCAGCACATCACTACCTTAATTGTAGTTTTGTCCGAGTGAACTCTCAACTGGGTTGCATCGGTTAAGTTCGATCTAACATTAGTCGGGTAAGTTCTAAACATATATTAGTTGTATCGGGGAGATCAAGACTTTCATGGTTTAGTCTAATATTTTTGGCAATCTTGTACAAATGTTGTTTATCAGATTGGTTTCAATTCAAGTTATCTTTATATCTTTAATCATTCTAGTTGATTGATGCATGATTTTATAGGTTAGATTAAGACATTCTTGTTTCAGTCCAATATTTCAATCAAAGCATGCATCATTGCTATCAATCACATTAGTTTGATTTAATTTATATTTATTCCTTGAATTATACTAATGAATCACTTTGAGTATTTTAATTCAGTTTAATAATTACTATTTGCTATTCTCAATATTATACTGATCTATACGGTTGTTTTGATCAAATAGTGCTTATTACATGGTTTCATTTTACTCTATATTTCACCGGAGTTTCAGCTGATGAGTTATCTGGTTACTACTGTAAACATTTATTATTGGCTCACGAAAGACCGATGGTAATATAACTACTAAACTTATCTATGTGTTTTAGTTAAATATGATCTTTTATTGTCTTAGCTCATTCCGATCTATCAAGATTAGATTTAGTTAAGTAGTTGATTACTGCACTATATATAGTTATAATAGGTTACAACCGATGACTGTCCGTGCAACTTTATTAGTTAATCAAGATTTATTAAGTTTATGACTTATCTTTATTAGTCATAATATTGTATTGTATCAACCTATCTAGATTACTCCTAATAAAGTAAATTAAAAAAATAGGTCAACGTTAATTATTAACTAGTTGTATTTGGCTAATTTGATTGTATTTTTTATTATTGTTTCTATGATAAAGCCGATCAATTTATTACTATGCTTTTAGATCAAATTAGTTGATCTCCATATCAAATATCGGCCTAGAGGTTGATTGGCTAGCTGAACTAAACTTTGTTTTTCTCCATGTCAATTGCAGGGTCAAATTGACTAGCACACCTTGAACCCGAGAAATTAGGCATGCACAATCTTTGCATAAAATTGGTGTGAAATTTGTCAACGATATATATAAGGCTATGCGCTTAGGCTTTGTTCTTTTTGTGATGTCAGATGAAAGATTATTTGATTTTTTGATAGTTACTAATAGTTACAATGTTACAAATCTACTCTAAAAAGGTGAGATAGTGAACTTTTATATAGAAACTTATAAAAGCCACAGCATTTAGCAGTTTGGAAAACGTGCGCGTAAAAACTAAAGAATAATATGCACTGTAATGGTGCAAACAAATGCAACCTTAATTGAGAATGTACAGAGTAGTTTGTTATCATGCACTAGCTCGTTGTTTTCCCATTTTGGGTTGTTACGTATTTTGGATTGGTTTAGGTATCTATTTCTTCAAATTCCTTTTAAAAAAAATCTCTATACCCGCCTTATCTATGAAGACTTAGTTTTCGGTGAGGTCCAGCTAGATGTTGCCCTCCTTTCCACACAACTTGGCATTGTTTTGTTGTTCATTGTTTTCTTTAGCCACCCGATCAATCTGTGGTTGATAATCCTAATTCCTCTTCCTTGGTTGCTGCAAAATCACATCGTTGCTCGCGACCTAACACCATACTGCCTGTAACTCCAGCATGTATGCCTCTTAGAGCTGCTCCTATAACCTACGGCCTATCATCGTCACAAGATCCCATGAGACAACATGGTTGGGCCATCCTTGGAGAAATCTAAACCTTGGTTCGCCGTCACCACCACCGTCGCTACCAACCTGAGGTTGGTTCACCATTGATTCAAATTTCATCTCGGCCTCCACACTCATCGAAGCATTGAGAAGAGATATAGTTGGCCCTCGGAGCTCTTTCTGTTGCCCCTTTGGTCAACCAATTGATGAGCACATTGCTAGTTGATTCACGTCATCAAGATTAGGCGGACAATGTAGAAGGCTGGTCGGCGGTGAGCTGAAGTGGTGAGCCAATAGATGGGTTCATGCTTGGCAGCCAGGTTCATGTTCAGTGAGGAAGAGCTCAACAACCGTGCTAAATGTGTGACGATGGGGATCCATGGCTGTTCTCGGAAAGGCAGATTTGTCTTGCTCAATAAGAGAGATTGAAAATTGAACGCAAATATATAGAGTAACATTCCAAACATAGTCCTTACCCCCTTTATCTGATTAGAGCGGAAAGGACCCGCGGAATTCTTACTCTTATAACCTGACTTTTTTAATCTATTCCATAACCTACAAACATGTTTCCTATTTTGATTTGTAAAAATAATAAATTTTGATCATTTGCCTTATACAAAACATTTTGTGCAAATTTTTGAAAAAATAAGTTATAGGTAAGATATATTTAGTAATAAATCCAATCGCAATAAAAATAAATGATCATTTTGCAAGTCTTTTGAACAAGACGAATTGATCAAATGTATACTACAAAGTCAACGATGTAATTTTTTAAGAAAAACTGTTTCACTCCCCCCAAACTATTTTATTGTAGCACTTAGGCCACGTTCGCCAGGGCAACAAGTTAACTTACCTCTCTCGTTTTCCACGCGCACGTTTCCCGAACCGCTAAACGGTGTATTTTTTGCAAAAAAATTCTATACGAAAGTTGTTTTAAAAAATCATATTAATCTATTATATATTTTTTAATAATTAATTAATCATGTACTAATCTATTATAAAATTTTCCTGTCAGCTAAGGTAACTTATCTCTACCCTCGCCGAACGCAGCCTTAGCCCCATAAACTATTTTTAGCGCATTTTACACCTGGAACTATTAGAAACGATACTTTACTCCCTACCGCTACTTTTATTTTTTTTGTTTGTCTCCATATTTGTCATAGTTTGCACTGAAATTTTGATAGGACGATGGATGCATTACAACTTATGTCTTGCCATTTAGAATTTTTCAAACTGTTTTAATAGGTTCAAAGCACCTTAGATCGATTTAAACATCAAAATTTTAAATGTCAAACAAATAGTCAAAAATGAAAATATTTTTAAACTTTGATAGTGGTGACATATGTGGCTCTACAAAGATGAAATACAACTTGAATTAATAATAACAACAAAGAGAAATGTTATGAAACAATGAAATGAACTATTTTCAATAGTTTGTGGGGGTAAAATGAGCCAAAAAATTGTTTAA
The DNA here is from genome assembly GCF_000231095.2 of Oryza brachyantha. Classification (NCBI taxonomy): domain Eukaryota; kingdom Viridiplantae; phylum Streptophyta; class Magnoliopsida; order Poales; family Poaceae; genus Oryza; species Oryza brachyantha. The sequence continues at coordinate 13,545,036 of NC_023165.2, forward strand.
GTGGTTAAGTGATCCAATAAATTATTTTGGAGGACTAAATGGAGTTTTTATTTAATAAAATACGAGCAAAGTATTAAAACACATAACAAAACTATCGATGGCAGAAAACATAAACTTGGAAATTTTCAATGGTATTGTCGGACAATGATATGCTATGTGCAAGATGGTGTATCAATGAGGCAAAGCAAATATATATGTTTGGGCCACGCGTTGGCATAATACCGTACTCCGGTGTGTATGTGTCTCGTGTCTAGTAGATTATAGGTGAGGTTTGTCCTTTGGTCATTCTTCTATAGGACTCAATGAGATAGCACGGTGGCACAAAAACTGCTTGGGAGAATACATCGCTAAAGGAGTCCCATAACTCCTCCCATGTTATCTAAGAGAGCCATTTAATGTGTAGAATTCTCTATCGTTGATGGGATCTATGATGGAACAACGACATTAAAAACCATAGGAAATCTCATGAGGGTGTGTCAATCTGCCAGAGCGAAAACAATTAGGGTTGTTGTCACCGCACCTCTATGCCTTTGACTAGTGGCCCCCACCTCTTGGTGAAGTTAGGTGATAGGTTGTTGTTAGCTTGGGGCTACACCGTCTACCAATCATACTAAACTTGGGTGTAGATGATGAAAAGACCGAGTAGACCCCCAATACAGGACACTTCTATTTTTTTTCATGTTTGCTAACGGAATGACAGATAAAGGTTCTTTGACATTTACTGCTTGCTATGTTGTGTGGCAAGGCAGAGTCTGGCACCACGTACGTCTAGCATTAAATGTCATGCTAAGAGCTCTATGCTTATTTGACATCTTGTTGCGGGCCTTCCATCGTTTGTAGGTAACTCTGCGCTTAGAAGACGTTAGAGTATTCCTATGCCTGTTCTAGCGAGGGAAGAAAAGCAGACCCCGCTCGATGTAGCGCCAATGAGATCCGGGAAAGCACAAGTTACCTAGAAGTCGAACCAAAATCTATAAGTTCTACTGCCTCCGTCCCCATAATAACTTCATTTTTCGATTTCTGTATATAATGTTTGACCATTTGTCTTATTTGAAAAATTATAAAAACTTAAAAAATTAGTCACGATAAAGTACTATTCATGTTTTATCATTTAATAACAATAGAAATATTAACTGAAAATTTTTTTAAATAAAATAAAGAGTCAAAACATCGGATAAAAAACTAAAAAATGAACTTATTTCAGTAACGTCTTCAACAGGTACGAAAGACCAAAATCTCTGAGGCCCCTTTTAGTTCTCAAAAACTTTTCGCAAAAACATCCCATCGAATATTTGAATATCTAAATAAAGCATTAAATATACATGAACATTAAAACTAATTACACAGTTATGTTGGATCGTGAGACGAATCTTTTAAGCCTAATTAGGATGTAATTAGCCATAAGTGTTACAGTAACCAACATGTACTAATGATAGATTAATTAGACTCAAAAGATTCGTCTTATGATTTTCAGACGGAATCTAAAATTTATTTATAATTAAAATACATTTAATACTTTAAATTTTAATTGAGTATCAAACTTGATATGATGTTTCTTTAAAACCTTTTTGCGAACTAAACTGAGGCCAGCCGGCACGAGGGCTGCCGCAGGAGCAGTAGCAACAACAACTACAAGGTAAAAAAAGGAAAAAAAAAACAGAAACTTTGAGATTCGTGCCGCAGTGCTCGTCTCAGCCCTCCTCTCTGCTCTCTCTCTAGGGCTCCCTTCCCTCGTTCCCTTTCCTCCTGCGGCCCGACACCAACCCTCCCCCAAATCCCCCACGCCACCGCCGCGCCGTCGCCGCCTCCTCCTCGGCGGCGCGTCTCCTTCTCCTCATCATCCTTCGCCGCTACCCCTTGCGGCCTCCTACGACCCCAGGGCCCCCACGCGGGGCGTGGCCCGGACGCTCCCCTGACCTTGGCTGCGGCTAGGGTTTCATGCGCGCCCCCCGCGGCCGCCGCAGCCGCCGATGTCGCACCCCGGCAAGTTCGTCTCCGTTAACCTCAACCGATCGTACGGCCAGCCCGCGCCCTCGCACCATGGAGGAGCCCGCCCATCACGGCCCCCCGGGTCGTCCGGTGGCGGCGGCGGGGGCGGCATGGTGGTGCTCTCCCGCGCCCGTGGCTCCTCCGTGGCCAAGCCCCAGCCGCCCAAGCTCTCCGTCCCGCCGCCGCTGAACCTCCCCTCGCTCCGCAAGGAGCACGAGCGCTTCGATGGCGCCGCCGCGGCCGCGGGCGGCGGAGCTGCCTCCGCCCCGGTCCGATCTGGTGCGCCCACTGCCGGGTGGACCAAGCCCGCCCCGGCCGCCGAGAAGCCCCCTGCTTCCGTGCCGCTCCCTGGCGGCGGCCCCAGGCCCCCTTCGTATGGATTCCCGGAGAAAGCCGTCGTCTTGCGTGGGGAGGACTTCCCTTCCCTGAGAGCAGCGGTCGCTCCGCCGCCTCCGCCACCTGCGCAGCGTCAGAAGGACAGTGATGGTGCACGTGTATCAACGCCGGAGACGCGGCCCATGCCCCTGGGGATGCGGCCGCAGGTAACACCCTCTCGTCCTGCTGAGCCCTTGGCCTCTTCCGGCAGCACGGGTGCTGGTGCTCATGTATCTGCAGAGAAGGCGCAAAGGAACGATTTGGGGCCACTTCCTATTGTCCGGCTTAGGTATGATTCCGATTGGGCTGATGATGAGCGTGATACAGGGTTGACCCTCCCGGAGCGTGACAGTAGGGAGAGGGGATTCGGTAGGAGTGAGCATGCCGTTCCAGGCCGTGACCTTTACGCAGGCATGAGGGAGCCCTACAAAAAAGAGCCCTTTGGAAAAGATTTGGTTGCTAGCAACAAAGAGGGTGGCCAGGATACATTGTGGCGATCTCCTATATCAATCCAACAAGATAGAGAACAGACAGATGGTCGGCCGCTCAGCGCAGGGAGAGGAACCATTACGCAATCATCTTATCATGAAAGCATGAATGGTGCTGCTTCCAAGGATTCATGGAATACAAGTAGGGATTCAGGTATGCGTGCATATGGACTGAATGGTGCAGAACCATATGGAAATGGACGTGCGGGGGAGACTCCTGGTGAACGATATGGTGACCTTTCAAATAATTGGTACAAGGGGAATTCTTTCCAGAATAGTTTTGTTTCCAAGGTGCAATCTTTCTCTGGTAATAAAGGGGTTTTAAATAATGAGCCACCTACAAAGTTTGGCAGGGAGAAGCGTCTCACCGGAACCCCTATGAAGCCTTTAATTGAGGATGGAGGTTTTGATAGTATTACAGCTGTTAATTTAAGTGCAATAAAGAAGAAAAAGGAAGCAACCAAACCAGTTGATTTCCATGACCCAGTAAGGGAATCATTTGAGGCAGAGCTTGATAGAATTTTGAGGTTACAGGAGCAAGAAAGGCAACGGGTAATAGAAGAACAGGCAAGGGCTAGAGAAATTGTTAGGAAACAAGAGGAGGAGAGGGAGAGACTAATAAGAGAGGAGGAGGAGAGGCAACGTTTGATGGAAGAAGAGGCAAGGCATGCTGCTTGGCTTGCGGAGCAAGAAAGATTGGAAGCTGCTAAAAAAGCTGAGGAGCAGAGAATCGCTAGGGAGGAGGAGAAAAAGAAGGCCACTATGGAGGAGGAGCGGCGCAGAGAGGGTGCACGCAAAAAACTCCTAGAGTTGGAGGCAAGGATTGCTAGACGACAAGCAGAATCAAACACTAGGGATGGGAATATTGCTTCATGTATCAATGATGGACTTTTGCCTGGAGCTTTGAAGGACAAAGATGTGCTACAATCTGCTAATACTGACGACAGTCATGATTTTGATAGAATGGGTGAGCGCATCAATACCTCTGCATCGTCAGAGTCCTCTAGTAACAACCGGTACAATGATGCAGTTCCAAGAGTGCACACTTTGAGAGATGGACACTCTTCGTTTGTTGACAGAGAGCATGCACATTTTAGTGGAAGAACTTCATTTCAAGATCAGGAAAGTGCTCACTACAGTCCACGGCGTGAAAATTTCACTGCAAGGAGGGGAAGTTACTCTAAGAAAGATTCTTATGATGGATTTGCAACTGTGACAGTCAGGCCATCTTCAAGAGGCCGAACTAATGATTCACCATGGGCATCAGAAGACTACCGTCATGGAAGGGTTCCAAGGTGGGATGCACCAAGGGAGAACGATAGGTTTGACAAGCAGACTGACTTTGACACTGACTTTTTTAGTAGTGACAGATTTGGAGATTCAGCTTGGCTGCCAAGTAGTTCACATGAGAGTCCCAATGGTCTCAAAGGAGAGAAGATGTTTCAGAGCTCTGAGGATAGTGAGTTCCCTTTTACAAGACCCCGTTACTCGATGCGGCAACCACGTGTACCCCCACCTCCAGCTGTGGTTAGAAGTATGATTGGTTCTTCCACTCAACATGCCAATTCCTCTTTCATGGAAAGTGGGTTGAGAGGGAGTTCCAGTAGGGAAGAACATAGTACGGTGAGTGAATATGCACGTGTATACCAAGAAGCATCTCACCAGCATGGAACATCAGTGGAAGGCGTTGCTCTTGATGAACAACAAAGTGGGGATAGGGAGAATACTATATTGGGCTCGCAATCTTCTCTGTCAGTTTCAAGCCCTCCTAGTTCACCTCCACATGTTTCACATGATGAGATGGATGTTTCTGGTGATTCACCTGCATTGCCAACTTCCGCTGATGGTGATCGAACTGTGATGTCTGACATTGACCATGCAGCTTCAACCTTAGATGCAGCCAACACAAGCAGAATCAATACCTCAAGCACAGTTTCTCACTTGGAGGATGATGAATGGCCAAGTGGAAATAATGAAGATCGTCAAAAGCAAGACGAGTATGATGAAGAAAGCAATAGCTACCAGGAAGATGAAATCAATGAAGGTGATGATGAAAATCTTGACTTGGACGATGAATTTGTGCCTAGTTCACATGTAGAACTGGAACCTGTTATACTTGGATTTGATGAGGGTGTACAGGTTGAAATACCCCCAAACCCTGAGCTTGAGTTAATATCCATGAAGAACACACATTCTGGTGTCATGGAGCAGCAGGTGGGCAGTGGTTCTGTTTGCCCTTCTGACTTTGTTACTGAAGCAGAGAAGGCACTGCAGAACTTGACTCTTGATCAAATAAATGCATTGACAGTTGAAACTAACGGTGAGCCATCCAATAGCTTAGTAGCATCTGTGCCAGGCTCCAAGTTACCTCAGACGCCTTCCACAGATCCTGTCGCGCCACCAGCTTCAGTAGTAAATGGCCGGAGTGAGGTCCCTGTTAATCTCCAGTTTGGTTTATTTTCTGGGCCCTCTTTGATACCAACTCCTGTTCCAGCCATTCAGATTGGTTCCATACAAATGCCTATAAACCTCCACAACCAGATAAACCCATCATTATCTCAAATGCACCCTTCACCAGCTCCATTGTTCCAGTTTGGCCAGTTGAGGTATGTGCGCCCCATTGCCCAGAATGTTCAACCGGTTTCTCAACCGATGCCCTCAATTCATTCATCTATGCCAGCTCCTTATATGTTGAATCAGTATGCTTCAAGTGGTCTCCCAAATGAAATAAATCAACACATTCACCAGAATATCCCTTCAGCCAAACATCCTTTTTTGTTTCAGCATTCAGATTCACAGAATCTTAATACACCTGCGATCAACCAGATGGTTGATGCAGAGGGATTTCACAGCCTGCTGGACAGATCTTCAAAACCCGAAAGTCATAGGAATCATGATATCTCTCTGAAGAGGAATTACAAACCGACTTCTAACAACAGAGAATCTTCTCAAGTTAATTCAGACGCAAAAGTTGTAAGTGGTACAAAGACTCCAGGTGCTGTACCTGGTGGACGCGGGAGAAAATATGGTTATGCTGTCAAGGAACCCAGTACAAGGTCAGCGAGTTCAGTTGTTGACCATTCTAATAAGGATTCAAGAGGATTCCAGAGGAGGACTCGTAGGAACATAAGAAGAACCGAGTGTAGAGTTCGGGAAAATGTTGATAAGCACCAGATTCAAGATGAACCATTTAGTCATAGTGAGCAGAACGAGAAGCCATATCCCAATGGAACATCAAGAGAAATTTCTTTGAGAAATGCAAACAGAAGGGAAGGTGAAAAGTCATTTAGGGTTAATGAAACAAGTGATCTTACTGCAGTTACTTCATCGACATGTGCTAATTATTACAGTAAGACAGAGAGAAGTACACACAAGGCTCCATCCTATGAGAGATCTCATGGTGGGAACAAGAAATCTAGAGCAGGTGCTATCCCTGAAGAAGATGTTAATGCTTCATCACAGGCAGGAGTTGCACGAGTTGTTAGGCAGCAGGGCATTGAAGTCCCTGTTGATGCAGATGGTTTCATCGAAGTAAGGTCTAAGAGGCAGATCATGAGTGTCAGGAGAGAGCAGAGGGAGAAAGAAAATAGATCCAAGATGAGGATAGCAAAGGTGCCCAATTTTCATCTTTGATATGCTTGAACTTGTACCTTATAATAATTGTTGTCTTCCTAAAACTAATGCTTTGGTATTGGTTGAACCAGGCTCCCCGCAAACAGCATCAAGTTTCTCTGCACAGCACCAGTAGCCCAAATTTGAACAAGGGAACGGTTTCTTTGGCAGAACCTGTAAAGAATGTTTCTTTGGATTCTCTTATGGCCGTTGAAGGCAGAGTCATTGACCCTGCTGAAACATCGGTTACACTGAAGGGTGATAAAGCTTCCATGACACCCATAGGGCCACCTTTGGTCAACACAGAATCTCATACAAACTACTATGCGAAGAAGTATGTTGCTTAATCATGTTTATGTTATTTATTTATCAGGATTCTAGAGCTTTTTTATTCACAAAACCTTTACAGGCCTATCCAAAGTCATCCATCCTCAGATGTGGTCAATTCTAGTGCTGCTGTAAAACTCGTGGCAGGCCTATCTGCAGACAACAATAAAACGATGCCCATTAGCAGTCCATTTAACATGGGCGCCTGGGATAATTCACAACTAAACCAGCAGGTAGATTTGTTTTTCATACTCATACTCATGTTGATATGGTGTGTCACATTCCTTTTGTAGGAACACACATTGCTTCCAGTTGTTGATAGTCACTTCATTTGTTTCAATTAATATCTTTTAGTTGAAATGAGAACAGTAATTTTCTGGAAATAATTAGTTCTGAATTTCAGTGTATATATTGATTTTGGAACCTATATTTATGTTGTTTGTGCTGGCTTCAATTCATATGCTGAATGATGCAGACAACACTATGGTAGCTGTATGTTATGTGAGAACAATACAGTTTATTCACGTCTAAAACCTCGTGATGCTTAACTTTGTTTGCATTTATGCAAGCTAGACCATCTTTGGTATTTTGTGTACAAATGATTCAGATGCAGCCGTAGAGCTAGAGGAAAATGCTTGCTCAAAAATAAAAACATATTTTGACTATCTTCATGCCTTTGGAAAATCTAAAAAATGCCATTGACAAACGTCTAAGTCTAAGAAATACCATTGACGAATGTCCTGTTGATAAGATGATGCGCTTAGTAGTCCCTAATTGTAAAAACACCAATTTTCCGCCTTGTGTTAAAGACTTGAAGGTGCAAAGTTTTTTTTTAAAATAATACTGATTTCTCTATGAATATTTGAGTAAAGCCTTTGCATCTCGGTTTGTGAAAATTTTCTTGTTGCCATTAAGAGACGGCATGCTCATTCTTTTTCCATATAACTGTAGAGAGATGATTAGTTTTACCCGTCCATATGTGTGCTTAGTTATGGCAGTTGTGTCAGTACCGGAAATCTGGAATACTCTCTGCCCTCCTCCCCAACTACTGTCTCCAATGATGCCTCCTGTGCTGACATATCCCTTACTGCCACATGATCTCTTGCTATTGGTTTTGTTTCTTTTGTTGTTCTCCATGGATGTGTACAGAGGTAAAATGAGGCTTTTCTTCTTGATCTTAAGATGGCCAAAGCCGGACTAGGACATCTTGCACCAAGAACAGGCATCACAGATGAACAGAAGGTGACGAGAGCACAGAAAACCAAGGTGGTGATGCCACGGCAAACCAGGGATATAATTGCCTTAGAAAAATCTGATATCCCAAATCTGGTTAATGCACATTAACTCAACCGAATTCAGTGGAACTAGCAAAAACGAGAACTACACTAGCAAAGTGATGGCAAAAGAATCTTCTGAAAAATATTTTTGCTTGTTTGTCTTTTGCATACTTGCATTATATGCTCAGGCTCTTAGTAAAATGTGGGCAACATATAATTATGGTGTATGCAATATAATTTTTTTACCACTTGTGTGTGCAGGTTATGCCATTAACTCAAACTCAACTTGAAGAAGCTATGAAACCAGGGAAGTTTGAACAAGCTAGTTCTGGCTTTTCTTTGGAACCAATCAATGCTTCATCTCCCACAGTAGCTTCTGAAAAAGCATTCCCTTCATCTGCTAGCCCTATCAATTCCCTTCTGGCCGGGGAGAAGATTCAGTTTGGTATGCACTTTGTATTACCTGTATACAATGTTTCCTGCTTCTTGAGTCTTGACTGATGACGATGAAATAAAAAACAATATTCAGGAGCAGTTACCTCACCAACTGTACTGCCTCCAGTCAACCGAACTATTACAAGTGGGCTTGGCCCTCCAGGTTCATCTAGGCCTGATATGAAAATTGATCGCACCTTGGCTGGTGATAGCAATAGTACCGCTATTTTGTTTGATAAGGAGATGGGTGCTGCAAAGGAATCATCTCCAAATTCCAATGATGTTGAAGCTGAAGCTGAGGCTGAAGCGGCTGCCTCTGCTGTGGCTGTTGCAGCTATTAGCACTGATGAGATAGTTGGATCTGGAGCTGATGCAATGACAGCTTCTGCTTCAGACAACAAAAGCTTTGGGAATAAGGATCTAGCTGGATTAACATCAGGAGGTATGATTTTTCGGCTGTTAGTTATTTGAATTGAAAATTTAGCCTCTGCATGCAGATGTATCTGTAGATTTATTTTGATAAAACTGAGGCAGGTGCAGGTCAATCATCCACAGATGAACCACTCAGCGTTGCTCTTCCAGCAGACTTGTCAGTTGATACTCCATCAATGTCCCTGTGGCACCCTTTGCCCAGTCCACAGGCATCAGGGCCAATGCTTTCTCAATTTCCTGGTGCACAGCCATCCCACTTTTCCTGCTTTGAGATGAACACGATGTTAGGAGGTCAGATATTTGCATTTGGACCAAGTGATGAATGTGCTGGTTCTCAGGGTCAGCAGCCTCAAAGAAGTAATGCTTTACCTTCAGCACCATTGGGAGCTTGGCCACAATGCCATTCTGGAGTTGAGTCATTCTATCGTCCTCCAACTGGGTTTACTGGTCCTTTCATTAGTCCTGGAGGGATACCAGGCGTACAAGGTCCTCCACATATGGTGGTTTATAACCACTTTGCTCCAGTAGGGCAGTTTAGCCAAATGGGACTTGGTTTCATGGGAACCACTTATATTCCTGGTGACAAGCAGCCTGACTGGAAGCAAAACCAAGGACCTTCGGTTGTTGGTGTTAGCCAGAGTGATCCAAGCAACCAAAATATGGTACCTGGTCAAGTAAGCTCGCCCAGTGTTCCTACTCCAGTCCAACATCTACGCCCAACCTCTATCATGCCGATTCCGTCTCCACTGACCATGTTCGATATTGCTCCATTCCAGGTATGACATGCATATAGAACTGAGCTTTAAGCTTGTGTGTGACCATTACATAAGAATATACATTATTGAGAGTTGAAAGCATGTCACATTATTGGGAGTTTAAAGCGTATGCTGCATAATTATTACATCGAGATTTATCGTCACCTGTCACCTTTATATTCCCTTCTACTTTGCTCTTTATTGCAAGAAAAAAGTGTCTTATGTCTTATGTGTTTGATGGTTAGATAATTTACATAGCCATTGTCAATAATTTGAAAAATGGAACTTTTACTATTGTAATCGTTTGGTACACGTGGTGAAATTCATGCATCCTTTTTTTAATACCACTTGACCTTTTCCATTTGCGGTAGAGCTAACTCTCAGCACATTGCCATTCCAGTCATCAACAGACATACAGATGCAACCTTGTTGGCCACATATGCCTGTAGCACCACTACACACTGTCCCATTATCAGTGCCGCTACAGCAGCATCCGATGGACGGCACAGCTGCACCGCAGTTTGTTCATAACATCCAAGTGGACAACAAGGCGAGTACAAGTAACCGGTTTCAGGAGCCTTCCGCGTCAGTTGTTCAAGCAGATAACAGCAAGAGCTCCCCTCAGTTCACAAATGAGATAGGTCTTGTTGAACAACCAGCCTCCAGCAGTTCAAATGGTCAAACTGTTCAGCCTTCGTTTGCTCGGGCAGGCATGATCAGCAATGAAGTCCCAACCAGTGCCAAAGTTATGGGTAGGTCGAACACACCAAATGTTAACCCTGGGGTTGCTGCAGGGGTGACCAGCAACTCAAATGGAAGTCAGGTTGCCAGCATGCCTTCCAAGCCCCACCAGTCTTCATCATCATCGGGTCAACAGTACCAACATCAAGCTAATAGTCAAGATCGTCGGCCTCGGGTGGCCCAAAAGACTGGAGCCAACAATGAATGGCACCGCCGTTCCGGATACCAGGGAAGGCCTCAAAATTCTGGTTCAGACAAGAACTTGGGCACTGGTAGGATGAAGCAGATCTATGTTGCAAAATCATCATCAGCAAGTGGCCATGCCCCATCTGGTTAGAGCACAAATGCTTTTCGCAAAAACCTGCGTGAAGGAGACTACACCAGCTCGACTCGAGCATCTTTGCATCGGAGACACTTGAAATGTGTTCTCGCACCATGTCTGTCTATCCTTTTTGTTCCGTTGGCGATTATATAGCCTGTGCTGATCATTTATCTATTTTTGGTTCATTGTCTTTTATAGAGAAGAAAAAGGGATGTGGTTGCAGTGTCACACTATATAGTCAACCTTCCAAATGTGCTATTGTGTAAGTCGATGGTGTGTTATCTGAATTGTTAATACTATCTGAATTGTTAATACTATTCTTAATTTTTCTTTTTGCCGGACTCTGGAGGTTTAAACAGCCTTGGAGGTGCCTATTATATATATAATAGGGGAGGAAACATGCCTTGTGAATGTGTCCATGTCCCCATTTTATATTTTGAATCATGTGCTTACATTGTGTTCTATTTTTATTTTTGAGTTAGTTTCACATTGGACCATATATTTTTGACCAAAGTTTCATAATAAACTAGAGATCAGCCAATGTTATTACTTTTAACACCACATATCTTTGCACTAGTTTGCGGTATGGAACGAGGGTAAGCCCAGAGAACTTTGTTGTTAACACAGGGATATATAAAAAAAGAAACAAAATAGGTTTTGTTCATTCTTGTTAGTGCGATTTGTATCTGATCGACTAGCTCAATTTATGTCATTTTTGTTCATTTGCACGACTAGATTATTTTGCATCCTTTTAAGACATACACCTCACTGTTTTGTGATATACTGAGAAAATTGTTCTTTGGTTTACTAAAGAGCATGTGATCTCTCTGTTTCTAAATATTTGACACCGTTGATTTTTTTTATTTACGTTTAACTATTCGTTTTATTCAAAAAATTTACATAATTATTAATTATTTTTATATCATTTCATTTATTGTTGAATATACTTTTATGCACATATATAACTTTATATATTTTTTAAAAAATTGAATAAAACGAATAGTCAAACATGTATAAAAAAGTCAACGGCGTCGAACGTTTAGGGATGGAGGTAGTATATCTTAATACTGTGAACCACTAAAAATAATGGTTTGAAATAACTTTTCTCACATATTCGTGTTATGTGCTCAACTATAATCTAAACTGCCAAAAAAAAGTGCTAAGATATGTGTGGTGTAAGTGAAAATGTTGGTTTAGCCATAGGCCATTGAGAAACTTTGGTCAAAATATATAGCAGAGTATGAAATTTACTCTTTGTTTATAAGGTATATTTTTCACCTTTTTGGTCATAGCGATGTTCTTTTTCTCAGCATGTACCTGAGGTGTGTATTTTGCTGTCTTGCTGACACACATAAAGGTGGTTGGGAATTTGGAAATCAACCCGACCAGATGGCAAAATGGACTTTCTGAAACAATTTCTTTCATAGCACAGCATACAAGTATATACAACAACAGGGAAGAGTCCCAGGCCCCAGCTGATGTTCCAGTGTAGCTAGTGAAACCTGAAATTGAATATGTTGTGATCATGGTTGTGCTTGTTGGAAGCGGTACCTATGGCGTTGCCTTTCACCAAACCTTATTACAAAACTGTGTCGAATCAGCTACATCATTTCTACACAAAGAAGCCATGCTGCATTTACCAAAACAACCGCCGCTACCATTTTTCTTGTTAAAAATTTGTGCAGCTTAGCTGCTCAGTTCTAAACCTCACACGGACCAAGTCCTCTGTCCCTGGGATTTCCACGATGGTGAAGCAGTTTCTGCGTACAGTAATCCAATGTCGAGATCTGATGAGCTGCCACTGTAATATCCTTCTAAATTTGCGTTTCCAGGTGACGCAACCTAATGCATACCATATATTTAAACATGTTAGAATTTGTTCATTTATAAAGCCAGGGACAAGAGGAAAAGACACAAGTTCCATTACCATGTTTGTACCAGGAGGAGCATGTTTCAGTCTCTTGTTGCTGCATGCTACGGTTTGTTCCCTTCTAATTTCAGTCTCCTCATCGCTGAAGTTTTGGTCTGATAACTCTGAAGAAAGACAACGGCACATATCTCTGGTAAGCTGCTGGTGAGAAGTACAAATGAGAGCAAAATGGTGTGCTGGGCTAATAATGGGCTGGCTTACATACGCTTACTGGCATTACTACTGCTTAATATACTTCTTCACTGAAACAGATCCAGTAACTGTTGTGACAAAATGTACCAGCTTAATCCTATCATGAATCTAATTGGCCATCTAAGAAACTGATATACTACAGCTCACCAATAAGACTTCTGAAAAGGCAAAATATCTTTATCTTTGTTAGCTTTTGATGAAACACATTGCAGTTTTTCCTATGAAAATACTCTTGTCTTTTTTCTTTCACTGAAAAAAATTAAAAAGCATTATTTGCAGAAATGGAGAAGGCAAAGGTTACCTACCTGTTATCCAAGAAGAAGATTGCCCATGCCAGTGGAAACTGGAAGCAGAACACAATCCATGGCTATTTCGTTTTGCACGGTAACTGATTCTTTCTTGTCTTGGCTCAGTAGTTGATGCATCATCACCCATAAAATAGGATTTGCTATCTTCCTGATGGCCATAACATGAAGTTGATCCGATATGCTTAGTTTGTGATGCTCTCGATGCAGCTCCGTCAACCTCATCCAACCCCCAGAATTCCTAATGTTTTCATTAAGAGAGAAAATTTTCACACATCGCGACCTTTCATATTGCTATGGCTATGGAGGAAGGCCCAGTCTTGCCCATACCTGAGCAACTATGTTATCTGTACGATTTTCATTGCACATACCGTGCCCCCATACACTTGAAGATCGGCAGAACACCGCCTTTGAGTTGACTTTACCATCATACAGTTGGGTAACAAATGATTCCTCCAATGAACTAATATATAGCATGTGCTTTTCATCCGTCCATCCATTTGATGAACCAGCGCTCGTTATGTCCTGGTGGAAGAAAAAACAGGAATAAAACAATTAACTTGATTCCTAAAGAAGCGAAGTACTGAACGGTAGTCTGCCCATCATTCTGCTACCCTTTTGTCACTGGAAAGAGCACACATAGTACACATAAGATGGTAAAACGAGCAGGGATGCAGGACAATACAAATATGCCATGATCTAAGGAACACAGGTACATCCGTATTTGATTCCTCAACTGAAATCATGCCAAGATTTATATAGACAATGAGAAATGTAATGCCATTGCCAGAAACTTCAGTACCCAAGATCATAGAAAGGCAATTAGATGAGACAGCTCAAAGGAACATATCACATTTGTCCTTTTTGCCTAGTTTTGCAAACTTCTTCATGGCAAACATTGAAGTCATGCCTGGTTTTTAGAATGAAAAGATTTTACTAAGAAAGCAAGATTGTAGTGTCATTACTAACATGATCAACTAACTACTGGAGGCTGGAGTAGTATCAACAAAGGATGCAACAAGATGTTAAGTCAACGACAAAAACCATCTGTGCAACAGAAAACAACTGGAATATGCATGACATATGCAGCGTTTCTATTGAAACTTTCAAGATTAAAGGAGTAAGTTGCAGAACAGTCATAATTTGAATAATTTTGGGGGTAGAAAACTACTGGGAATGATGGAGCACGTATGCAAACCTCATTCCAGGTAAAAGATCTTCCATTCATCAATGAAGCTAAATACTCGATTAGCATCTTTGCCACCATTTATTAAATGCTACCTGAAGTCAATATCCCTTTTTCCCTTACGGAATTTTGTGACCCATCTTTCCTCATACTTACTACTATAACTAATTGATGTCCTCATGTTCATGTCCACGCCCACAAGGTAAAGGAAGGGTAATATTTCCAGCTTCAAGCCAGTACGGCCTCCTAGGTAGACACCATGTCGACGGTGTCATCCACACTACTCCACTTTGTAGCCGATTCATTATGCTTGTATTGTGTCTTAAACACAAAGCCACACGAACAATACATGGCCATATATATAGTTCCCATGAACATGCGTGTGATCTCACTCCGGCACAAAACTCATTTAGATTCCTATGGAAAAACAAAGGATTTGGACTCCTAAGAAATGATTCCTACGAGTATCGTTCGGGTTCGCAGGAACGAAGTGCATGAAAACGAAAGGAAACTTTTCTTTCCTACAAGTGGTAGAGAGGAAACAAAGAAAATTTTATGTCCACTCCAACCTCTTTGAAAAATTCTTATGGATTTGCGAGTGCATGCATTCCTCTTCCCATGGGTTAAAATTCTTCCAAACCGAGGCCTAAACAAAAGGAGAGCATGTCCAGAAGTACAGCTATGGCATGGCAGCAAACCGGCAGTGTGCTCAAGCAGAACACGCGCCGTCACGAACGCGAGCGTCCCACGCTCTTCCACGCCATGAAAGCGCTCCGCTCCTCTCCCCGATGATTCAGGAAGAAACAGGTTAAGTAAACGCAGGGACATCAGTTCAAACGGAGGATCCAAACCCTCTCCCGTCTCGCCCCCGCCCGCTCCTGCGCCCTCCGACCGACCGACCTGAACCTCATCCACGCGCGTCGCCCATGGAACCCCGAACAGACGAAATCACCGCCGCCGCGACGCTCATGGCGCCGGGCAGGCAGGCAGGCAGGCTAATCCTCGGATTACAGGCTAGCCTCACAAGCAGAGGGTACCAAACCCCAGCCCCAGACGGGAAGACACGATGGCTCGAGCCCCGCCCCGTCCATGCGAGGAGAGGACGAACCAACGAACCAGAGGAGAAGCAGGGAGTCGATCGAAAGGGTTACCGCTAGTCCCGGCGGCTGATCCATCCCAGGCGCAGGCTGCGGGTCAGGTGCGCGGCGGCAGCTCAAGAACTTCGCCCTTCTTCCTCGGCCGCGTCGACGAGGAGGAGGAGGAGGAGGAGATTCCGGTGAACCCTCGCGGTGGCCGGCGGAGAGGAGGGGAATGGAGGAGGAGGGGAGCCTTCGGTTTCTCTTTTATCCAGCGTGGCATGGTTGCTTTTCCACGTGGAGGCCCGCGCCCCGGGCGACACGTGGCAGTTAATAATATCTGCTGCTATCGGTGGGACCGGATTACGCCCGGGGGTGGGGTCCACATTTTTTTTCCCCCTCTGTTTCCTCTCCTCACCCTCAGCCGCTAAATCGGGAATGATTTTTTTAAGCTCAGGGAACGTCCCCTCTTTTATCCAAACACCATCTATGAACAGTTGTTATGTTAAAAGTTCTCAAGTAAATTAACAATATTCGTATAATGTGCATATGCCTACTCTAAAAATATTTAGCCAACACTCAACTCACGTTCTGGGATTAAAATTATCTCCCTGCCTAGTTCAACACCAGTCCATTTAATGAACATCTGCACACTTTCGTTTAATGAGCATTTATGTTGTACTTAGAGCGAGATCAACAGTATAACTTACTGTTATCTTTAAAATTTATCACATCATTCACGGTCAATTTAACAGTATACCCATATAACAGGTAAGCATGAATACTCATATATGGCATGAATACTCATATATGCTAAAAATACCCTAACCGGATCGTTCTCTCATAGAGCTCTTAAGTATCATGGCTGCAGATCTACAACTCGTTTATTTCAACTGCGTTAGTATACACCAATTTTTTTTAGTTTTTTCTCATTTTTTGCATATACATTTTCTAAATTTCTAAACGATTATTTTTTAAAAAGAACTCTTTATGGTAGTTCACCATCTCAGATTTCTAAAATAGATTTTTATTTTTTACTATTTAATTCTATTATTTATATTATTAAATAGCTATAAGAATTAGATAAACTTTCATCAACAAAAGATCACCACACGATCTCTTCTCCCTTCTTCAAGTCAACCTGATATGATAGCTATTATACTTTGCCTATGTCACCCTATTATACATGCTCTTATAGATTCGGTTGGTTCCAATTTAGACTTATTGTTTAGGCGCCTTTGATTCAAAGAAATTTTATTAGAATTTTAGAGGATTTTATTTTTATAGGAATTTTTTCTACAAAGACCTTTAAATCAAAGGAATGAACCTTATAAAATCCTATAAAATTCCTACGGAATGCATCTTCACATACAAGTTTTGGAGAAAATTTAACAAGAGATTGAACATCATGGAAAAAATCCTTTGAGTCTATATCTCTCCTCAAATTCCTATGTTTTTCTTGTGGTTCAATCAAATGGTCATTTCTACATTTTTACTGTGTTTTGCAATCATCTGTTTTACACCCACATTCCTGTTAGAATCATATATTTTTCCTATTTCTCCGTTTTTTTATTCATGTGATTCAAAGGGTCCCTTAGTCTTGAGCCTTTTTGTTTATATTGGTTGTTTTTAAGTTCAAGTATGGAGTCATAATTCTAGTTTACATAAGCCCACAAAACTTCACAAGTCTGGTTTTTGGCTTAGTGTAAGGTCATCCTGTGGCTTTTAAAACTTAGGCTTTTAACTTATAAGCCGGCAAATAAGTCTAAAAATGAACGGCCGTAGGCCCGTTCTTTTTGGCTCATTGGCTAAGCTACTCCGTCGTCCTCCATAAACACATTTATCAAGTCGCTACACGATACTTTTTTTAAGACTTTATATAATTAAGTTCATTTTTAAGTTTATAATAGTTAATAATTAAGTAATAGTACATCAGTGATGTGGATTATATGGATCAATTTGATCATAGATCAAGCTATATGGATGTGTACAGTTAGAAATACCCAACTCTAAGGCCTCGTTTGAATTGTAGAAATTTTAGAACAAAATTGAAGGATTCAATTCTTATATGACTTATTTACTATTCATTCCTTTGGATCGGAGGAAAAGGGCACATGAAATTTGGAGAAAAGTTTCCCTTGTCCATGATTCC
Source organism: Oryza brachyantha (assembly GCF_000231095.2). Lineage (NCBI taxonomy): Eukaryota > Viridiplantae > Streptophyta > Magnoliopsida > Poales > Poaceae > Oryza > Oryza brachyantha. The sequence continues at coordinate 13,562,630 of NC_023165.2, forward strand.
ATAGGAATTCAACATTCATTAGAAAATCTTTTTCATTTTTCTTTGAGAAGTCAAAGGCAAATAGATACATATACATGTGACTTCAAATAATTATAACCATATTATACTCAATTAGCAAGAATCCTGTGTTTTTCAATCTATATAATTCATATGAAATTCTATCGTATTGTACTTTTTACTATAATTCCTGTGTTTTTTATTCATGCATTCCAAAAAAAAAAAAGCCCTAAAAAATCTTGGTTCTAGAACTCTGCTATATATAACCTTGACCATGCCCCCATCACTTATTAATGTACACAATGACACAGATTTGCATATACTCCAAATCGGACCAATCCCTAACTTCTCTGTCCCGTTAAGAGTGAACACTAAATACTAGTCGTCTTCATGTGCAAGATTAAGAATGTTATTTTCAGAAACTGGATATATAATTAAACATCTGATCAAATTATATTACTATATTTATACCCATAACCTCTGTTACGACTTACTAGGAGCATCAAGGAAAAAAAAGAACGAAAACTATCTTATTTTATCTTATTTTATCTTTACTACTTCAAAGGTTAGTCGTCGGTAGTTCCATCCCTTCGCCTCCACTTCCACATAAAAACTTCATCCCTCCTATGAAAATTGTCCAACAACAAAAATGATATCTCAAAAAGAAAGATCATATTATAAAAACTGAACAAACTACTCCATCCAAATCCTTCCACTTAACTGAATTAAAACACGTTGCAATTCACGCGTAGTCAAATAGGTCGCTGTGATTATGAAGGTTAATTTGGCACCTGATAAGATAAAGATCGTTAAGATATATGGGCCGCTTGCCGCCTACATATATGCTTGTGTACAGGGGCGGATCTAGGTCTAGGCAGTTTGGGTTCAAGCCTTAGGCATGTGATCCTAATTGTATATAAATGTTGTACTACCTCCGTCCCATAATAACTTTATTTTTCGTTTTTCTGTTCCAACATTTGACCATTCGTCTTATTTAAAAAATTTATATAAAAATTAAAAAAATTAGTCACGCAGATAGTACTATTCATGTTTTATCATCTAGTAAGAATAAAAATATTAATCGCAAAAAATTTCAAATAAAACGAAGAGTCAAAGCATTGTATCAAAAATGAAAAACGATCTTATTTCGGACGGAGATAGTACAAATTTTAGAAAAATATTAAATTTATAAATATTTAGAAGATAATTGATTTGAGTTCTAGACGTGGCTCGTGGTTGGTTCTGCCCCTGCTTGTGTACATATATGCCAAACTAATTTAAAAGGGGCACTAATTGCAGTCGACAACAAAATAACGTATGATGAGCTTCTATCTCTTCAATCTCTCAGCAAAACCAAAAATAAAAACTGATGTGGCATTATCTTACTTACAACATTCATGTCCCATTATATGTTCTCTTAAGACGGTTCATCGAACACCGAGATGGCATGGCATTGCACATGCATGAATATGTACAGACTGGGGTATGATCAAGTGTTCCTTTTTTTTTTCCTTTCACTTTTCTTTTTGCAAAAATGCATGCAGTGGTGCTGTGCGATAGTGCTCTTTTTAATTTGTTTCTATTTAACGATGTTGACTTTTGAATCTACGATATATTCGATCATTTGTCTTATTTAAAATTTTTATACATATATGTAAAATTATGAATCATGCTTGTTTAAAATATATATAATTGATAAAATAAATCATAACAAAAAGTTAATAATTGCATAAATTTTTTAATTGAGGGGAATAGACAAACTTAGATAGCATAAATATATCCCATATCCTTTTAATATGTGGCACATATATGTACGGCGAGCTGTTATGTAGAGCTTTCATCGAAAGTGCTCTGCTAAGCATGCTATCTCTCTCTCTCTCTCAACATCCACTTGTCCTCGGTGATCTGTTTTGCCAACTTGCCAAAAGCCAAGAGAGAAGGATGAGATGATCGCGAGAGACCCTTTTTTGCACTTTTTTTTCCTTAGAAAAGAGTCATTTCTTGCACTTACGGAGGACCCGTGCATGCATAGCGTTGCAATCTTGGGCATCCCTAACAAAACAATTAGTGGTCTTAGTCCATGAGATTAATAGGTGACCACATACCTTTTATCCTAGTGTAGTCCTAGCTGAACCTAAACCTAAGAAATAAGTTTACGTAAACATTACGCCTCACGTAAACTGTGGTCCTTCATTTAAGATGCGCTTGAGATACTAAAGTTTAGCTTTACGAAGCCTCACGAGACCCGAGTCTTTATGGCCACGTTAGCTCCGATAATACAGTATGTCAATGCATTAGGAATGGAAAGGAAAAAAAAAAGGCGGAATCATTTGCTCCATTCGGTGATCTATTTAGCGTGTCCAATCCAATCTATGCAGTGGTTTTCATGTCCGTTTGGCATTTCCATATACAGCAGTGAACTTGTGATATACTCTTTCTAGACAAATATACTTGATGTTTGGAATTATCAAACGTCAAATAATTTCGATAGGAGGAAGTAGCCCTTAGTTTTTTTTTCTTATGGTTATGCTCATAATATACTATTTGAGTTTTAAAATAATTTTGGGATTTCCCGTCATAGTTTATTTTTGGCATTTGCTTTTCCATCGCTAATAACATGTATATTAAAGTTTTATACACGAACTGATTTTTTAATTATTTATCTTATTTAAAAATTTATGTAAATATGTACGATTATAAATCATTCTTAAAATACACTTTATAATGAAACAAATCACAACAAAAAGTTATATAATTATATACTGTTTTAATAAGATTCAAAACATAACGGTATTAAAGAAAAAAAAAAGAACAAGAGCTAGTATATATAAATATCTCCCATATCCTTTTAGTACGTACGTGGCACAGATATATGTACGGCAAGCTGTTATGTAGAGCTTTCATCGAAAGTGCTCTGCTAAGCATGCTTTCTCTCTCTCCACATCCTCGAAAGTGTTCTTGGTCATCCGTTTTGCTCGGAGGATTCTCCTGCCAAGTGCCAACTTGCCAAAAAGCTAAGAGAGAGAATTACTGTGAGATGATCCAGGGAGACCCTTTCTTGCACTTTTACTTCCTAAGAAAGGAGTCGTTTCTTGCGCTTTTCGGAGGAGCCATGTAGGCATACGCATCCCTGATCCAAAGAATTTTTAACTGGTGGTCGCTGTCCATAAGATAAATAGTAGATCACACCTCTTAAATAATACTTCCTTCGTTTCACAATATAAGACTTTTTAGCCTTGTCTAAATTTATATGTATACCAATAAATCTAGATATATATAAATATTATATATATTCATTAATTGATAAATTTAGATAAGGATAAAAAGTCTTACCATATAAAATGAAAATGGTAAGAAACAAATTTACATGACTATTACATCTCACCTAAACTAGGTCTCCGTATAAGACAGACATAAGACAGACAGTTGAGACGCGGGAATTTCATGGAGCTTTATAAAGCCCTCGCAAGACGGTGGTCTTGACAGCCACGTTAGCATCGGTGACCTGTGATCACTAGACATACATACAAGTGCGTTAGTTATAGCAAGGAAACAAAAAGGTGCAATCAATCGTTCCATTCGCTGATCCCTCTAGCGTGTCCAATCCAATCCATGTCGTGTTTTTCACCCGTTTAGCATTGCCATGTATAGAAATTGCTTCTAATAAGATGTACTTGACGTTTGGAAGAACTAAACATCAACAAAATTTGATCGGAGAAAGTAGCTTTCATTTTTTTTCGCTTATACTTATAAATAGGATAAAATTTTAATTTTAAAATGATTTTAGGATTTTTTATCGTAGTTTATTTTCTATCATATAACACATATATAATAGTTTTATCCATAAATTATTTTTTAATAATTAATAAGTTGTTCCACTTGTACTTGGGCGAAACCACCAGAGTTGTATTATTATCTGCCCCTACTTAAAAAACCACTTTTACAAGTGGGTGTATTTGCAGAGACGAATGAGGCACCTGGCTCTGCGTCTTTTTCTATTTCATTTGAGGATGTTCCTTTTATATATTTTTTATACGTTTGACCATTTATCTTATTTAAAATTTTATACAATTATTAGTTATCTTATTATAATTTGATCTATTATTAAAGAAGCTTTAATAATAAATTATAATTTTTCATATTTAAATAAAACGAACTATCACGTAAATCTAAAAATCAACGGCGTTAAATAAAAATACGAATGGAGTATATAAGAGTTGATTTTCAAGTACGGCTGGGTTTAAGACATCTGACTGGGAGAAATGACTTTTGGCACAAAAGAAATAATTCAGAATTACAAAAGTAAGCCTCCAACTAGATTCAGTAACCACCAATCAAATTCACAATTACCCAAACTCCAGAATCGTCACTCACAAGTCACAAATTCCATAAAAGACTGAATATCCACGAGTTCTATCAATTTTAGAAGATACGATATTTTCTAGGTTCTCACTTGTTGAAACTGCGGTTTATAATAGCTATAATAGTTGACTTTTAATAGCTATAATAGTTGACTTTTAGATACACGTTTAATTATTCACCTTATTTAAAACTTGCTTAATTATCATTTATTTTGTTATGATTTGATTTATTAATAAATATATTTTGAGCATAAACTTATTTTTTATATATTTTCTTAAAATGATTATAACGAGTGGCCATGTAAAAAAATCATATATTAAAAATCAGAGCGGGCAGATACTAGACGGTGGTTGGAGAATTAGTAACGTGTGATTATTGTACGAACTTAGATTTTTTATTTGATTCTGTTGACTTTTATATCTATATTTGACTATTTATCTTATTTAACATTTTTTACAAATATAAATTAGAAGTTATGTTTAACATTCTTTTAGTAATAAACCAAATCGTAATAAAATAATTAAAAATTATATATATTTAAATAAGATGAATGATCAAAATTAGATCCAAAATGTTAAATAAAAAAAACATAGAGAACACAGGTTAGTTACTGCATAGACTATACTATAGGTGATATATAGACCTGAACAATAGCTTTATTGTTATGGATTTTTTTTTCTTTTTGCCACTCATAGTAATTGTATTTTCTCTTCTGGCATTGAAATTTTGCATCTCTCTTTCTTACACCCTGCCGTCGATGTTTATTTCTGTTTTGCCATCACAGTGTAATCAAGGGCTATTGAGGCGAGCAAGTTTGCAGCTAAAAGAACGCTATGCCATTGTGGATGTACGTCCCAAAATAAAAATAATATTCGAAGTTTTAACAAGCACCATAAAATATGAAGAAAACTAAACTCTGCTCACTTAGAAGATATTAAGTTTTCATAAAAACATTAAAATGGGAATTATATTGTTTTCATAAAATTCCACCATAGAAATGATCTTACTTAAAATATTATATACTGGGGAATTATGTGCTTCGCTATTTATTTAGAATATTCGAAGCTATATAATATTTATATCTCACTATTAAAAAAGAACATTTCCATTGAATATTTTATTTTTAAGTTACGTGTATAAACCTGTTTTGGTAAAATTGTCGAAGTAAAATATCTCATATATTTTATAATACAACTCGACAACTAAACGATGAATGATGTTACCGTTGATTTTTTTTATATAATTTTTGTTTGCTTCGCAAGGACACACTGATCTTTTATGGGCAAATATGCTGTTCAGCTGACCTCAGGGTTGACAAAACCACAGTAACCACCAGCGATATAGTCGTGGTTACCATGGTCTCCACCGGGCGCAGTAGCGGTAGGGGCATGGTTTGCTTTACCGCGTAGACTTCCGAAGCTGCTGCGTGGCGAAGTATGATCATCGTGGTTTTTCTGTGGTTTTATGCCACGATAGTCACAATAAACATGGTGGTTTCTCGGCTGGTTTGGTGAACCTTGGCATAGGGGTGGTATGTTCAAATAAAATTTGCCAATTTCAAAGAATTTGAGAAAATTCGATATATATATATATATATATATATATAATGTGTGTATGTTTTTTAGATAATGATTTGTAGACATGTTTACTAAAAGGAAATAGATGAAATAAATATTTTTATAATTAATACAATGAGAAAAATGATTTTTTTCCTTAAAAACCATCGATTTTTTTGTTGATGCAGAGTTTAGATTTGTGAATATTTTGAATATGTCTCGTGAGATTAATTTGCAGTGTAGGAAAATAATAGATGTACTTAAATTTGCAATGGATTTCATGTATAATAATATTTGTTTGTAGGAATAAGGTAGTCCGAAAAATGTAAGTTGAAGTTGTTAGATAGTATGTGAATTATTTATAGCATATGTTTGTACTTTGTAGTGAAAAAATCGAAGAAAAAAATTAAAATTATAGTTGTTAGTTACCATGTGAATAGTGTTCTGTTGTAATTGGCAATTATCAACTATTATATATATAATTGTAATAGTGGCGGAACTGCTCATTGGTCAGGGTGGGGCGACCGCCCTAGCTACGCCCGCGTTGGCTCCCACCTAACCCCCTGCAGCTGCAGCCTAGAAGGATCCATCAGCCACCAGGCCAGCGTCCAGTTAGGGATGAAAACGGATTGGAAACAGACGGAAACCATCTCTACCGTTTCCGTTTCTATATTTTTTCGGAATCGAAACCGGAACCGGAAACCCCGGATACGAAAACGGAATCGGGTAATATCGGAAACGATAACAGATCGAATACGGAGTGGACCGAATACGGTATCGAAAATTTACCGGAATATAAAAATACCTTAAAATATGTATGCAAATCTTTTCTAAAACGACATATCAACTTTTCAAAGTAATCAAGATAACAACGTATCATAAATTATAAAATACCACGTCATAAGAAGAAACATTTATGACTCATATATATATTATATGGTAGAATAAAATTGGACAGCATGCCAGCACCTCATTTCACTTCTCATAAAAGGGGACGCCGGCGCCGTGGGTGGGAGGGGACGCTGGCCGGCCGGCCGGCACCGCCTCGGTCCCTTGTTCTCTCTCTATCGCTGTGTCGCACTCGCACGGCCGCCGCACGGGATGGGCTCATCGGCTCATCACGCTCTAGCCTACAGGACCAGGAGTCACGGGCGGTGGCTACAGTTACCAACACAGGCCGACACAGATGCTGGATTTTGGGCCGACCTGTTGCTGGACTGTTGCTGGATTGGGCTGGGCCATTTTCTTGATATTACTTTCCGGAATTCTGAAAATTTTTCCAGAAAGTTTCCGACCGATTCCGAGTTCGACGGATAGTACGCTCACCGTATCCGTTTCCGTTTTCGGAAAATAATTCCGATTCCGATACATTTTCTGAAAAATTCCGAAAAAATTCTGACCGACGAGTTCTGTTTCCGAAAACAGGTCCAGATTCTAGAAAAATTCCGAACCGTTTTCACCCCTACGTCCAGTCTGTTCACAGCTTGTCCAGTGTGTTCACAGAGCCCGGAGAGAGGTAGCCCAAGAAGAAAGCATAAAGAAATCACGATCACGCACACTGCACGCACACGAGGCGCCGTGACTTTGGGTCTTCGCCCCTTCGGCGACACCGCAACAACGTGACGCGACGCCCTATCTCCCTCTCATCTCGGCGACTCGACCAACTTCTTATCGTCTGCCCTCTGTCGCAAGCTCGCCGCCTCGCCGGGCGCCGCTGTCACGCCCAGAAATTCCTCACACAAATTTCTAAACTTAATTGTGTTCTAAAATCCCTGTCCAGGACCAGCCAGGGTACACAAAAAGACAATGTTGATTACATAACCATCGTTCTTAGAAACAACTAAAAATAACACTTATTCTACCGAAAATGCAGCGGAAAGAAAGGTAGACTAGCTCCAGCGGGTACGGCTCCAGTCCACAGGCAAAGCTTCAACGGCAGACCAGCTCACTCCTGAGAGACACCTCCATCGGACTCAACTTCTAGCTCTGGGGGGGAAGTTGGGCAACGCTGAGTACAAACCACCGTACTCAAGTAATACGGAAAGAGGGCAATAAATGATGCATAGGGATTATCAAGGACAGGCTAGGGTTAGTTGCAATAAAGCAGCAGTTAAACAAATAACCGAGATTAAAATGAATAAAGATAATTGAATCAATTAAAGAATAAGTAAATAACAGTTGTAAAATACCACAACACTGTCCAACGTTACACCACGTTGCGACAGGCCCAACCCCTACTCAACGTTACACCACATTGCAGTAGTCCCGAGTGAAAACCAGTTTACTCAAGTTATTAAAGGTTCACTAATCACAGTGAAGCTGGGAGTTCGCCCGTAACCGTGGGCACGGCTATTCGAATAGATTATACTCTGATCAGAGGTGTACTACTGTATCCACAAGACACGACTCCACTACACTTGAACGTGCGCCGACATACCACCATGGTATACCGAAAAGGAGACCATGATAGGACCCGTCACATAACCCTCCCTATTTAATCGCACCGCACTTCAGGTTTCACCCCCTCCTTTACACCAAGTCGGGCAGTCCCCTCTTGTGCCTTGGTAGATCCGGAAGCAGTAGAGGCTTTCGTTACACAACGATTGCCCGTCCATACTCCATCACGCCTACCCTCGCCTTGGTACGTCAAATAGTTCGAAGCCATGCTTCAAATCCCACCTTACTCATTTCGGCATGTGGTTAGCACTTAATTACTTCCAAGGTTTCCCGTGAACTGGTCCTTAATTGCCATGGATGCGACTCTCAAAACCATGCACCCACAGCCCACCATTATCAATATTTTAGTTGACATTAACCTGAACCGGGTGATGAATCATTATTACAGCTATTCAGAACTAAGCATGATTAAATGTGATCCCATGAGCTACTTGTTCTAAGCACGGCTAAGCATTAGCCTAGGCCTAACACTAATCAAGTTACCCCTGGTCCATCATGAATAAAGTTGGAGAAACAACGGCATAATAATAAGGTTTACCCGAAAAATAAATACCGTAAATACTTTAATTAAAACAATGCATATTTGAATAAACAAAGCGGGGAATTTGCAATAACGGGTTTAACATGATCAAAGATGAGTGCCACTTGCCTTGCTCTGGCCCCTGGGGAACTTCAGCGACGATCTCGAAGTAAACCGACTCTTCGGCGGGGTCCGAATCTAAGCGACAAAGCACAAAAATAAATAAAACAGGCACAAACTCTACTGAAACAATAAAAGAAAGTATTTTTAATAGATTCTTGACAATTTTATGAATTTAATGAAATTTGAATGAACCTAAACGGAGACTAGATGAATTACTTATGAATTTTAGAAGTTTTCTGGGTTTTTTAACTAAACAGAAAAGTCCTAAATCAATTATTGCGCAATTAATGCGGCTGCTGACGTCAGCGAGGAGAGAGGAGGCGGCGCTGACGGGTGGGGTCCACCTGTCGGTGAGAGAGAGGGGAGGATGAGGGGTTGACAGGTGGGGCCCGGGGAGGAGAGAGAGGAGGGAAGGGGCGGTCGATGGCTAACGAGTGGGACCCACTCGTCAGTGGCCCAGAGCAGAGGACGAGGGGGAGGCGACCTCGACCGAGAGGGGAAGGCGACGCCGTCGACGAGCGAGCGACGGTGGCGGGTGGCGACGGCGCGACTCGGCGACGGCCACGACGCGACGAGCGCGGCGGCGATGGCGCGACTGGCGGCAACGACGGAGAGGGCGGCCGCACCAAGAGGTGGGCAACGGAGGACGGCGCTGGCATGGGGAGGAGGCGGCGACAACGCGCCGGGCCCGGCGGCGCTCCGGTGGTGGCGGGGCCACCACGGCGACGGCGAGGCGACGAAGACGGCAGGCGGAGGGGTGACGGCGACGCCCAAGGCGCGCACGCGCGCGGCGGCGATGGTGACGAGCGACGCAAGGCGACGGGCGGCATCGCATGGTCCGGGGCGATGGCGATGGCGCCGGGAGGTGGAGGCGATGGCGGGCGGAGATGCGGCGGCGAGCGCCGGCAGCGCACGGCACCTGGCAACGGCGCGGCGGCGAGGAGACCCAGCGACGTCGGAAAAAGAGAGGAAGAGAGGAGGGGAGGGCTCACCGACGGCGACGGAGGACGGCAGCAAGTCGGCGTTGAGGAGGAACGGGTGATGGCGGACGAAGCGAGGGCAGCGTCGATCCGGGCGCGATCGGCGACGCGCGGACGGCGAAGTCGGACACGACGGCGAAAAGGGCGAGGAGGCGGCGAGGGTACTCGGACGTCCTCCGGCGGTGGTGAAGATGGCAGAAAGTCGGCGAAGCCGAGGCGGAGGTGGTGACGCGGGTGGGCGGCGACGTCCAACGGTCAACGGCGAGATCGGTCGACGGCGGCGAGGAAGCGGCGGTGAGGGTGAGGCAAAAAATGGCGGCGAGGCGGAGAGCTAGGGTTTTATAGGGTGGCGGCGCCGGCTAGGGCGGGGCGGCGGTTGCGGAGGAGACCGAGTCGGCAACGAGCCGGATTTGGCGGCGGCGGTTGCGGCGGAGGAGTTGGAGTCGGCGGCGGCGCGGCGCGGGCTCGCACTCGGCCGGCGCGGGCGCAGGCGCGGTCGCTGACAGGCGGGCCCCGCCTGTCAGCGGCGCAAAGGAGGAGGGAGGTGGCGGCGGACTTCGCGGGCGGGTGAGGACGCGCGAGTTGGGCCGGCGGCTGGCGGCCCAGGCGGAGGGGGAAGGCGCGCGGGAGAGGGGAGGAGGAAGCGGGCCAGGCGGCGGGAAGAGGCTGGCTCGGCTGGGCCGGCCTGGAGGGGCAGATGGGCCGGCTCGGCTAGGCCGGCCCGGGAAGTAAGAGGGAAAAAAAGAAAAAGAGAGAGGAGGAAAATTGGACTTCGGCCCAATTTGAGAAGGAAGGGAAAAAGGAAGGAAAAAGGAAAGCCCACTTTTGCCGAGTTTTAAATTAATTTGTTTGACCAAATTTTATCTTCTGCAATTTGAGTTTAAATCCTGTTAATTGATTTGCGAACCTCGATTTAATTAAATTAAGTTCTTTTAGAGGGATTTTTCCTGAGTTAATTAAGCCAATGGTTATTTACGATTTCTTTTACGAACTTAGGCTTGGGACAAAACTCCGGGTGTGACAGCCGCCGTCGAATGCCCATCGCTGTGACGCCATTGGCTGCCGCAGCGCCGCTAGATTTTTTCTGCTCCGGCTGAGCCGTTTTTCGCGACCAGGTCCCTGGATGTTTTTGTCTTTAGTCTTCAAACAATTAGACTTATGTTATGTGTCTTTATGCGGTGACTTAGACAGTAGACAAACACAATTAGCTTTTGTCTACACCATTAGATATCTAGTAGAATAGTTGATACTAGATACTAATAGATTACTAATTTACTATATATTTTCTTGTGTATGCATGTGTATCAATCAGACTATCAGTGTAAGTAGCCTATTATGTCTAGAATTTGTGAATGACATTTTCTTGTAAGGGATCATTTGAGCCATCTTTATAAATTATAATTTATATATTACTATGTTTTCTTGCAGTTGGAGGGGAGCATTGGAGCTATTACGCTGTTTGATAGAAAAATGGAGGGACAAATTGAATCTGAAGCGAAAGAAACTGATGTTGCAGCGAGTGGATATGATCGCGGTCATGGTCATGGTCGTGGTTCTGGTTATACGGTATGGATTATGTTGGTGTGTCCTTATCGAGTTCACTCCATCTATTTATTTTTATTCCTAGGTCCGTCCGTAATTATTGCCATGTCTCTAATTTAATTTTATAGAGATCATGCTTTTCCTTTTCTCAAATAAATATCATAACTGCTATAATTATATCTTATTACGTATTTCCCACTTCATCTAATTTTTTTTAATTAACGCAGTTAACTTTTAGATTTATGTTTGACCATTTGTCTTATTCAATATTTTTGTTAAAGTATGTAAAGTTATATATCATACTTAAAGTTACTTTACTAATAAATCAAATTATAACAAAGCAATCAATAATTATATGTTTTTAATAAGATAAATGATATGTGTCATAAAAAAAATAGAGGAAGTGTTATTTTTATTATTTTTCTAATTTTACACGGTTTACACCATTGCAGTGTTCTTTCTCTCCCCCTCCGTCTGCTTGTGTTGGTTGTTCCCCCGCAGTTTCGAGCACCTTCGTCTAGGGTTAGGGTTCGCTTCCCTCCTCCCGGACCGCGCGATGTGGCACGAGGCGCGGAAGTCGGAGCGGAAGGTCCACGACCTCATGGACGCCGCGCGCCGGAGGGCGCAGCGCCGCGCCGCCTACCTCGCGCGCCGCCGCGGGGACCCGCACCAGTCCCTCCAGGTCTCCGGCGCGCGCTGCCGCGTCCACCGCGACGACGCGCTCTACCAGGCCACCGAGGACCAGCAGGGATTGTGCGTTGCCGCCCGCTCCCTATCCCGTTCATTTTTTTTCGCACATGCGTCTCTAGAGTTTGATCTGATAGTTTTGATGCGGTGTGCGGCTGGTGCGATGCTTTACTAGTAGTTGTTGCAGTGTGCTGGATTTGGTTGAAGTGGCAGTCAGTCCGATGAATTGTGGCAGTACAGCGTAATTGATAGAGGCATAACATATCTTGTTTCATGATAATGCAACTAGTTGATGCTGCTGACAGCCGCTCATCAATTTGTGTGGTGTTTAATCTATTTGCTGGTTTGTGTAGGATCTAGTTGTGTGGGATGCGCACCATTGTATGAAGACCTGGGAATTAGCTCGTGTTATTTACACTTCCATTGTGCAGCTGATTCTAGGTTCAGTTGGTTGTGATTGGTGACCTGTGCCCAATGTAGTCAGCTTAACTGCTAGTGATTCTGTTTCTACGATGGGTTTTCATCGATTAGTTTCTCATTCAGACTATCCTGTAGGCTCATTGTATTGCATAGCTGGGGCAACAACTTCGACGTTGAGGGTTTATAGTTCTGCAGTTGAGTCTCTTACACGTAGCACAGTGTCTTTGCCTTCATCGTTGCTTAGATGAATGTTTGTCATGGAGAAGAGAAAATTCCTTATATGCCATTGAAAATTCACTGGTTTTCTTTTATGCCATCGTAAATTAACTATTACCCTATATACCATCAAACGGAATTTCCTTTCCCTTATGTGCATCCACATTGTCCAAGGGTACAAACAATGTCATTTTTTGAAACACTACATGATCGCCTGCTTAATTGTATTAATTTAACCACAAAAATAATTCTATGTTTAACTTAAAAAACTAATTGCATGCTTAATTTAATTCCATCATAGATTTTAAGTTCATGAAACTGACATTACTTACATTAACAACAAGAAATACATCAATTTGTTTATCCGTAGTGAGAAAATTGTACTTTGTTTATCAGTAGCGAAAATTGAGGCAGAGAAGGCCAATCAATTATGGATTAGTCACTTGCCTCCTGAGCCATGTATACACAGGTGTAGTAGCATATGAACACCAATACTGGCAATATTTGACAGAGAAATGGGGATAGTGCATAGTAAAGAAGGCAGGAGGAAGCTTAACGGCAATTTTGTACTTTCCATGCTAACTAAAATGGCCAGATGAAGTGGATGGCATATGAGGGAAGGAAAACATTTCGTTTAGTCGCATATATGAGTAACAAATTTTCAGTGGCATGAGGAAACTGGTGAACTTTCAATGGCATATAAGGAATTTTCTCCATGGAATATTTTGGATGCATATCTGTTGGATTTATTAACATAGTTTTTAAGGACCATTATTTTTTTAGACCAGATTTGTCTGATACTACTGCTGCAAACCTTACTGAGTTGCAATACTTTGCAGCATGTACTATGATCCAAACACAGGATCAACAGGTTTTGCACCAGTTTTGGACGTGTACATGTTTGTGTCATTTATATTATAACTTACTAACATGGTATTAGCATCCCAATCGCAATTTTATGGAGTATGAGAAAAAATGTTTTGTCTGCATTGACTTGCATATAACTCCAATATAGCTCTGGATGTCTGGATTATACCATTTAAATTGGTTGAGAGCAATATATATGATTCTTTCTCTCTTCTTTTCTTGCTTCATATCCTAACTATGTTGGTATTATTTTGAAGCGCAATATCACCGTGTTGTTGTTTCTCACCATGTGTTGATGTAAGTGCTTTCATTGGTCTACGAAACATAATATGTTTCTATGGTGGTTATAGTGTTCCTACTTGTGACATGGCTAAAAGTAACCAAGTGTTTTGATGATGAGAAAAGAAATTTACTACCATGATCGTGTCATTTGAATGGTAGTATGACTATACTTTACATGTTACAGGATACCATGGAATGGAAAACAAGACGTTTTAATCGACAGGTACTTTTCTCTGAGTAAATAAAATAGTCTAGAACAATACAATTGATATTATTCCTTATGATGGGCAGATTTGATGGCCGTGCACTACTTGACTTCATCCGTGACTCTAGCTCTCGGCCTTTTCGGGTCCAACAAAAGTCTGAAGAAGAGGAAGAGTTAGAGGAATTTGTTAATTTTGAAAGTTACCGGGATTTGATTAAGCATCGACGTAGAGGATGTCGGTACCTTTTTGGTTTCTCTGCTATATTGCTATTATTGTAGGATTTTGCTGCTCTGTCCTTTTTTTTTGTGCTTATGGGTTTGTCTTGGTGCATCTCTCTCTCTCTCTCTCTCTCTCTCTCTCTCTGAATTTTCCTATTTGCATGGCTTCAGCTATTCCTAATTCTGGTTCCCTAAATATTTACATTACCAAGTCTTCCTCTGCAGTCTCTGATGAGGTGGGTTTGCAGCATGTTGTGCAAGAGTTGGAGGCAAAGTCTATTCTTCCTTTTGGCATTGAGAAGTAGGTCTACTTATTTTACTATGCTCTACTTCTTACATGCTTTTCTTAAGACAACCTTCTTTTTGAAAAGCATAAGTTGAATATTTGTGTTCTGTAAAAAATGAAAAGACCATGCATACATGTAGTTACTAACGAGTGATTGAGTTTGGTAAAGGCCACCCTGAACTCTTTGATGACAACACATGGTGATTATTTGTTTGTATTTTGTCAAGCTTATAGTTGTTTCTTAAACTAAAAATTTGCTCAGTATCTTTTTGTTCATGTGCATATGTTTGTTCCATGTGGTTGGACTTGCAAACAAAATACATTGGCACTAGATGATTATATATAGTAATATTCTTTCCAAATTTCTGGGAAACCATATTATGATATATGTGATCCAGTCATATAAATTCATAGCGTTGTTACTTATACATGGAATATTTGTACAACCAATAGTAAACTTCACGGACACAGTTCCCCTCTTGATAATTTTCTACATAGTTAGAAAATACTCTATACTAAATTATATATTTTTAAATTTATAAGATTGGGTCAAAGTTGTATTGTATCATAGATAACAAAATCAAGAAATGATTGAAAAAAGAGAAGCAACATGCCCATGGACCAAAATGCAAGTGTGTTTGCTTCATAATTTCTGTTTCCATGATTTTCATCTGAAACTCTGAATCCAAACATAAAACATGTATAGGTAACCATACGGCCACACGTATATGAATTGTCCATAAGCTGTTCAGAGTGGTTCACATGGAGGATGTTAGCGCGAACATCTGCATACTAGCCTTCCTGATTTATGAAGGCACAGCTTAGAGGCTGGGCTTTATTTATTCACTTCTACAATTCAGATATCATTAATGTAATTAATGCTATGATAATATGAACTGCTTTAAATAGAGTTTATTTTTACCAGGCCTACAATTTCTGTTAATTGATTCTGCTCTTGCAGATTTTCTTATGTTAGGTACTCAGGCCTATAATTTCTGTTAACTGACTGTTTTTTAGCCCTACAATTTTCATTAATTGTTACAGGTTTTTATACTTTGCTTATGTTGGGCTAAATTTTTTTAATTCATTCACTGTTTGACTTGTTTCTGGCAGACCTCAATCCTCGCAGCCTCCTACTATCAAGGGCACATATTCACAGGTGGGTTACTCATATAAAGGGGATGGAAATGAAGAATCTGAAGATCTGAACACTGACGATGAGGATGAAGAGGAAGAGGATGATGAGGATGACAAGGATTTCAGTAGTGATGATAGCAGTGATGAACGAATGGAAATCATAGCCAAGGAGTTTGGTGTAAAACGATACAACTGGCTTGTTTACATGGACAAGAAGGCCAAGGAAGAGGAAAAACGCCAGAAAGAGATTATCAAAGGCGATCCTTCTATTGTATGTACCATCATAGCTTTAAATATAGTGTATGTTTTGCTTGCCTTTAGTGATAGCTAACAAAATGCATTATGCAGAAAAAACTGAGCCGCAGAGAAAGAAGAAAAGTTTCTCAAATTGAGAGGGAAAGAGAGCGGGAAGCAGCACGTTCTTTTGGAAGGGCATCCTATCGTGATCCTTATAGGTAATTTTGTGCCTTTGCTCTATAGTTAGGAAGGTGAACTAACAGATGGTTTTTTTTTTTGCAATATTCATATACTCTACCAATTAAAATAATAGGGAGCAAAGGAGAAGTCCGTCATATGAGTCATATTCAAGGGGCAGAAGGTGTGCTCAGTTTTCACTTTCTTTTTGGATGAAAAAAAATCTTTGCTTTGCTTGACCTGCAGTTAGTTCATGATGACAGATCGAGGTCAAGATCAAGATCTCATTCACCTTCCTATTCTAGACGGCATGGCCATGGTACACATGGTGAAAGCAACTACCGAAGCAAGCCAAAGACTCCAAGGGTTGAATATATCACTGAATTTGGAGGTTCAGATGACACCCGTGAGCTGAAAGTTGCAGGGATCTCTCCACCTTCATCTCCAATACGAGTTGGCATACCTAACCGGTCGGGGAACTCGACCTTTAATATTTGCAAAGATATATTGGGCCATCTTTCTCTGCTGCGGCATATTGTCATGGTCCTGGCATTCTAAAAGTTGAATATGTCAAAGAGTAGGATAGTTGAAGACAGGATCAAGATGACATTTATATGGTATAAACTGTAAAAATAATGATATTGGGTTTGTAGGTAGACATGGGAAGCAATAGGTGGCATATGTTTACTCAGCAAGAAGATGATTTAGCTCGTCTGGAGCTTCTGGCATATGTTTTTTTACCCTTCCAATTCGTTTTGCCTATAATGCCCCTTCATTCCTGCAGGTCATCAGGTGGTGAAATTCTTGAGGCACTTCACAGTGATCCTGCATCTTCTTTGTCCCTGGAGCAGGAAAAAAGCACAAAAAATTTGAAAGTGCCTACCAGGTTTGTCAACATTGATTATAATTCCATGAAAAGTGAGCAGCTGTATGTGCAACTGAGTTGCTACCAAAATGATTTCCTTATTTCTGTGGATCCTTTTGTACTACTGTCAATTATTACCTCTGTTTCAACTATAAGATGTTCTGACACTTTCTGAATTCATATGGATGCTAATGAATCTGGGTGCGCGCACGCACACGCGCACAACATATTCATTGATCCAGGGATGAATCTAGTTATAGCCAAAATATTTTATAATACGGAACAGAGGGAGTATGATACAACTGTCTAATCTTAGTTTGAGAATGTACCTGGTACTAGGGTATTGTCCTGTATCTTCATCATTTACAAATGTGTTTACTAACTTGCCAACTATTTTCTGTTGGCAGTACATCATCAGCACTAGTCAAACTAAGCAAGTGCGCCACTGGGGGACCTGCCAAAACGGTCCAGATTGAAAAGAAAGAAACACCGCAAGAACGGCTCAAAAGAATAATGAGCAAACAGCTTAACAAGCAGAGTATGTTTTTACTCTTCACTGATCATACTATCCATCTGTTATTCCATGCATGCAATGAAGGATACTCAGTTTTTGTTTTTCTGTATAGTTCGAAAGGACACTGCTGCTGAGATAGCAAAGAAACGAGAACTGGAACGCCAAAGGCAGGAAAAACTTGCGGAGGTAGGTCGGTACAGGGGTCGTAGCAGGAGCCCCAGCCGGTCTCCACCAAGGTAATGAATTGAATCAGTATTTATCACATAATGCAATCTTGGGCACGGTGCGGAGTTTATCAAAACTGTTGAGGGCTGTGAATTGTAATAGAATATTAGAATCTGCTTGCTTCCTAAATAATTCAGCTGTTTCACAATTCACAATTCATCAATGGCGAATTTGCCAAAAATGGTATTTGTATTTTTAGAATATTACAGTGTTATATATATTTTCTTAGCAAAATAGTATGATTTTGTCATTTTGACAAGAACACCGGATACTGACTAATGCATTATCTCAAATAAAATATCATGGTAACTGGTGCAGAAGGCGACATTATAGCAGAAGCCGTAGTAGGAGTAGAAGCCCAAGGTGGTATCATTCATCCCGGTCCCATTCTCGTTCACCTTCTCGATCTCCAAGGTAATTTATCAAGTATAGTTATTTTGAATCAGATTCTGAATATCCCTGCTACTCATTAGATAGCATATGAAAGAGTGATGGCCCTGCAGGTACAGAAGCAGGTCGAGGCACTGAATACCAGCTGCAGCAATGAAACATACTTTGTACCTTCACCTTGTGGAAGACTAGTTTTTATTTAGTTTTGCTTCCCCACGTTATATGTTAATTTTATTCAGCTATTAGTAGCATCATGGATCCTTTACCACCTTCGTTTAAGGCGTGTAGAATAGGCTATTTTGGCACTGTTGTTATCAGCAACTCAACTAGAGTGTAATTTTCGACATATGTATTAACAAAAGTAATGCAAAATACCGTGGATCTTGTTCATGTGCACTGGCTTTCCTATTGTATCTTGTTTTCAGTTCGGGCTGCGTATTCCTGTGCAGCTAGTCTAATACTCCGGTCAAAAATAAACGAATGTTTAAAATTTTGGAAGTTTGATCAAAGTTTTGTTCTAAATGAGAGATTTTTTTTGACCGGAGGAAGTTTTTTTTTTTTCATTCCAAAATAAACTCATCTTTCCATTTTGAGGAGTAGATGAAAACCATAAACTGTGCACTGATATGAACTGAGATCAGATGCAATCATAACTGTGACGGTATGTAGTTTGTCATCCATTTGGATCGACAATCTACATCCATTGCCACAGTAGTAATGCTATTATGTTAACCGTAGAACGAGATACAGTATTTTTGCCACAAATTTGGTTTAGGTTACAAAATGTTAAAATTTTCTCGGCGAAATATTCCAAAACTCCTGAAATTTCTTCTCGGCGAAATATTCCAAAATTCCTGAAATTTCGGACATCTCCATCGCCCAACTTTTATTTTTCTTTGGCAACATTGAACTCTGCGCTGTGGAAGTCGTATTCAGAATGCTTTGTACGGTTAATTGTCTTTTCTTTAGAGCTGGTTTTGTGGTTATTACCAATACAAGATAGTCAGTTACGCTGGTTTGAAAAGAGCACAAGACACATACACCTGTCACTTGATAGCTTTAGTGCACTGCCTTTTTTTTTTTGTGAGGCACAGTTTTACGATTTGGAGTGGATGCATGGATAATTGGAGAGAGATGCTGATAAAGGGAGCTCGCTTTCATGAAGTACCTAATCAAGCCTTTCAGATCAAAGCTTGGTACGATTTGCAAAACTGCGGCCTGTTTGTTTCTTAGGACCTGTCACATCGAATCTGTTTGTTTCTTAGCACCTGTTACATCAAATGTATAGATGCTAGTTAGAAGTATCAAATATAGACTATTAATAAAACTCACATCATGCTCTGGACTGTTTCGCGAGAGAAATCTATCGAGCCTAGTTAGTCCATAATTAGTGAATGTGATCCTACAGTAAACATTTACTAATCGTGGCTTAGTTAGGCTTAAAAATTAGTCTAATGAAATAGTCTTTATTTATATAATTAGTTTTGTTATCAGTCTATATTTAATACTTCTAATTAACATATATGATAAGTGACTACAGAAAATGTCTAGAACCAAACGGTCACGACATGCCTCAGTTCCACGTAGTACCTTTTTGTCCACGTGCCCTAATACTGTTATTCTTTTTCTTCGTTTGCTGCTGCCATATAATCGATTAAATCCTTCTTCTTTTTAAAATATATTTATATTTAGCTTTTTATCATTTATCTCAAAAATTAATTTACTTTTATTCCCTTACCTATATCTATCCACAAATCGATGTGCTTTATTCCTCTAATACCCCTTAGAGTATCTCCAGCTCTCGTTGGCACTAAATATGCTAACATGATATTGCAATCACCTCAATAAAAAAGGTTTTGCAAATTGGTTCACGGTCGGATCACCATATTCATAAATTACATATCTCTAATCTCTAATACACGAAATCCATGCAAATCTAACGGCCAAATATGCATCCACGTGTCCCTGCCGATCATTCGGGAAATGAAACGACGCCTTGTTCTCTGCCAGTACAACACTCGGGAAAAACACCCATGCATGTGTCCCTACCGTCGCTGTTGCTGCCGATAGCGTGTTCCTGTCGGTCGTTCGCGAAATGATGAAACGGCATCTTGTTATCTACGAGTAAAAAGGTAAAAAAAATCCACATGTATTTCCCTAGACAAACACTAGGGGAAAACAACTGTCCATGCATGTGTCCCTCGGGATGAAAACAGATCGAATACGGTCGAAAACTAGCTCTATCGTATTCGTTTTCATATTTTTTTCGGAATCGAAATCAGAATCGGAAACTCGGATATGAAAACAGAATCGAATATTATCAAATACAAATACAGAGTGAATACGAATCGAAACAAACACGGCGACGAATATTAATCGGAACATAAAAACCTCTTAAAACTCAGCTTCACAGAAGAAATGTAACTTGTTATTTTTTAATATAAGTATAACATATCAATATTTTTAAATATAAGTGATTACTAATACCATAGTAAAAAGAAATATCCGTAGCGGTTGTGTGGTCGTGGACGCCTAGACTGCTTGAACCCAGTTAGTCAGAACCAGCTAAGATTAATACTAGTTGGGTTGTTCGGATGTACTTATTTAGTTCGAGCTGAATGGTTAATGCGTAGGTACCGATATCCGGGAAAAATCCCGATAGTATACGACAAATATCCGAATCCGACGGATATCACCTATACTGTATTCGTTTCTGTATTCGCAGAAAAAAATCCGAATTCAATTCCGAATCCGAAAATTTCCGGAACTATCTAACCGAAACTATCTGAATCCAAAAATCGATCCGGTCGGACGGAAATTATCAAACTCACTTTCAACCCAATGTGTCCCTGTCATCACTGCCAATAGCCTCGGGTAGTGATTTACGGAGTCTGCTAGTCAGCCTAAAAAAATTCCAACCAGATATTCCAAAAAAAAACACGCGGGAGATGAAAGGGCGCCTCATCTGCCAGGAAAAAACCAGATGTTCCAAAAATAATGATTGATCGGCTGAAGATTGTATTGTTGAGAATTAAGGAACTACGACAGAGCAAGAGAAATGGCACAGAGAAAGAGGAATGGACTGTTCTTCTCATTCATCGTCAATTCATTATATACAAGGGGAAACGGTGTGAACCGAGTGAGTACGAAACGTCGTACCCTTTCTAGAGAGAAGCTATTGGAGAAATATGTGAATCATGCTTCTCCTCCTTTGTATCTGGATAGATTAGATCTATCCCTTGGATAGATGAGATCACTCCAAATATTTTATAACACTCCCCCTTGATCGAATCCAGACTTAGAAAGATCTGTAAAATCTTGTAAAATCTTGAAAAGATATTGTATAATCCATTAATTAGATATATCAAGTAAAAACTTCTCAAAAACCCCAATAGAAAAAAAATAAGGAGAATAACGTGATATACTAAGAGCTTGTGTTGATATTACCTCATTAAAAACTTTGAATGAGAAAAACCCAAAGGGTGAAAAACTCATACAAAGAAAAGAGTATAATATAATGGAAATATGTTATTTTCCAAAGAGACGTACCCCCCGAATCCTGCAGACTTTTAAGTCTCCTCATACAAATTCCTTCAATACATTTAGAGAATATGGAATATGGTAGAGATTTTGTGAGTAAATCAGTAAGATTATCACATGACTTAGTTTGCAAGATTTTTATCTCTCCATGTTGTTGAAGCTCATGAGGATAAAATAATTTAGGAGCAATATGCTTAGAGACGTTGCTCTTAATATAACCAGTTTCCATCTGAACAACACAAGCGGCATTATCTTTATAGATAATGGTGGGTAATTCTAATGACCCAATACCACAAGATGTTAATATGTGGTTAACCATTCTGCGAAGCCATACACATTCACGTGATGCTTCATATAATGCAATTATTTTAGAATGGTTTGTGGAAGTGGCTACCAGGGTTTGCTTCGAAGATTTTTATGAAATAGAAGTTCCACCATGTAAAAATACGAATCCTGTTTGTGATCTGGCGTTGTGGGGATCAGATAGATAACCAACATCAGTATACCCAATTAAAGTCGAATCCTGGTTCTTTGTAAAGAATAATCCCAAATCTCTTGTGACATTAAGTTATCGAAAGATATTCTTAACTTCAGTCCAATGGCGATGGGTAGGAGCAGCGTTGTATCTTGCTAATAGATTTACCGTGAAAGCAATGTCTGGCCGCGTACTATTCACAAGATACATCAATGCGCCTATAGCACTAAGATATGGAAATTCAGGTCTTAAAACATCCTCTCCATCTTCCTTTGGTCTAAATGGATCTTTCTCTACGTCTAGAGATCGAACCACCATAGGAGTTTTGGAAGGATATGATTTATCCATATTTAATTTCTTCAATATTTTCTAGGTATAAGCACTTTGGTGCACAAGGATTCCTGAAGGTAAATGCTCAAGTTGTAGACCTAGGCAAAATTTGGTTTTACCCAAATGCTTCATTTCAAATTCCGTCTTCAAATGATGACGTGCTTCATTTATATCTTGTGTATTGCCGATGATGTTTAAAACATCAACATATACTGATATAATGCAAAATCCTGTGAGGGATTTTTTGATAAAGACGCACGGACAATCATCATTTTTAGTTTATCCCTTTAGTGATAGGAATTCACTTAATCGGTTGTACCACATTCTGCCCGATTGTTTTAAGCCATAAAGTGACTTCTGCAACTTAACACAATACATGTTAAGATTTACCTTTTGATTCGAAATGTCGATTCCGTCTGGAACCTTCATGTAAATTTCTGAATCAAGTGAGCCATAAAGATATGCTGTCACTACATCCATCAACTGCATAGATAGACGATTTTGTACTGCCAATGATATTAAGTATCTAAAAGTTATACTGTTCATAACTGGAGAATAAGTTTCGTTGAAATCAACGCCAGGTTTTTGCGTAAAACCTTGTGCTACAAGCCTTACTTTATATCTCACCACCTCATTGTTTTCATTTCATTTTTGAACGAAAACCCATTTTTATCCCATAGGGCAGATACCATGAGGTGTAGGCATAACAGCCGAGAATACATCTCTTTTATAAAGCGAAGCTAATTCCGTGTCAATTGTGTCATTCCATTTGTTCCAGTCAGAGCGCTTTTTGCACTCTTTTATAAACCTAGGTTCTGGATCAATTTGGAGGCAATCAGCAATTTGTTCGGAAAATTTATTGTCGACAATTGTAGCTCTTCTATCAAAAGAATTTCCAGTGTCGGTATAATTAATGGCAATTTCATCAACCCTCATAGACTCATTATGATTTCCCAACATAATATGTCTATGGTTTTCAGAATTTCTAGTCTCAGCATTGTGCACAACTAAGCTAGGTTGCAGATTATCATGATCTGCTTGATATCTAGTATCAATTCAGTGTGTACCAACTAAAGGCTGGTTTACATTTACCATGTTTCTTTGCTTGCTAGCAATTGTATCTCGCTTAGTGACCATACTTCTTTCTCTCTTTTTAGAGAGTGAAAGTTGAGTTGTTTTGTTTGGTACCTCCACTCTTTCTGGTGCATTCTGAGCGGGAATGAAAGATTTAGTCACACCTTTATAATTGGTAAATGCATCTGGCAGGTTATTTGCAAGTCTTTGCAAATGTATAATTTTCTAAACTTGTAGTTCAGTTTCAGTAGTACGTGGATCTGAGGCTGGAATACCTTGAGCATTCCAATCAATTTCCTGGCATTCTTTCTGGTACTTGAAGTCTCCCCCTAATGCCGGGAAATGTTCCTCATCAAAAATAGAGTCAGCGAACCAGGCAGTAAATAGATCACCAGTTAATGGTTCTAAATACTTTATGATCGACGGAGATTTAAATCCCACATAGATCCTCACTTTCCTATGTAGGCCCATAGCAGTACGCTGTGGTGGTGAGATCGGTATGTAGACAGCACAACCGAACTTATGCAAATGGGAAATACTTAGAGGATTTCCACGTACTAACTGCATTGGGGAAGTTTCATAATATGTAGTTGGTCGTAGTTGGATAAGATCAGTAGCGTGCAGTACTGCATGACCCCAACATGACGTAGGTAGTTTGCAATTCATCAATAATGGTCGAGCAATAAGCTTAATTCTTTTGATCAATGATTCAGCTAAACCATTTTGTGTGTGGACATATGAGACTGAATGCTGAACCTGAATTGCTAAAGCCATGCAATAATCATTGAAAGCATGAGATTTGAATTCGGCAGCGTTGTCCAGTTGAATCCTATGTTCAGGATAACTTGCTTTTAACCTTATGATTTGGGACATAAGTTTAGCAAATAACTTGCTTTTAACCATCTTATAGATGCGTCGATCAAAACCATAAAGTACTTGAACGGTCCAGATCGTGGCACAATATGGCCATAGATATCGCCTTGAATACGTTCAAGGAATCGAAGTGGTTCAGCTCTAATTTTGAGATAAGAAGGTCTCAAAATTAATTTCCCTGTAGCACATGCAGTGCATACAAATTCAGAGGATTTGGGAAATTTTCCAGTGATCAAATTATGACCAATAGAGTTGCCAATAATTTTTCTCATCATCCCGATACTCGGGTGCCCAAGTCGAACATGCCAAGTGTGGAATGCATCCACATTTTGAAAAATTACTTTATACGCAACATGGGAAATGGGCTTAATGTATGTATAGTACAAACCCGATGTAAGAGATGGAATTTTTTCACAAGTATGCTTGCTATATCCGTTTTGTCTGGTTAAAGGAAGAAATTCTTGTCGATTATCCATATAGGTTTCAATGTGTAACCCATTTTGACAGATATCTCTATAACTTAGTAAGGTACGGGTTGAATCAGGATACAATAAAGCATCCTCGATTATGATTTGTGTACCCATTGAGAGTGTAATAATTGCTCGTCCAGAGCCAACTATTACAGTATCGCGTCCAGCGATTGCCAAAACTTTCCCTTCTCTCTTTTTAAGAGTTTGGAAGTATTTGATCTCCCTAAGTATAGAATTTGTGGTACCGCTGTCCACAAGGCATAATTGAAAGAAAGAAAATTGTTTAGTAAATAATTCTTTATTCAATCTATACATACAATAAGTAACACATCAAATAAATAAATAATGTTTACATAGGCTTTAACAATACATACTCTAATGACTTTAAAGTCATACACCTATTGTTTTGACATAATACATGGATATCATTGTATGTAACACACATACTAATACTTAAAGTTTTTCATCTTCAAGTAAGATGCACTGAGATTACTGAAAATCTCCAAGTGGATCCATTGAGCAAAACTCAATGAGCATGTCATCTGTCGAAGAAAGTGGAGCAACATCTTCTGGTAGAAGATCGAGATTGTTCTCTGGTTCAATAGGAGCCTTTTGAGAACTTCCAACCTCTGGTCTAGCTTCATTTGTAAGATTGAAGTGAGCTTCATATCTTGGTTCCTCAGATGACTTTTTCTCCTTGAGGGATTTCTGATACAGGAGGACAAGATGCTTTGGGATACGGCAATCTTTAGCGACATGATAGTTAGATCCACACCAGTCGCAATATTTGTTGTTATTGCGACGGGCTTGTGGTGCCTTTCCCATGTCGTTTCCCTTCTTTCGGCCCTTGAATTTGCGCCTATTGTTGTGTTTGTGCTTTCTAGTTGAACTCTTGGGATTATTCGAAGAATTTCCCTTGAATCCTTTTGTATTATCAGCATTATACTTAGCATTAAAGTGAACCTCAGGCAGAGGTGCAGAGCCAGGAGGGCGCTGTTGAGCATTCTTGAGAGAAAACTCATAATGTTTTTCTGCCCGAGTCAATGTATGTATAAGCTGAGAATACCTCTGAAAATTATTAGCTCGATACTGTTGATTCAGTATCCTATGCTCCAGAAGCATAATAGACAGAGTTTTTTCTGTCTTTTCTGCCTCCGTAGGCTCTTTTTTGCAAAACTTCAACTTGGAGCAAATCTGATGAACAACATGGTTGAACTCTGCCACAGTTTTAAAATCCTGCAAGCGTAGTTGAGACCACTCAAAATTAGCCTCAGGCCAAATGAGTTCCTTATGCTGATCATATCGCTCTTTGAGAGCTTTCCATAAAGTGAGAGGGTTCATCTCTAACATGTACTCATGTTTGAGGTCTTTATGGATATAAAGCCGAAGGAAGAAAAGGGCAATTATTATTTTCTTGTTCTTAACTGGCGGGTCCCCATCGACGGAGTCCTCAATTGCTTTAATAATCCCACAAGAAGCAAAGTTTATTTTGGTATCCGAAGTCCAAATTGGGTGGTTACTCCCATCAAGTGCGAGTTCATCGAACTCTCTAATTTCCATTGTCCCTATAATCATGATTAACATTTATTTATTTACAGAGGTAAATTAATAAAAAACATGATATATAGAAGTTGTAATCTCAATGCGAAATGTAAGACCTCGTAATTTGTCATGTGTTGAAAAATGATGATAGGTAATAGACCATAGAATTGTTTTTCAAACATATTCTTGGAATAAAACATGCGGGTAATTATTATAAGATGTAGACCTTTTTAGTGACGGGCGAAATGTTCGCTGCCTAAATTTAAGACCGCTAGTGGCCAAAAATATTAGGACTAAATCATCTTATAATGTAGACCGCTTAATGATGGGCGAAAATTTCGCTGGCTAGTAATGATCATTTGTGACCAAAATATAGGGCTCCATCTACATGTGGTTTTATCGCCAAGTCAAATTATTAAAGTTAAACATGCATTAAATTCTCCATTAATTATGTGTGACATAATTAAGAGAATTTACTAAATTAAAATACAAAATTTAAAGAATTTTTTTAATTTTAATAAAGCGAGAAAGTAGAGCATGTCTTGAAATAATATGCGAAGGCATTTTATTTAAGACAATAAATGAATTTAGTAAAAGCAGGATATTTAATGATGTAAATATGATAAACATCAGGGGCTAAAAAGTCAATTACATGAAGTAATGACACTGACGAACTGCTTTTAGTAAATTGCAGAAATTAAAGGGACTAAAAACTAATTCAAACTAATATTTAAAAAGCTAACGGTAAATAAAAACTAATAAAAGTGGTGGTGGGCCAAAATGTTGAATTTCAGCCCACCACCGGATGGAGGCGCGTCGGCCTGCGGGGAGGAGAGCCGGCCTTGGGCTGAGCCAGGTTGGGCCGCTGCCTGCCATGGGCCAAGCCGGCCTGGGGTGTGCACCAGGGTGGGGGTGGCGGACTGGGCCACGTCGGCCCAAGGGAGGGGGGCCACGCCCCCACGACGCACGAGCCAGCGCCCAGCGACGTCGTTGCCGCCGCCTCCCGAAATTGCTGCGCCATGCACCGCCTGATGCACCGCCACCGCCTGATGCTCCCATGCAGCGCAACCGCCGCTGCCCACGCCACGCATGCCGCGCGAGCGCGATGCCCACGCGCACGCCGGAGTGCCGCGCGTCGCGCGCCGCCGCCCACTGCCGTCCATGACGCCAACCGCTGCCGTCCGCGCGAGCGCCGGAGTGCCGCGCGCCGTGCCGGGCCACGCCATGGCTGACCGCCTGCACTAGGCCGAGACGCCGCGCCGGGCAATAGCCGGCGCACGGGCTGCCATGGCCGCCATCGATCACCGTGGTCGGCTGCCGTCGATGGCGAGGAGGCGGCACCATGGTGACGGCGGCGATGGAGATTGTGCCGGCGACCATCGCACATTCTTCTTGTACAGCGAAGAAGATGTCGAAGGAGACGGGAGATCGCCGATGGCGAGGGAGACCCACGACACCGTATCTTCTGCTCTTCCTCCCTGTGTTTCTGTTTGGTGGGAAAGAGCAAAGTGCGGATAACTTTTTGAGAATTGAGAAACTACGACTAAGGGATGAATAGAAATGGCTTTTGATTCCAGAGAGAGTATTGGAGAAATAAGTGAATCATGTTTCTCCTCCTTTATATCTAGATATGTTAGATCCATCCAAGGAGATATATGTGAATCATACTTCTCCTCCTATTTATTTAGATAAATTAGATCTATCCCTTGGATGGATGAGATCACTCCAAATATTTCATAACATGTATATCGAAGGTACTGACTCCATTTCAGCATAACTTTATTTTTTAATTTCTGTGTCTAATGTTTAACCATTCGTTTTATTTAAAAATTTAAAAAACTTAAAAAATTAGTCACACATAAAGTATTATTCATGTTTTACCATTTAGTAACAATAAAAATATTAATCATAAAAAAATTTCAGATAAAACGAATAGTCAAAACATTGTATCTAAAATCTAAGAACTGAACTTCATATGGAACGGAGGTAATATCCACTTGTAACTGTTTAGAACTATAAGATCTTTTCACCTGACTATGCATCTCTACTAATTGGTTAACAATTATGCACGTGCATTTACTAAGGTATATTATTTTTTGTTTAAGAATTACACTTATTTAGTTATATTAATAATTTACTGTAAAAAATTGGTGCTAAGTTTGTAACTGCTAACTAGTACTATTGTTGCATTACATTTTGACAAAAGTATAATACAAAACATAACAATGAAATATCGCTATTATCAGAAAGCAAAAGTAGCACATTACCTTTCATTTCCCTAGAAATTCTTTTATAGAAGATCTCTTCTTCGTGTTTGGCAATTTCATAGTTTGTGAATTTGCGTTCCCAGGTGATTTTGGATAGATGCTAATGCAACGGAGATTGCCGCCTTCTCAGCAACAAGCTCATGATGCTAGTTTAGTAAGAGTATAGAGAAAATTCCTTACATGCCCCTAAAATTTTACTCAATCCCTTCTATGCACATAACTTTTATCTCGTTCCTCGTATACCCCTGAGTTTTTATTTTGATTCCCTCTATACTATTTCCATTAGTTGACCATTAGTTATTGACCATTAAATATTTTTCAAATGACTTCATTACCTCTCTTATACATATTTGCTACCTACCCGATAAATTTTCATGTGCAAAAAATAACCTATACTAAAATAAAAGGGATATAATTAGCTAATGCCAAACTTTAAAAGATGAAACTTATTTTTTAAAAATAAAAATTCAGAAAATATGATCAAATGCACACATTAATTTTAAATATGTTTTTATAGTTTCTAATTAAATAATTTCATCCCCTTTATGTTTTTACAATGAATCTTTTTTCACAATATGAAAAGTAATTTTTAAATTTGATAGGGAGCTTGATTTGTTTATAATAAATATTTTTTAATTCTTAATGAAATTATGTTTTATTTTAAAAAATATTTAGTAATTTATCTTATTATTATTCACAACCCAAATAATTTACAAATAAAACATTTCTAGCTTTTAGCAATATACCAAGGACACTAATATCATTTCTACAATAATTAACAGTCAAACTAATGATCAACTGACGAAATAAACGTATAAGGGATCTAAATAAAAACTCATAGGTATGTAAGAGATCAAGCAAAGGATTGAGGGAACTTACAGGGCACACGATGAATTGGTCCTAGAGTATAACTACTTTTTTTGCACAATCCCCTTGCTTTACTTAGTAATATATAATATGTGTATGTACTTCAGTTTATTAATATAAATGTATCAACTCCATGAGGGTACACATTCTGTGATCTTCAAGTAAACATTAGTCTTTATAATGCTGGCTGGTGCGGCAACGCCGCGCGTCCTTTCTAGTTACCAATTAATTCCTACATATTCCCATCATTGTCTTTGCAAAGGTACTACAGAAGGCTAGATAAAACACATCCTCCAGAATCAAACCATTGCACATTACAAATTCCCATACATTTACGCATATTTTCATGAAATTTTTTAAATATGATAAATTATCAAACATTATGATTAAAAGCAACAATGTTATATATATTAAAAACAAAGGAAGTAATAATAAGTTTGAGAAATTCCTAGACAGCAAGGAAACAACTCCTCCAAATAATGGAGTTCTAGTGGTGGCCCTAAAACAAACAAACACATAAGAGTAGGTACAATAGCAGGACTATAAGCCAACTATAAGCATATTTTAAGATGATAATAGATGAGAGAGAAGAGCAACGGCTATAGATTTATAGCCAGCTGCAGCACAGACTTCAAGATACATGTATGTCTGACAAGTGTGCCGGATATTAATTGTGTAGTATATGACTATTGTATGAATTAATTATTAAGTTGGCTATAGATAATTTATAGCCAGCAGTTAG
This sequence comes from Oryza brachyantha, assembly GCF_000231095.2. Lineage (NCBI taxonomy): Eukaryota > Viridiplantae > Streptophyta > Magnoliopsida > Poales > Poaceae > Oryza > Oryza brachyantha. Next base: position 13,593,074 of record NC_023165.2, read on the forward strand.
CTGTACTATTGAACTTAGCTGTAAGAAAGGGCCGTGAAATTTGAGGAGGAGAAACACAAAACACAAGGGAAACATGGGAGTGCAACACATCCACCGCAGTACGAGAGGGAGAGTGCCTTTGTCTCTACGCCATTCCTTCTTGTTCCCTTTTTTTTTATCATGTATAGTTTACATCATTAACCTGTTCTGTTGGTGTCATCCATATCTCTATCTTGAGTTGGGAGATGCGACCGTGTTGATCTCGAGAAGAAGTGGTCCTGGATTAGATTAGAGCTCAATTAATTAGCTAGGGAATCATGACTTTAACCTATGATATCCACAATGCTGCTTGCAAAGTTCCAAATCTTACTGACTTGATTTTGTAGGATCCTCTTGGCTTGGTGAACTTGATATTGGGGCAGCTAGCTAGCTAGACAGCAAAAAAATGTTGGAAACGTACGGACGGTTCCCTTTTCTTTTGTCTTGGGGAACCTTGATGCGGTAGAATACTACAGCGATTTTTAGATATCTGAATTGCAGCACAGAAGTGGTTATATTCAAACAGAAGTATACTGAAATACTGTGGACTTTTGTTTATAATGTTCGAAAATTAGAGGAATCAAATTACAAACTCACATGGCTCCCTCAGTTTGCTCGTGGAGCTCTTAGATCAGTATCTGGATAGAGTCTCTCACCGTTGGGTAGTCTGACCATTTATCTTATTCAATAAAATTATAAACATTATTTATTTTGTTGTGGCTTGTTTTATTCATAAATACTTTAAGAATAATATATATTTTTAGTATTTACAAATTTTTGATAAGACGAGTGGTCCAGCATCGAGTCTAAAAGTTTAAATATTATATCTTAAAATATAGAGGGAATAGCATCTGAAGAGACCTCAATCATTCCATTATGTACTATGTGAGTCATGGTTAAAAAATCCTAACATAGGAGGATTCAGATTCCATGCACAATACGAGTGAACAGTATTGCAGAAGGTCCAAATGAACATAAGATAAGAAAGAGTAACTTATTCCATGCATTTTTTTAAATTATATATGTTAACTAATAACTATCCATCTTCTCAATTAGCTCTTTAGTTCTACTTCGTTGGCTTTCTTTTTAATTGCTAAAGGGGCATCGTCCTCCCCGTGATTATGGAGTCAACATCCTAAATATTTACTCTTCAGCACGTGGAAATGCTTACCATCAAATAAATTCAACATAAAAACAACTTTTATATAGAAAAATATGCATTCAAGCTGTTTCAAAATATAAAGATATATGTCCAACTCTATGGTTAGAAATGCATATATTCTGGAGGGAACTGAGTAAAATTCAACATGTTTCCATTGAATCGCCAGTGTAGAATTTGTGCAGCCTTGCACGGAAGAAAAAGGCAATCCTGGACCCTGGCAAAGCCTTGGAGTTGGCATGAAGAACCAAGCGAAAAAACAACACAAGGCGCTGACAAATATCTCACGGACTCCCACGCCCCAGCCCAGGGTGACGGGGACCTACAAACACTAGAGATGATCCGTTTGACTTTTTTTTTCTAAAAAACCAAATAATATATTTGTAAATAAAATATAATTTATAAATAAAACTTTTGTGTATGTATTTTTAGTGGTTAGAAATAAACTTTGGTAAAAAATTTTTTAAAACCAACTCTTAAATTTAAAGTATATTTAGCCAGTCAATGTAGCCATCGGGCATGCACCTCTTTCGTAGGTAAACACACTGGAGACAGGTCACTAGCAGACACTACACCAGGCTTTACTTGGGGTGAATCAAAAGCCCCCTTTTTTGTTTCGTTTTATTTTTTTTGTTTTACAGCCACTTTCTCTCTCTTTTTAAAGAAAAGCACACAACCTTCTGTTTTTACACTTTATTGACTAGAGTTTGCTGTACTATTCCATCTCTATACACAAGTACTAATACTGTTTGAAAGTGCTGATGAACACTATGTTATATGACAATTATTTAAGGCTACAAACAAAACATTAAATATTATAGAATTTTCAAATTTAACTTTAAATATATAGTGAAAATAAAAAGAGCTTTTAGAGAAATCCTAATAAAAAACCAAAATTTAAGAACACATTTAGATATTCAGGCCCTGTTTACTTGCCAAAAATTTCCCCAAAAAACATCACATCGAATCTTTAGACACCTAAATGAATTATTAAACATAGATGAAACGAAAAACTAATTGCACAGTTATGTGAAAAATCACGAGACGAATCTTTTGAGGATAATTAGTCCATGATTAGTCATAAGTGCTACAGTAACCACATGCACTAGTGACGAATTAATTAGGCTCAAAAGATCCGTCTCACAGTTTTTAGGCGAGTCGTGAAATTTGTTTTTTCATTCGTGTCCGAAACCCCCTCCGATATCCGGTTAAACATATGATGTGACACCCAAATAATTCCATTTCTCCCAACTAAATACCCATGGGTCATCAAAATTCATCCCCACAAACATATCGGTGACGTTCGAAAATCCAAGCGCACAAGAGAACGTGGGCTGCAGACCCCCAACGGCTACTGTCAATAAGCCACTGACCCAGCACCAGCACGCGAGAGCGTATCCGAGAGTACCCATGCACAAGGAGACGTTGATTAATTCTATGATATTTTGATTTTTATTATGCTAAATTCAAAGTTGATTTTAAGGTGTTTTTTAGTTTTCAGCCTTGTCTTTTAGATCATTATGAATTTGTATATATAGGTTTTATTTATAAATTATTTTTCGTTTGTGAATATACCGTTTAGCTAAAAAAACGATTTTATTATAGTTTGATCGGTATTATCATAAGTGCAATCAGCCAAGTGATTACTACTCCCTCCATTCCTTTTCAAATGGTTTTGTACTAACCAAAGTCGTTTGAAGTAAATCAGAGGGAGTAGTTGTTAACGGCCCACCAATGGAGGATTTTTAAAGAACAGCAATATTCTCGTTTCTTTGAGGCGAATCAAATGTAAGAGCAGCATCTTCAAGACAAAGGTAATACTTAAATCATTTTTATTATGTTTATCAAAAAAATATTAATTATGAAAATTACCCGTTTCTTAAAGAAAATCTAAAACTCAATTACCATGTATTGAAAATGCATATGTTCCTCAAATCTAAGATGATCAAACTATATAGCTACATAGTCGTAATCAGAAATTGATTCTTTTCTAAGAAGGTGCACCACGTCCTTTTCTTTGTGCCCATGAAAACCCCCCAAGGAATCAGTCACGTTCTAACCTGCCTACGACTAAAACATTATAACCATTGATTAGTCAAAAGGAATTAAGTGAGTGATACTGTAGCCATTGCCGTTGGATAGTTGAATCGTACGTGAATCAAATAGTTGAGTCATACGCAGAACAATTTCGAAAGAAATAAGGAAAACAAAACATCCTAGCAAAGTGGGCCCAAGCTAAACTGCAAACCCCTGGCTGACCCCACCAGCTCAGTGACTGAGAGACCCCCCACACCCAAAAGTCCAGGGCCCCTCCCCTAGTGAGAACCTGATCCTCTCACTTAAGTAGTCAGAGGGGCTGATATGTGGATCCGTGGATGGTGGGACATACATGTCAGGGACCCTATGTTCCTCTAACTTTCACCCTAGTGGTGGGATCCGAATACAGTGATATTGTCATGTGATATTCTGTCATTGACATGTGGGTCCTATATGCATCTAGACCCATGTAAAAACCACATATCAGTAACAGAACGTCATCAAGAATATTATGGTGCAATATCACTCAATCCGTCCGCGTCCCCTAGCGGTGGTACTCGTATTAACGGCTCGGCCCGAGACGCCATTGCTTTCCGCATCCGCCGCTCGCTCGCTCCTCGCCACCGACTTCGCCGTCGCCAATCTCATCCATCCCCACCAAATGGTCGACGTCGACCGCCGCCCGCCGCTGCCGCACGGCCTCCCGCGCCCGCCCTCCCACGCCGCCGGCCTCCGCCGCCTCTCCACCCGCGCCTCCGCCCCCACCACCCCGCGCGCCCAACCCACGCCGTGTCCCTCCTCCGCCGGCGCCGCGGCAGCTCCCTCCCCGCCCGCCGTCCTCGCTCACCTGGCGGCCGCGGGAGTCAACGTCCTCCCGGGACTATCCGAGCCCGAGCTCGCCCACGCCGAGGCCGCGCTCGGCGGCCTCCAGCTCCCTCCCGATCTCCGCGACCTCCTCGCGATCGGCGTGCCATCCGGGGAAGGGTTCCCGGACTACCGCTCCCTCGCCGGGCTCCGCCTCCTCCGCTTCGCCGCGGAGGAGGTCCCCGCTGCCGTCGCCGCGGCGCTGCCGGTTCTCCCCGGCCGCCGGGTAGGGCGCTGCTCGCCGCCCCCGCCTCCTCTCGTGCCGCTCTATGGCCGGCATTACGTGCCGGCCGTGCCCTGCCTCGCCGGGAACCCCGTGTTCCACGTCTCGGACTCCGGCGTCACCGTCGCCGGCGCGAACATCGCGACGTTCCTCCTCCGCGCATTCACCGCCGAGCCGCCCCGCGGCGCGCCCCTCCGTCGCCAGCTCTCCGCCCCGATGCCCCCTCCGGCGGCGCCGTCCCCCGCGCCGCCGCCGTCCACCGCCCGGCGGAGCCTAGACTCCGCCACGGGCAAGGCACCGCGCTGGATCGAGTTCTGGACCGACGCCGCGGCGGCCGGCGACCGTTTCGTGGAGGTCACCACGAACGCCACCAAGAGCACCACGGCGAAGGCGCCGCCACGCGTGCCCCAGTGGGTGCGGTCCTACCTGGAGTGGGCGGGATCCGTGCTGCGGCGCGGTGGGTGGGGCGGCGGCGAGGTGGAGGAGATGACGGCAGGAGCCGCTGAGGAGGAGGAGGCGGCGGCACTGGCGCTAACCGTGGACCGGTGCTGCGGCGAGCTGGCGAGGGCGGGGTGGGGCGCGGAGGAGGTGGTGGAGGCGCTGGGCGAGCTGCTGGGGCCGAGGACGAGGAGGAGGAGGGCGGCGGTGGCGCTGCCGCCGGACGTGGCGGCGCGGGTGGGGAGGCTCGCCGAGGCCGTGTCGCGGGCGGTGTTTCCCGGGTCGGCGTCGGGCGGCAACCCGGAACCCGCCAAGAGGCGATTTTGAAAACCGGGAAAGCCTCTCCCTTTTTTTTTTTCATCTTCTCTTTCTCGCTGTAGTTTTGCAGACAGCGGTAGCTAGTACTATGCTTCAGTGTTTATCTGTGTATAATTGAATAGTACAAGAGGCACTGTTTGCATGTGCCTGAGTAGGCACCATTCCATGTTAATACACCAACCCAGGACTCAAATAATCCTATGTGTTTATTTTTATTTCAATTCCAATACAGCAAGGTTCTCAGAGGTTGTATAGGGCACTTCATGAAGACTGTTCAAGTGGGTCCGGTCTGGCTTATTTTTAAATTTTGGACTTGTATTTCGAAAAAAATCTTGACAGAGAGAGCGAATTTTAGAGAGCGCACGTCCAACACAGGTCGCGGCTGGGATGGCTCCCGCGGCAGCGAGACTAGGGCTCGTTCGTAAGAGGGACTTTAAAGCCGTCAAATCAACGTACACAAAACAAGAGTAGCTATTAACATATAATTAATTAAGTATTAGCTATTATAAATTTGAAAAAAACGATTAATATGATTTTTTAAAACAACTTTTATATAAACTTTTTTAGCAAAGAATACACCGTTTAGTAGTTCGGGAAGCGTACGCACGGAAAAAGATTTGTAATTTAAAATCAACAGTGTGTTACGAACGAGCCCTAGGGATGGCAACGGGCCACGATACCCGACGGGTATTTGCTCAATTAGGAAACGGTTATGAGATTATATCTCTCCCCGCGGATATCAAAATGGGGAAGAATCTATCCCCAGCAGGTACGGGGACATTTTCTTTATACCCGTCCCCGTAATCCGTTGGAGAACCTGCTACTGCTATTCATGCCTATATCAAAATAGGCCCAGTAAGATTTGATTTGTGGGATCTGAAGACCTCTTCTCCGCGTTTGTGGGATATGTGCATGGCTTTCTCGATCCATGTAGGGAGAACTGAAGTGTGGTTGTGGCCTTGTGTTCTTATCTTCTGTTTTTTTTCTATTTTAAAGTGCACAATTTGTTATCTTTATTGCATACGATAATGATTTTATATGAGTGTGTACTCGGATATGGGTACCCGACGGGTATGCAATACCCGGTCGGGGACGGGGACGGAGAAAAATCTGTCTCCGCGAGCGGGGATGGGGATGGGGACGGGGCAGATTTTAACTCGCGGGGATAAGAACTTTCTACCTATACCCGATGGGTATATCCCCGTTGCCATCGCTAAGCGAGACGACGTCCACCACCGACTCCCGGCTCAATTGGCACGGCACCATGCCAGTGATCAGGTGCCACCATGGCTTGTAAACAAGCAGAAGCTAAGAGCAGGTACAATAGCAGGCTATAAGCATATTTTAAAGAAATAAGAGGGGAGAGAGAAAATAAATAGGCTACTAATTTATAGTCAGCTGTATATGAACTCTAAGACACGATGTGTATATGACATGTGAAACAATGTACTAATGTTTTATAGGTAACTATTGTATAAATTGATTATAAATAAAAATTGAAGCTTAGTTGGTATACTAGGAACTTGTTCTACGACGAAGTGCCACCAGCCAAGGACGAGTTTGGCTCTGGGACTCGCTCGGGTAACGAGAGAGTCTAGAGCATTGCACCTGATGTTGTGAGGGTATTCCTAACTCAATGACTAGAATGGTGTTTATAACATTAATTAAGTTAACATCTAGGATAAAAGATGATGTGGTAAGTGAATAAATGAGGAAAGAGAATAAAACCATATCTTGCATGAGACATAGTTTCTACACAACATTTAAAATATCATGTGAGATAAGTAATATTAAATTGAAGTATGGAATAGTGATGTTTGTATTGAAAGACTAATTTCTTGATGATGTTAGAGCTTATAAAAACTAAATCTAGTGTTATGGGTTAGGAATACCTAACTTAATTTATGGGTTGGGAATGCAGCTACGTACAGCAGCAGCACTCTCTCTCTATCCCAGCTCTTTGACACGTGCTCAGATGGACTGACTCCTGCACAGTAACACAAGCAATTCAGCACTGAACTTGGCACCAAAATCCACACCCCCCATCCATGTACGCAACGTTCAAACACAGCGGCAACGCTGTGTCACCACGACGAGCACCAGGGAGAAGACCATCCATGCGGGAAATTTAACTATTTGCCACTCTTATATTTGCACACTCTCCAAATGCCACTTTTGCATTTGCACCTACAGAAATACCACGAGAGAGAAGTTGAGTCCTAATTTTTTGCCACTTTTGCTGAGTTGGCAGGCAATGTCAGCATGCCAGCATGGAGAGGGCACACGAAATGACAATTGTACCCCTGTGAGAGTATGCAAACCCTAGGAGAGGGAAAATCGATTCATCCCACCCGTGAGTCTGGCCGCCGCCCACGTGAGAGAGCGGCGAGGAAGCCGGGACAAAGCCTTCCGCTCAGGTGGTCGCCGTCAACGGCCAGAGCCGCGCGTCACCGCCGACGGCCGAAGCCGCGCCTCGCCACCGACGCCTGGAGCCGTACCTCGCCGCCGAAGCTGCCTGCCGCAGTGTGCCGCCCGGTCGCCCATGACGCTTCCCCGGCTGGCACCGCCGACGAAGCAGCACCAGAGCCACGTGTCGCCGCCTGCCATCCGGCCCTTGTGCATCCGCGCGCCGGCGGTGGCCCATCCACGCGCCAGCGGTGAGCCATCCACGCCGGCCAACCTCTACATCCACCAGCACTGTAAGCAATCACCTCCTTTATCTCTTGTTCTTCTTCTTCTTCTTATTCTTCTCCCATTTTCTTTTTTATTTTTAGTAGCTTATTTTTGTTTTGTCTTTGTAGCTTTGGGGACTGGTTGTTGTTCCTGATTGTGCTCAATTTCTTGTTGCCGACGACATCGATCTGTTATTTACTGAGATTTTCTAGTGATGAAGTCGTTGGATTGCCCACCTTGGTAAGTTAATTTTTTTTTCTGCCCCCTGTGTTGCATGCATGTGGAGTTAGATATCTTCTAACTCCAAATTTTTGGGGTTCTTTTTGTCAGGATCGATCCTGGCAATGCTTTTAGAGTTGTTGTTAAGTGTGCTCGGTATGTAGCAAATGTAGAGTATGGATTGCTTAATATGGCAGAGCAAGAGCATGACTGGTGGATTGATAGATGCAAGGGGTATAGCTTACAAAGATTTCATGATGATCTTGCATGTAAAGTCATATGGGGACCTAGCCAACAAATCGTAGTGTGGGGATTGGACTTTGATAATGCCACTGAATGGAAGTTGACAACCAGTGAGCAATTTGATCAGTGGATGCAGGCCCGGTTTCTTGAGAAGAAGTCCCGGTTTGATGAGAAGTTGATACATCTTGGTGTTGAGGTTGTTAACAAGAAGGGATACAATCAGGTTGACCCCTCTGAAAATGCTGTTGAGTCAACAACTCAAGTTGTCTCTAGTGTGATAAGTGCACATCCATCTGGACAGTCAATTGCTCAAGGTGCCTCTACTGATGTCATCAATGAAGATCCATTTGACATAAGTTCTCCAAATATAGCTCATAGAGAAGAAGGAGCAAACGACACCTCTACTCATGCAGAAGAGCCAACTGTTCTTGTGGACTGGAGTAAGTTGGCAATAATGCTGAATGATGAGGATGGTGATGGTCATGTATTGTTGGATGAGGACAAATTATATGAGGCTATGGGGTTCAAAGCAGCAGATGCGAGAGCAGCCGCAGCTGAAGCACTTGTAGAAGAATCTGCAATTCCTGTGATTCCATCTTCCATTCAACAAGAGATGATAGATGCAGCCATTGTAGTGAATGATGTGCTACCAATTGAGGCAGTTCTGGATTGGGACAGGGATAACCCAGATATGAGTGTGGGGACCTTTTATCCATCCATGGATGATTTTAGAATGGCACTCAAGCAATATGCTATTGTCCATGAGTTTGAGCTTGGGACTGAAAAGTCTGATAAAGATAGATTTAGAGGAAAATGCAAGGCTAAAGGTTGCCCATGGAAAATTAGAGCAAAGACACAAGCAAATAAGAGTGTCAGGGTATTATGCTAACTATTTTTTTTATTATTGTTTTGCATTTTTCTATATTGCTTGCTGCACTGATTTTATTCTTATATTGGTTTGTAACACTTGTGTGCTTCTGTAGGTTCAAATAAACAACAATGCCCATAAGTGTGCTTCAAGAAGCAGAGTTCTTGGGAAGATGGCATCTCAAGCTTGGGTGGCTGAAAGAGCTATTCCATTTCTTAAGAAGAAGAGTTCAATGGGTGCAGCTGAACTTCAAGGTGAGCTACAAAGCACTTACAATATCACAATACCATATCAAACTGTTTGGTATGGTAGACAAAGGGCTGCAGATAAATTATTTGGGAAGTGGGATGATTTATTTGATTGGTTATATAGGTTCAAGGCAGAGGTAGAAATGAGATCCCCTGGTAGTGTAGTAGAGATTGACACTATTAGAGTTGGAGATAAAGTTCATTTTAATAGATTCTTTTGTTCATTTAGAGCTTGTATAGATGGATTCTTAGAGGGATGTAGACCATATATTAGTATAGATTCTACTGCCTTGAATGGACAATGGAATGGACACATGCCTGCAGCGAATGCATTAGATGGACACAATTGGATGTTCCCATTGGCCTTTGGTTTTTTTGATTCAGAGACCAAAGAAAATTGGATTTGGTTCATGGAACAATTAGGTAAAGCAATTGGCATAGTTGAAAACCTAGCTGTGCATACTGATGCTTGTAAAGGGCTAGAAACTACAGTGAAAACAGTGTTCCCATGGGCAGAACATAGAGAGTGTTTCAGGCATTTGATGGAGAACATGAAGAAACTTTTTCATGGGGATATGTATGGGAAGAAGATGTGGCCTGCAGCTAGGACATACATGCCTTCTAAGCATGACATGTTGATGAATGAAGTGACAACAGCTAGTCCAGATGTGAAGAAGTGGCTTGCTGATCATCACAGCCTATTGTGGACTAGAAGCAAGTTTTCTTGTCATGTCAAGTGTGAATACATCAACAATAACTTAGCAGAGTCATGGAATGCTTGGATCAAGGACTTGAAGGACTTGCCGGTTGATGCTCTTGCAGATGCAATTAGGGAGAAAACACTAACCCTATTTGAGAAGAGGAGGATATCCAAAGCCCTCAATGGAGTAATACTCCCAGTTGTGTTCCATGAATTGAATGCATCATCAAGGGGGTTAGGCCACTTGAAAGTCATTAAGGGAGATCCTAACCAGGCTGAGGTGACAGAGACATACAACGATCATGAGGTGATAAGGCATGTGGTTTATCTTGATGCTTGCACTTGCACTTGTAGGGAATGGCAGGTTACTGGAAAGCCTTGCCAACATGCACTAGCTGTTATCACAACTGTTAGGCAGCCACCCATGGAGAAATATGTAGACAAAGCCTACTATGTGGCTAAACTTCAAGCGGCATATGCATATAGTATCCCTAACATCACAGACAAGAAGCAATGGCCACAAGTGGTGAAAGATTTCAAGCTTCTTCCACCATTGAGCAAAAAGAGAGCGGTGGGTAGGCAAAGGAAGAACCGGATTCCGGCTTGTACTGAGAAGGGCAAAGGGAATGCGACAAGGCAAGTTCAGTGTAAGGAATGTGGTGGTTTTGGACATAGAAAAGGCAGTGCTAGATGTCAACTTCATGGCACAAAAAAGAGGTGGTACTCAATGTGCTTTATTTTCTTTCAATTATTGTTCACTCCGTTTATTCTTTGAACTAACATTAATGCACTGCAGGAAGAGAAACAAGAAGTCCACAACAAAGATGGGAAGGAAGAAAGGGAATACCGCCACTGATGCCCAAGTATGTACCCCACGAACAAGAGCAACTGCCGCTAGAGAAGCAGCTGCAGCTAGAGAAGCAGCTGCAGCTAGAGATGAAGCCCAAAACCAACCACAAGTGCAACAGCCAACAAGCCCTGGGCCAACCACTAGGAGGTATGAAAATTATATTCTTTCGTATGTTCTTTTCCAAACTGAACCTAGCCTTTGTTCTGTTACTTACACCCATCGCACATAACAGAAGGTTGGCATTAGATTCTATTCAAAGCTCTAGTGAAGTACTTGCAACACCAGTTCATGAAGTAGTAGCAGTGCAACCACCTAAGAAGCTTACACCCAGGAAGAAACTAGCTAGCAAGAAGAAGAAAAATGCTTCACCAACTAAGCTACCGAACTGAAAGTGCAGGCTAATTCTGGAGGTATTTTGTGATGACTGTGCTAATTCTGGACGTATTTTGTGATGAATGTGGCCTTGTATGGTGCTATGAAGCTCTTTTGGAAGTGACTTGAATATGACGGTGCCTAGTATGGCTTATTTTGCTATGTAAAGTGTTGTAATGAACTGAAGCAGTATGTGACATGGTGCTATGAAGCTCTTTTGGAAGTGACTTGAATATGATGGTGCCTAGTATGGCTTATTTTGTTATGTAATTTGATGTAATGAACTCAAGCAGTATGTGACATGGTGCTGAACTATTTCTATTTTATTGCTTTTGTATATTTGTGTGGTCTTGTCTGTGACAAGATCAAGCTTATGTTGAACTACGTGTGAATGACTTACTATGGGATCTGATTGACCTGATGAATATGATGTTCAATTAGTCAATTATGCTTAATTTCTTTCTGCATGTGTGTGGAGTTGCTGATGAGATATTATCAACATGTGTTTTAACCCAGTGTGCTTATCTATGTTATTTTTATGTTTAATTATTACAAATCTGCATAAATATTTGTCTTGTTGGAGCAAAAGCAGAGTTCCTCCCAGTGTTTTGCTTGAATGAATCTTCAGGTTGTTTTGTCCATCTGTCTGTCTGCTGGTTCTTGTGCAATGCGAGTATTCAGGTACTGTCTGCTCGTTCATGTGCAGTGCGAGTATTCAGGTAGCAGCTGTTGGGGGAGATCCAATATACCCTACTTCTGTGTTGTTGGTAGTTCCTTGTTTTTGTTTAATTTGATGTACAAGACAACTGTTAATTGCAGTTTTGTTATGTGCTTACTCCTTATAAAATATCTGTCAAAACATTTTTAATCTAAAATAAACAACTTATAAACATTTGTTTATATTTTTAAATGAAACAATAGCTAAGTATCCACGGTAAGTAACACGTGCAGAGTGAACCCGGAAGGCCAAGCCTCATCCTCCAATTCAATTAATTCATTTCTTTCCAGGGTTAAAATGGTCATTTCACGTGCTAAGTCTAGGTTGGCGTGCTGATATGGAGTGCCAGTTCAGCCAAAATGATATAAAATTAGGGCCTAACTTTCCTCTTGTGACATATATGTAAGAGTAAATGCAAAAGTGGCATTTAGAGAGTGTGCAAATATAAGAGTGGTAAATAGTTAAATTTTTCAAGCGGGGATACAATTGTCATTTCGCGTGCCCTCTCCATACTGGCATACTGACATTGCCTGCCAACTCAGCAAAAGTGGCAAAAAATTAGGACTTAACTTCTCTCTGGTGGTATTTCTGTAGGTGCAAATGCAAAAGTGGCATTTGGAGAATGTGCAAATATAAGAGTGGCAAATAGTTAAATTTCCCCCATCCATGCACGCATGCGTGGCGTTGCTCCGATGCACCTGGCGCCGAGCAAAAACAAAACAACGTCTCCTGCCACGCCGCGCCTGCTTGCTTGCTGCGATCTCGGTCAGCAGCGTACGTGGGTTGTTGCATTTCTTGGGTTCTCCGGACAAGAGAGATGATCAGGCACATACTCTGCGCCATGTGCCACACTGTTCCGTGCTGCCGCAGCAGTTTTCATCAATCCTTGGGGTTGTTTTGGGCGTGTGGCTATCTCCTGTGGTCTCGTAACAGCAGGCAGGCAGCACTGCAAAGCGCCTTGCTCAATGCCGTAGAAGTAGCAACTACCAAGGCAGGGTTTCAAACATTTCCTGGACTGGTAGCCTCCATTCTCAAGTGAAGCACATAAATAGGCATGATTCAAAACAAAACAAAAAAAAAACACATACATAGGCAATTTTGTTGCCCTTACGATGAAAAAAAATGCTTTACCAGTATGAATACCAAGTCAAACCACTTTAATTTTAACTAAGTTTATATACAAATATATCGATATTTCCAGCCCAAAATAAATATACTATAAAAATATATTATTCAATTAAACCAATTTGGTGCTATATTTGACTTAAGACAAACATAAACTGATTTATGATATAAAACAGAGGAAGCATATTGTAACAAATTGTGTGCAAGAAATTTCCAATCGTCTCATTTTGGTCTCCAACTTCTTTAACAGAAATTCCAAAAGTACCACCTCAAGGGGAAAAAAAAAAGAAAAACAACGACAACCTTCACACCAGTATAGGAACAGATTTTATCTCTGAAGATGCACCTTAACAATCACTATTTTTTTACAATATTAACATGTGCAGATAAACATCAATAAGAAGGATGGGACAGCAAAGGCCAAAGGACCTGCATGGCTGCATTTGTTCCAGCTATATTTATCCACTTCAATAGCACACATAAAAATGCAATTCATTTAGAAAATCTCAAGCCTTCCCTTATTGCTGATTTACCAGATGGTTTACCTATTGAGATGTTAATGTAGATTGATAAAAAAAATTCAGCACAGTACGAAAGTTGATTAGTGCACTCATATGGGAACATTTTGAAGCAGAAATCAAAATATTTTAGTCATAAAAGCCTCAGTAAGAATAGCTCACTTGCATCCCACCGCTCTGCTGGCTCTCTGTCACTTCCAAAGACCAGACAAAACCAGCGTAGGAGAAAGTCTACTATTTTCAGGTCTACTTATTTCTGCATTTTTTTTATTTAACGGTAAAGATTAAAGGAAGACAAGGGGCAACTTGTTAGAGTTTAATATGAAGAGCATATTTGCAATTGTAACACAAATATGTAGAAACAAAGGGGTCGATCGGCTGCCGCAGCCTGACGCATACAGATACAATACAATGGACTGTAGAGGCTGGCTGAGGGGGCAGCTGCAGCCTTACCGATCAGCGCCAAGAGGTATTGCCCCAGCCTGATCCATCCATTTGGACCTCCTGACTTTGTGGTCTGCAAAGAGTGCTCAACAGCCGTGTGTCGCACATCATTTCCATGTGTGCCATTTATGGAGAGAGAGTTCAGCTGGTAAATTCAGGAAGCCTCTTAGAGACCATACCTTAGCATATGCCATAGCATCATTCAGCGCCAAGATCAACAAATATGGAATGATCTCTTTCTTAGCCTTCAAAAGGTTATCAACTTTCTCCCAGCAAAACAGACAAGTGGAATGAAAAGTTAACTTTATAAATTGCAGAGGGCAGTGAAATGGCCAGCAAGTTAAGTGCAAAGATTACAAAATCTCACCGTTATGACTGGAGAGGGTTCCGTTGATGCTTGCTGAAGAAATAATTTAAAGCAGTAACTACTATCATGACAAGAAACACATAGCATTCAAGGGAAAATGAACAACCAGAGGGTGACCTACATTGGAATTCAAAGCGTTGTTAACACTCAATTAGGTCAGCTACAGTAGCCACTCCTGTGAATCTTGTAGAGCACTTGACTATTTCCTAACCAAAAGAATGTCGTAGTTAACTCAGAACCAACACAAACTTCAGTCTTCGAAAAACAAAAGAAGCAGAACTAACAACAGGTCCTCCCACAAAATTGCATTTCATTCGCTTCCTTGTTCAAATATAGGAAGTCGACCACATTGATCTTAAAAATTAAATGGGGGAAAAGAATATTACTTACCAAGCCAATAACAATAGTTAAGAACCTGCCAATTAATTCCCTTCTGCGAAATTGCGAAGGTTCTTCCTTCGCAGCAGTGTGGTAGCATGCCTAAATCTACACCAAACAATGGAACGGATTACACAAATCACACAGCGGAGAGGCGGGCTGAGGTGGGAGGCAAATAGCGGTGGCTGTGATGTTTGCCGTGGCCTTGGGGTTTGCGATTTTGGTGCAACAGAAGTTGACGCGTGCTGCGGCACGGAGTGCACCTCACGCAGCTTGCCTAGGAGTCCTGGATGACTCCCATCCCTCACCCCAAGCTGTAGATGATTTAAAACATAATAAGATTGTGGACGCGGAAAAGATTTACTCGTGCATTAATACTCCCTTTGTTGAAAAAAAGGGAGAAAAATATTAGGTGTATTTTGTTTTGTTAGGACAAAGATTTGACCTAACAAATTGCTTTCCTAATATACATTTATGTGACAAAAGTATAATCATAAGAAAGTACTTTTGAATACAAATCTAATAACATCAATTTTGCACCACAAAAATTATATCCTAATAGAGCAACTGTTCGTTAAACTCTTGTTATAATGAAACAAAATACATCTTAAAGTGGAGTGAGACCGGTGGTGGAGGGTTGGA
Source organism: Oryza brachyantha (assembly GCF_000231095.2). Taxonomy (NCBI): domain Eukaryota; kingdom Viridiplantae; phylum Streptophyta; class Magnoliopsida; order Poales; family Poaceae; genus Oryza; species Oryza brachyantha. Next base: position 13,608,496 of record NC_023165.2, read on the forward strand.
CAGTACTCATTCGAATGGAAAATCTTCAGATTGGGAGTCTATCAGCAGTTACATACTTACGATGATAAGCCAATAAGTCATCTGACTGTCAGAACTTTACCAAAAGAGTAAAGAGTGGTAATTTGTAAGTGGAGAAGAGAAAACGTATAATGTACCTCAACAAAGAAGCTGATCGTTGAAGTTTCTTTGTTCCTCGAGACAGTGAGTCAGTGACTATTTTCCAGAATCACGCGATGACCAACTTACATACCACCAGAAGCATGATCCTATGGTTCAGTAATACAGTTTGATACTTTAAGCAGCATGAAGTATGAAGTATGAACTATTATCTTTTAGCATGATCCGCTGGTTTAGTAATCCCTTACTTGTATAGCCACCGAAACTTGTATGTGTAATACTTTCTTCCCAGGCTAATTTAACCAGGGAGCACCTGGCAAACTAAAAGAAAATGTAAATGACATTCGTAACAAAACCTTGGATAAATGTAGCGAAGAATAGGAAAAAGGTTTCAGTCATTGTCAAAGCTTGAGTTCATCACTCAATAAAAAATAACTTCCGTCCTTCTGATATCATTATAACAAGGATGTGGTCAGGTTGTTGATTACCGGGTTTAGTAGTAAAGCAATTTTTCAAGACATGATATCATAATAACAAGGATGTGGTGTACTTGTATTCAAACATGTTCTTCAGACAATCACCATGTGAGAATGTATGCTGTTCTCCACAGTAGTATTCCACATTGCAAACAAACAGCTCCAGTCATACTTGAGGGGACTGACATGGTTGTTGGAACTTAGCTATCACCTTCAAGTTCTTGCATGTGATAGTTTGTAACAGTTTTCCATATTATGCTCCTGTAAAACCAGCACTGTCCTTTCTTAGACACATTTGTCCTGTTGTCTGTAGGGTATTATAGAACAACCCACATGAAAACATCTAACATGGTCTTGGACAATGCAATTTCAAAATACATAGTAGCTAAGATCCAGGATACAAGAAGAACGTGCCAGCTAGCTCAATTGGTTGCATATCATATAGTCATCAATGTCCCATTGCCACCCAGCAGCATAAACATATCTCGCCCCATCTTCTGCCACTGCAATAGTTCTCTATAATGAGTTGCATCACCAAAACTACATACAATGCACCATCTGGATGTCCTGAAACAGTTCTCATCAATAAAAATTAGGGAGGGGATGGCATTGTTGCAAAAGATGACTTCTTTCTCTTTTCTTTAATAATAGCTCTATCCCTCAACTAATGCATAGTTAAGTATCTGGAAGTTGCCAAGGAAAACAGAATTTGTAGCAGGAACACCAAAGTTATGCACCACATAATACTTATTACTTTTGTACAGTCGTGGCAGTTTGCATCCTTGGAAAAATAAATGCAACATTGATACTTAGTCACTTGAGTACAAAGGTTGACATGTTTTTTCATGATAAACAGGTAACTAATAACAAGAATAAATTCAAAGCCACATGGAAAATATAGTAGATCTAATCAAGAATTTCATATCTAAATAAGCATAAAGGTGATGTATCAAGTTGCAATGTGACTATCTGAGTGAGATTCGTGCAATTCATAAGCAGTAGATAGTCAAGGGAGGGTACACCTTGGGCACAAAGTCTACTGGCTGTCCTCGTTCACTAACTCTTCAATATATTTCTTGCTGAAAGTATCCCAGATCCCACTGATAACGAGTAGGCCCAAACAATTCGATTGGTGTAGTTGCTGACCCATACCACATAGTTCCAGCAACTACGAAAGCTGCAAAAAAAAAATAAAAATAAAAAAATAAACAGCAGCGATACTACTGGAACAAATGAACAGATTCGCCATTGAGCTACTTTCCAAATTTGATATGTAAATTTCTTGATTAATTTAGTTAAACTATGCAGTAATTGTTGAAGCATTCCTTCACAAACTTATACCATGCAGAAAAAAAACACATATTGATTCAGCAGAAGTTAGATTCTTACATTCTCCTGAATCACCTGGAACATCTCGAGAACAAAGACCCAAACGTAATATCTGGCAATATTTCAAACAGAGTAAAAAATAATATGGCAAGAGGAAAATATGAATATCGATTGTGTAATATCTATTAAAATCTGAGTGTACAAAAAGAAATTCATTTTCAAAAGCAATAATTTATATGGCATATTTCATTATTGAAACTCATTATACAAAAAGCTAATTTCTCATGTTCAATACAATAAAGTGAGTCAGTACCAAACCAGGCCTGATAATTCTATGGCATACTTTATCATTCAAACTCATCACTGAACTGACAACAAAGTTTTCCTGTTGAACATTAAATACCGGCATTTCAAAGAAAAGAGTTCTGTCTAGGTAAAGAACTAAAAAATTATATCTACCTTTTGACACAGTGTTTTCAATCCATTCCTAAATCCCACTAACACAACAAGTGAAAGCATCACACCTGCTGACTAGATCAACTCAGCTAGAAAGCCAAAAAGAAAAGCGCAGAAAAAATATTCAATTTTACCAAAAATCCCCACATGAACAGTAACCATCTTTAAAGTGGTGGAACCGATTTGAATCCCGGACAATGATCTCCCTCTCAGTTATTTTTGATATAAATTTTGTGGCATTGTGGCAATCACCACACACCCGCAAATTCTTGTATATATGAAGTGGAGTTCCTGGAGGAGTATTTATAATGCCGAAGGCTATAGCCAATCTCTCGCTATGACTATTCAATATCTGTTCCTTCTCATCATCCTCGACATCCTGTAAGACAAAACTTGAGTCAGGAACATAACCTAGGCTTCTCATCTTGGCCAACAGATCATGTAGCTCTCTCTGGATCTCTTCATGTTGAGGGTGGGGGTCCATCTGATTGCCACTGTAAAATACATTCACTGATCTTTTCACCTCAATTGAACTCCATCCAGGGGTTTTTTGCAAATTCTGACGTCTGACCAAAGATCTTACTTCATCAACTCCATCCCACTTCCCAGCCTTAGCATACATATTAGACATTAGAACATAATATCCAACATTCTCTGGATCAAGTTCAGTCAGGTTTTGTGAAGCCACTTTTCCCATTTCAACATTCCCATGAATCCTGCAAGCACCAAGTAGAGCGCCCCAAATAGCAGAATCAGGTTTAATTGGCATGTTTTGAATGAACTCAAAAGCATCATCCAATTGACCAGATCTTCCAAGCATGTCTACCATGCATGCATAGTGTTTTGCAACTGGCATAATACCATAGGAAGTTTGCATCATATTGAAGAAATCCCGACCTTGGTCAACTAAGCCAGCATGACTACAAGCAGCCAATAGTGAGACAAACGTGACATGATCAGGACTGATTCCTTCCTGCTGCATTTGTGAGAAGAGACTGAGGGCCTTTGCACCATGTCCATGAACTCCAAGGCCAGCTATAACAGCATTCCAGGGGCCTGTACTCCTCCTAGCCATTTGTTCAAACAAAAGCATAGCCTCATCCAATTTCCCACATTTAGCATATAAGTCTATCAGACAAGTACCAACATATAAATCCAGGTTTAATCCAGTCTTAACAGACAGCGCATGCATTCGGGTGCCCTGCTGCAAGGCACCAAGATGTGAGTATGCAGGTAAAACACTCACAAAGGTTCCTTGAATCGGCTTCAGACCCTCGTGCTTCTGCATATGGTTGTATGCATGGATTGCATCACTGGAAAGTCCATTTTGCATGTATCCTGTGATCAGCGTGTTCCAGGACACAGCATCTCGAACTGGCATGCTGTCAAACATCCTCTGGGCAGCCTCGATCTCTGATAGCTTGGCGTACATATCAACTATAGCATTTCCTGCAATTATGTCACCCACATCCCACCCCCGCCTTATCATATAACAATGCACTGATCTCCCACCACACTTATCCCCACATTGAGCAATAGCGGATGCCAGGCTCACAAGCGTTAGCACATCTGGGGAAACCTCACTGTCCCTCATGCCATGGAACATCTCGACAGCAGAAGCAACCTGCCCACCCTGCTCATGCCCTGAAATGATTGAATTCCACGTCACCAAATCCCGCGATGTCATTCCATCAAACACTTTCCGTGCCTCCTCCAGTATCCCCAGCTTCCCGTAAACATCGATCATGGCATTGCAGACGAACAGTTCGTCATCCAGTCCGTGCTTCACCGCATACAAGTGCATGACCAGCGCAAGCGCCCGGTCCCCAAGCAGGGCGCACATGGGCAGAACGCTGGAGACCGTCACCGCGTCCCCTGCGACGCCCTCCCCGACCATCCTCCCGAACAGGCCCACCGCCTCTCCCGCGCGCGCGTTGCGGCAGAGCCCGGACACCATGGCGTTCCAGGCGGCCACGTCACGGTCGGGCATTTCGTCGAATGCCCGGTAGGCCTCGCGGACGCTGCCGAAGCGGAGGTAGGCGTGAACGAGGGCGCCCGAGACGAAGACGCTGGTGGGGACGAGGCCGAGACGGAGCGCGCAGGCGTGGAGCTGCGCGGCGGATGCCGGGCCCGCGGAGGCGCGGACGAGGGGAGGGAAGGTGAAGGCGTCGGGGCGGAGCGGGCGGGCGCAGGAGAGGAGGTGGCGGAGGAGCGGGAGGGCGAGGCGCGGGAGGGAGGCGCCGGAGAAGGCGGAGATGAGGGTGTTGGCGAGGAGCAGCGGGGGCGCCTGGAGGTGTGGGTCGAGGCGGCGGAGCTGGCCGGAGGTGACGAGGACGGCCTCCACGCCGCGGGGGAGCGCCGCGAACGCGAATGCCCGCATTGGTTGCTGCACGCGGGGCGCGCGGGACGTTTTTTGGCTATCGCCTTCTCCTTCTGTCTAGTGTTTAGTGGCAAAATTTAAAATTTTTAAATTAATTTTAAAGTTAACTTTATAATTTTTTGACGTATTATATGTTTTAAATGGTTGTAGGCATGTATATAAAAGGTTTACTTATAAATTATTTTTCGATTGGTAAAATAATAGGAGCTACGTTTAGCCATTTATTTTAGTCAAAAAAAAATTTATATATGTAAAATTATTTAAAGTGAATTTAATGGTAAAACAAACCATAATAAAAATACTTAATAATTAAATATTTTTTGAAGAAGATGAATGATTAAACATTATTCAATAAATCAATGGTGTTAAATAAAAAATCAGCGGTGATATCATTTATTATGTTCGTTTCATATTATAAGATTTTCTAGCCTTATCTAAATTCATCAATTAAAAAAATATATATAATTCTAATTTTCATGTATATATATATAATTAGATCCTATATACTGTGAAACGGAGAAAGTATAACACAATATTCCTAGCATGGTGACTGTGGATCCAAATATTTCTTTTGGGTCCACACAAACCCAAACCCCTACCGTTTGATACTGACCATGCGGCACGTTAACCTTTTTGTTATGCGATGACCAACGGTTTATCTTTTATTTCTTTATGTAAGAATGAGGAACTATAGTGTGGTAACAGCAAATAATTTATCTTTTAATTCTTTATCTGAAAAATAAGGAACCTTGTTTAAATAAGTAATAGTTGAGTAATTAAATGGTATTTGAGGGGTATTTACGATTCAGTGACATGACGACTTCATTTTTTTATATCAACATATGTTGTTATAGCCAACGGAGACTCATAAGGATACATATCGTATCCTAATCCTAACGAAGGTCATGTCAAATCTAAGTCGTCATAGCCAATAGAGAGCCATGAGAATATGTGTCGTATCATAACAAAGGCAAAGGGACAATAACCTTCAACCTTGTAAGCTCTGGGCACAAAGTTGTTCGAGGAGCCACAATGGGCGAGTGGCATCCTCGTCGTAGTTGCTTTTTTCGGAGATACTATGTATTGGGAAGAAATTATTCATGGGAGTGACTTTAGTACAAATGTCACTATTTTTTCCCGAGAGCCGGTCGCTTCACATTGTAAATGCTCTAACAAAGCACTCTATTAAATAATGAATCATCATGATGCTAGTTGTTATTTACACAATACATAAAAATAAAAATAAGGTATGTCTATACATTATATGGACCACACGAGCCATAGTATAGAGGGAAACAATTTTTTGAACCAGCCACTTGAACTTATTTTTAATTTAGATTTATTCCAGAGACGGTCAAGTGATGTGGGGAGAAGCAAAAGGGGAGACAACCCGCTTTTAAGTACTATCAGAGATATTACACATATACAAAACAATTAAATGATAATTGTACATCAAAAAAAAACTGATAAAAAAGAATTAATACACCACGTGTCCTTACTGAGGAACATAGCTTAATTAGGTTCCATCTTCCAATATATGCCCTTCACGAGATGCAAATTACAATTAACAACAACAAGAAGAATAATTCTCCAACAGGGACGACAACACTCAAATCATCATCTATTCATCTTGCACTATCTATTAGTTAGCCGGTGCTTCATCATTCCTATGGGGTTTGATTTGAGGGCCTGCCTGCCGAGCCGTCCTTCCTCCGTCGTCGCCGGTGGAGCGGCGAGGCTACCATATATATGCATGTATGTCCCTATCTCGATGTGATCCTGTCAGTTAACTATATGTATGATGAATCATGTCATATCTCATATCCAAAGATTAATATTTAATTAATTGTCTCCATGCATGAATGAAGTTTTTCTATGGTTTAATTAATTGCCATATCGTAATTTTAAGCAGACTTTGTAACGCTGTTCACAAAATCGTATTAGAAGATACCTTATTTTCTAGCATAAAGATATGTGTTAGATATCTAAGTACCAAATAGAGTCTTTTTGGTGCTCTTTACTGATAGTATTATACTATCAGTAGAATTAATCCGAGTCATTGATTAAAAAGAGTATTTAGTATTTTGTAGATTAATTGATTTGTAGTGTTTTGTAATTTAGCTTTTTTTTGCGAACAAAAATGTAATATGTAGTGAGTTTTGGCAGCTTGGCAAAAGAGAATATCGTTTTATCCGTGTGCACATAGCGGTGGTGAGGTTGTGTTCTGCGGTAGCCCGGCAGAAGAGAAGATAATATATACGTGATTTTCAGGCTCATGATTAAAAAGACGATAATTCTATTTCAAATTTCTATTACTCCTGATGTTGTTGATGGTATAATTTAATCACAGTCATTCGCTAAAAATATATAAACCATATTAATTAAATTATATTGCCAGTATAATGCAGGACTCACCAAAATATATTTCTACAAGTACCTAAAAATTTCTCATTTATATCATTATGCATTAGGCATGTATAGAATAGGTGAAATATATTAATAAGAGGCTCACTTGTGCTTTCTCTTTTGGAGGAAGCGCTGCAGCGACGCCTTCCTCGCGATCGGCATGCATATGCTGCTGCCGCCGCTGCCGGAGAGCCTCGAGACAGGTGTCGACATGGGCTCCGGCGGGTTGACAGCAACGGCATTGCCGCCACCAGCTGCAGCCACAAGCTGCTGCGTCCGTTGGATCAGCCTCTCGGCTGCCTCCGCCGTGTAGTGCTCGAACACCAGCACCTGTCCGCCATAGACGATGGTCAATGGCGCCGTCGTCGCCGCCTTCTGCACTTCCGGCCTATACACACATGCATACATAGGCGAGAACAACTAGGTTTAGTTTAGAATCGACGGGAGGGGTAGAAGGGAAGAAGGCGCATGCTCTTTGCGAAATGTTCACCGTCCTCGTTCTTGGGTCGACGACGACGGCGATGTGACGCCGCCTGGGAAGAGCTGCATCGTCCGTGCGTCCATCGCCCTTCTCTCCTGTGGCTGAGGCTGCGGCTGCTCCCGCATGTATGGTGGCAGCTCGAGGCTGCGCCCACGCGTGGCGGCCGTGAACATGCCGCCGCCGCCGCCGCCGGTGTCCATGGTCTATCCCTCCTTTCTTGATCTCTCTACGTGCGTACTAGCCAGCCCAGCTTCCTCTCGATCGATCTGCCGGTGACGGGCGCGCGGGCGGGGTTGGGTGGGAGGGAAAGAGCAAGCGGTGGATGCAACATTGGCACGTTTTTGTGCGCGCATGCGGCTATCTCGCATGGCCACGCCCTTGCAGATGGCTGCAATTAAGCGCGCGGCGGCGAGGAAAAGGAGCACGTGAAGCTGTGTCTGTTTTATTAATAGCTACGTCATTTTTAAATAAGACAAGTCGTATAAAAAACATGGAGACGGCTTAATTATGAGACAAGTCATTTTTATTAGTAAAGTTTGTGTGGAATGGTCTGATCCATGGGAAAATGATGGTTGTAATCATTAGGTCATTCCAGGGTGCCACGCTTGCAATTAGCTTGCTGTCGGACAATGACTATGTTCTTTTATGAGCTGATATGAGACATAATCAGTGTGTAGATTGATGTTTCAATATTCATAATGATTTGTCAATTGAGATTTTGTTTTGGCATCTCCCGTTAGTTTTGTATTAGGAGTACATAGTATTGTTCACCAATGAGGAAAATTTTAGAGATTCCATATAGTTTTGTTAGTTGTCTTCCACTAGGCATACATAATTTTTCGTACTTTTGTTCATTAAGGATAGTACTCAGTTCTTTTTAAGTAATATATTTTAGAATGCTTAATACTTTTGTTTACGACGAAGAGTACTTAGTTTTTTTAATTAAAAATAGTGGCGTCTCTTACTAATTGCTTAAGAGAAAATGGAAATAACTCGATTTGTATTGTCCGTGGACGCTTTGTATGCTATCTTGTTATTTCCACCAAATTAAATATGTGCCTTCATGTTATGTTCATGTAATATTGTTTTAAGCAATTAACTGTCTTATGTAAATGTATTCGTTTACTCCCTCTTAGCATATATTTTCCCCGATAACCTCTACTATCGCGTCGAAGCATGCATGCCATGCCGTATTTCGCAGATGTGGAGTGCTGCGTTGGGAGTAGGCCCGACTCTGAAGAGTGGCGGTGGGTGCGACGGCCTAGGGCCCACGAGCCTGCCCCCTGGATATGTTCGTGATTGGAGGCAAGAACAGGGAAGAAGAACCGACGCCGACTCGACTCGCGTGTGCGTGCCTGTGTGCGCGTCATCTCGTTCATCACGGCACCGGCGCATCGCCGACTGTCCTCTCCTCTCCGGCCACTTCTGCAGTCCAGCCAACGCCGAGTTAGTACCGACCACTACTGCACTAGCAGATCACCTATCCAGCCTGTTCAACCCCTCTGCTTCTGTCGGCTGTTAGCCTGACAGCCTATGAATTTGTGAATTGTGAACAGCCAACAGCGGTCAGCGGTGGATACAGGCTGCAGCAGGAAGACAAGAGCCTGCCATTCTAATTCTGCCATAGGAGGTGCACCCTCGCAACGTGCAGGTACAGACAATTATCATGTGTTCATGTATTAATCTATAGATTAAGATGAACTGCAATTGTTAATTGTTAAATTATTGATTTACATCATAATTTACTAATATTGCTTAAATTAAAATATTGCCTAAGAAGCATTTAGCGGGTGCTCAACAAAGAAACAAAAGAAAGCGAGAAGATCAATTTATACAATCACAAAAGGGTATTATACACAAGTTTTTTTCAGCACCAAACTCAAATAGTGGTGTTTCCAACGGCAATCACGAGGGCGTGGATGTCAATGAAGATGATATGGCAGTAGAACAAGAATCTGATCAAAGGTTGAATACAGAAGTTGATATCAATGAGAATGTTGCAGTGGAAGAAAATTTACAACATTCATCTGAAAATATAGATGGTAATGAAAATATCGATCCCCTCATATTTACTTTTGATCCTAGAGCATGGGATAGTCTTGACAATAAGGAAAGGGATATCTTAATTGAAAAGGGGCCTATGAGAGATCTGAATCTAGAATTTCCTTTGGACAGTCTTGATAGACATTTCTCATATGCTTATTACTCTAGAAAGTTAAGTAATGGAGAGGTTGTTGATAGAAAGTGGCTAGTTTATTCGAAGCATGTCGATAAAGTTTATTGTTTTTGTTATCAGTTGTTCAAATCAAATGATACCAAGACTTTTTTAGCACATGATGGAATGAACAATTGGAAGCATCTTAGTGTGAGACTTAGACAACATGAAAACAATGTTGAGCATATGAGACACATGAATACTTGGTATGATCTTAGGTTGAGGTTAAGTAAAAATAAGACAATTGATGATGAATTGCAACGGGAAATAGCAAAGGAAAAGGAACGTTGGAAGCAAGTTTTGATAAGAATTGTTTCTTCTGTGAAATTTCTTGCTAAATATAATTTGGCTTTTCAAGGATCAAAGGAGAAACTTTATGAAGATAGTAATAGCAATTTTCTTGGCACAATTGAAATGATGGGTGAATTTGATCCAGTTATGCAAGAACACATTAGACGGATTCAAAATAGTGAAATTCACCATCATTATCTTGGACACAATATTCAGAATGAGTTAATTTCTCTAATGGCTCATGCCATGAAAAGTGTTATCTTAAGGATTATTAAAGATGCTAAGTATTTTTCTGTTATATTGGATTGTACCCCAGATGTGAGCCATGAAGAACAAATGACTTTGATGTGCGTTGCGTCAATATGTCAAGTCACACTCCGAAAGTGGAGGAGTTCTTTCTTGGGTTTTTAAAAGTGGATGACACATCAGGACTTGGGCTATTTAATGAATTAATGAGTGCATTAGGCTTTCTTGATTTGAATGTTGCTGATGTGAGAGGACAAGGTTATGATAATGGTTCTAATATGAAGGGAAAACACCAGGGTGTTCAGAAGTGATTGCTCGATATTAACCCAAGAGCATTATATATGCCTTATGCATGTCATAGTCTGAATCTTACCCTTTGTGACATGGCAAATTCTTGTAGGCAAGCTATTTCATTCTTTGGTGTTGTTCAACGTGTATATACATTGTTTTCAGGTTCTACTAAAAGGTGGAAGATTTTGCTTGACAATATTCCAAAATATACTGTCAAATCTTTGTCTAACACCCGTTGGGCGAGTAGAATAAAAAGTGTGCAAGCTATTAGGTGCCAAGCCCCTCAAGTAAGGTCAGCGTTGAAGGAACTAGAAAAGTCTACTGCTGACGACAAGGACTCAAGAAAGTCAGTGATGCTTAATCTTTGGTAACTGCACTTAAGAATTTTGAATTTTTATTTGGTATGGTTATTTGGCATGATATTCTATTTTCCGTAGATATGGTCAGCAAGAAATTGCAATCTAAGATTGTGTGTATGGACGCTACTGTAAATCAAATAGAGGAAATCATCTTATTGTTTAAGAAGTACAGAAACGAAGGATTCACTACTAGTCTTGATATTGCAAAAGGCATTGCTTCTGATATGAATGTAGAGCCAGAATTTCCTACAAAACGTCAAAGTAAAACAAATTGGTAGTTTGATGAACAAAATAACGACGACGAGAAGAAAGATAGTCAGCGATCGAATCCTTCAGAGTTAATTATTTTCTTGTCATGATTGATGTTGCAATTGCTTCATTGACTAGTCGATTTGAGCAGTTGAAGGCATTTAACATTGTGTTTGGTTTCTTATTCAGCTCAAAAAATCTCAAGTCTTTGGATGATACCAATTTACGGAAGTGTTGCACTACTTTCCTAGAAGCCTTTCTCATGGTGACTCATCTGATGTTGATTTCCGTGATTTTTACTCCAAACTGAAAGTGATGCAATTAACTTTGCCAAATGATATAATGTCAACCTCTGAGATTCTTATGTTCATTGTGGCCGTAGATTGCTATCCAAATGCATCTATTGCCTATCGAATCCTTTAACTACTCAGGTCACTGTAGCATCAACAGAGAGGAGTTTTTCAAAATTGAAATTACCGAAGAACTATTTGAGATCAATTATGTCACATGAAAGGTTGAATGGCTTGGCTATGTGCAGTATTGAGAAGAATATCTTGGATAATATTGATCTCCAAAGTATCATTGATGATTTTGCTTCAAGAAATGCTCGTAGAAGTTCATTTTTATAAAGGCAATAGATATTTCTCATCAACAATTTAAAGTATTCATGTTATTTTAATATTTTAATTTTATAGTTCTATACTATATTAGTAATGGTTATTTGTGTGATCATGTGGTTATCTTATATAACTATATATATAATAAGTAAATAGTACCCTTAAGGGCCTATATTGTTGAGTTTGCCTAGGGCCCACGAAAAGTTAGAGCTGGCCCTGGTTGGGAGTTGACGGCTTGAGCGCCATGTTCATGACAACATGGACCGACCGTTACATGCTATGAACATCGTTCACACTGTGGGCTGCAAACCTTAGTAGCCCACCCACCCCTGCAAAACGTATTGAGTGCAAAGCTGCAACACGTAGCCAATTTGCATGTGGGGGCTTTCTCCGGCAAATGAGATTCTCTAACTTTCTATTGAAAAATTAGAGATGAACAGTGCTGTGACTTTGGATGCATTTTCAGCTGTTTGATCCGCAACAAATGCAGCTAATCAATCGTTACAGTACCGATGAACAGTACATATGCTATAGTGTTTTTTACTATAGCTATAGTGTTTAAAGTCAGAGTAGTGTATCATAAGACTTTTTGTGCTTTTTTGTGATTTTCCTTAACAAAGTCGGAGAATCCGAATTGTTTCTCCGGTTGTAACTTGCAAACCCACCCTTGGAGCACTAGTTATTTTTAGGATTAATTGCATCTGTGCCACTGCAATTATGCATGATTAGAAAAATACCATTACAACTTCATGAATCACATATATGCCATTATAATTCGCACGAAATGAGTTGGATGCCACTGGAATCGGCTGTGTTGACCATTTTTTACTGTCAATTTTTTGTATTGCCGAAAATACCCCTGAGCATTGACCATATGGACTTATGCTGAGGTGGGGTGTGCTAGGCCACTGGAAAAATCCCCTTTCCCATTGAAGAGCGCGGAGGCTGCAGCGTCGGAGGACCAAGCCATCCGGCGCAGTGGCTCTGGGGTCGACGACGACGTGCGGTGCCAGTGGGGACGTTATAGCTGGACACCACCACGCTCTTCCTGGCGTGGTGCGGGACGAGGAGGGGGCCACCGGGTGCAACTGCATCGTCTCCTTCACGACGGCGTCGATGTAGGGGAGGTCGGTGAGGTCACGCTGCGTCACCCAGCATGTTCGGCCGACTACGTGGTTGAGCTCGTCGGTGGCCGCGGTGATGGCATCGGGCCAGCGGGGGAGCTCTGCCATCGCCCACTCCATGGTCACCGCGGAGCTATCCTTGCCGCCAGCAATGATGTCTTGGATGAAAGCCTTGATGTCGTCGCGTGTGAGCCTTGACTCCGAGTCTGCGACGCCCTTCTCGGCGGATAGACGGAGCAGCACGTCGACCAAGTCACACACCGCCGCAGACTGGCTGCCGTCATCGACGGCCGCTTTGGCCACCTCGTGTTCCTGCAGGATCTGCTCAAGGAATCGATAGTACATCTTGCCCAGTCGCTTCATCCTCCGACGACATCCCTGCAAGTTGAGCCACCCCAACAAAGGGAGCTACTCACCAACGTTGCTGACGAGGGTGTGCAAGATGCCGTGGTAGCCGTATGTGATGGTCTCGTTGGCGGTGGGGCGCGCGTGATCGGCAAAGGCATCGTCAGCCGAGGACGCAACCACACAACCGATTCAGCTAAGTGCTATTATGGCCATATGAATATACGGTATGCCAAAACTAAGTACTTGCTCGATTCCATCATAGACAGTGGCATCCAACTCACTTTGGACAAATTATAATGACATGTATGCGATTTATGAAGTTGTAATGTTATTTTTCTAATCGGGCATATTTGCAATGGCACGGATGCAATTAACCCTTATTTTTAGGACGGTTTAACCGGTTTTGATTTTTTTTTTCGGGTTTAGGAAACCGCCGGCGTCTAAAACCCTACCCTTCCTCTCCTGTTCGGCCATTTCCCCCCTTTTCCATTCCGACTCTTTCCTCGGTTCCTCCACCGGCAACGCCGCCAACTCGGCCATAGCCCTCCTCGCCCCTTTCCCCGTGCTCGATGCCGGGAGACGCGGAGGACCTATCGCCGGCGGTAAGGAAGCTGGGTCGGCACTTCAGGCTCACGGAAGTGCACATCTGGTAAAGCTTCTCCCCGGAGGTTCTCCGGCGACATCTCTTTTGTTGTTTTTTTTACTGCTTATCGTTGATTCGGTCGCTGCAGGGATGATTGGTACGCGGATGGCGCCGACGTGAGCCACAGGAGTTGGCGCTCCGTTGACACCGACTCCGCCGTAAGATTCCTATTTCGTCTTACGCGCTTCCAAATTGGCTGGTTTGCCTTGCGTCGAGCCTTGTGAATGAGGATTCTGATTTGCTAGTTCGGTCCAGTATTTGGCTGACCTTTTTGAGCGATTAATTTGTTAGGACAGTGGAATAAGTTTTACCTAGTCTTTTAGTCATTTTGAATTATGGTAATTTTGATGAATGGATTATGGCATACTTGAAATCCACCTGGGAAATTTCAGCTTAAGGAGAAATACATCAACTGAATTTTTCGGTCACTCCAGTCAACTCATTAAATTTGTTTTGCGTTTTGAATATTGGACCTTATTTTGCTTGGCCTTGCAAAGTATTCTGGGAGGTTTTCTAAAAAGAAGGTTTTGTTATGGTAATTTTTCCCAGGAATATTATTATTTTTAACTATAGCATGTATCACACTGTTTAGAGAGAACAGATAAACATAATACAGGGTGACCTAAGTTTAATAGGGGATGAATCTGAACATTGCAAAAGGGTTCAGCTTGTGAGTGATATAATAAGATATCTGTTCTAGAAGTACTGTTTGCTTACCAATAACTTCTACATACAACACTTTGAATAATGGTACAACACATAACCCCTAGACCCTTGTTGCATTTTTCATGAGCAATGTTAGGGAATTAGTTGCGTCCTTGCAAATTATATCCATCTTCATTGCTACTCCCTCCGTTCCATATTATAAGACTTTCTGGATTTGTCTAGATTTATCCATGTATATATTTTGTATATGTGTCTAGATTCATTAACACACATATGAATCTAAGCAATGCCAGAAAGTCTTATAATATGAAACAGAGGGAATATTAATGTTTGAGTTGCTGGTGGCTGTGTTTTTACCTTGAAGATCTTACATCACTTATGCATTGTATGCATATATATGTGTGTGACCTGGAGGATCTTATGTGAAACATGGGTCTATATATATATGTCTTATGCATGTGACTCATGGCATGATTCTCTGTAGCTTTTATACAGTATGTTTTGCAATTCTCCAATTTAAGGATAATCATTTGTGCATGGTAGATGATAGATCTCATACAATTACTTTAGTTTAAAGGTGCATATCTACATGGGGAAACCCAAATTATTGTCTTCTGTTTATAACTTTTGCTATCATTTATGGAGGATTCCTTGTAATCCAAGCACATTTGACCTGTACGTATTTAGTTCTGAATGGACTAAGTATCAAGTTGCTTATGCTTTGAATTAATTTCTGATAGTAGCAGTTCATTGTTAAACTAAAAGTTAATGGCTGGGCCTGCACTTGACTTTTGTGTCATGAATAGAATAGTCATTAGAATACATTTGGTTAAACATTATTACATATATTTCTCATAATGAGTCTCTCTCTTTTTTTTTTCTTCTGACATGCTTTCAAGTTGTTTTGTCTAAATAAATTGAACAATTTAAAATATTTAAATGCTTTGGAAATTGGATCATGTTGATTTGTAGCTTTTGGTGTGTACACAATTGTTGAGAACCTTCAATTGTGCAGGGCTGTCAAACAGATAAAATCCAAAATAAACCAGCCAAACAGACAGATGAAGGTAATACATATTCCCTTGCATTCAGTTATTTTATTTACTTCGTTCCATTTGTAATCCCCCCTGCTTGTGACATCTGCTTGCATTATAATACACTGCCCACACACAGCATAAGAAATAATGAAAAGATCATTAATTCATTATTTAGTGTTATTTTTCTAAGTTTGCAGCAACTTCTTACAATATGTTTATTATGTTTCTATGGTACCAATAGGCCATTCGTTTGTTGAAGACTTAGAATTGGTCAACCTGATGGGTTCTTTGGGGCTTCCTGTTTCATTCAGAACCAGTAAAGAGGTAAGTGCACCTGACAGTACATCATTCTACCCACCAGCTATCTGTAGCTTAAGCCCTTTTTCCATTACAGAAAAAGAACACACCCAATAAAGTAAAGAAGAATGGAAGGAAAGTCTCTTATGAAGCAGAAAATACTCTAATTTACGATGATTCAAGGACATGCACGGGTACTAAAGAAATTGAAAGTATTAGTCAGTTGATGGTTCTTGTGGAGCAAACTAACCTATGCAGTTCATCTAGGACCGCTGCAGGTTACAATGAAATCTGCAAAGGTGATGTCGAGGAGATGGACAAAGACATTCTGTGTGCTAATGAACAGGAAGAGTCGGGCTGTGGTGATCTCTGCTCTGCTAAAGTATTATCAGGTAGCAAAGCTGAAAATAATTGTGAACATGAGACTTCTCAGTTTCATGCTAACATGAGCAACCCAGTAAAAGCAGATTCTCCTGTTCGACAAAATCAAACTGCAGGAGTTGTAGTGCAACTGAACAAGGAGATGCTGGGACCAAATTCTGTTGATAATGAATCTAGCATCTCCTCTGCTGAGATTTGTCTGAAAGGAGGATTGTCGACAATAAAAGATCAACTATCTGGGGAAACTCCTTCAACATCCCCTGATATAAATGGTCTTGATCATGAGACTTGTCTAAGCTCAGCAGAACCATGTCCTATTGATAATAATCCTACCCAAAACTCTGACAGCAGCTTTTACTTTGAATATGGTGATTGGAGAGTCCTGTGGGATCCATTTTACAGTCGGTATTACTTCTATAACATCCTAACACAGGAGTCTACATGGTATCCTCCTCACGGGCTGGAGGATTTTGCATCACATTCCAGCACATATGTACCTGAAGGCTTGAATGAACTGGGCTCACAAAATAAAAGCATACCAGCACAAGAACACGGTAAGAGCCCTCAAAAGTTTGACCTGTCATCTGATGTCTTGTGCTGTGCAGATCATACTGTGGATAAGCATAGGGCCAGAAGCTGATCAACATGTTGTAGAATATTTACCTCAGCATTTGAGTGCATGTAACAGTTGAAAATAAATAGTGGTCAAATTAGTGAAATCTATTTTATGCAATCTCGAAGAGATTTACATCATACTGCACAGTTTTAGTATAACATTCTATGTTGATAATCACAACAATCTAGATTGTTAGCATCACCTTTTTGTGGCACTATATTTCCAGAGGTTTCTTGCTTGTGTTTGATAAATAGTTCTACATTTATGTACTTGCTGGGTTAATTATCTTGGTTTTTATTATAGGCATGATCTCCTATTCCCATCCATATAGTTAGTGTTTCTGTTTTCTTTTAATACAATAGTACATCTTTTTCTTATCTGACCAGATCAGGCTGGTGGTGACAAGCATTTAGATGGGCAGGGCCAAGATTGTTACAGTGAATTGAGCAATTTGTCAGATATTCTTGATGAAGAGAGAATAGATCAATGGTATGTCAGATCAAATTAAATCATGCTTTCCTTGACATATTTTATTTCATGATAATATCTGTTCTTTATACAGTATGGTAACTTTCACCAATGAAGCATACCACACTGACAGTATCCAGAGTGATAGTTCAATGAGTGAAATTTCAGAGATGAAACTGGAGGTTGCTCGCATCAAAAAGAAAAAGAGAGTAAGGAGATCTAAATCATGTAAGATATTGAGCCTCAGCATTGTAACAGTTGCTGTACCTGAGACCTTTTCAGCTGATACTACCAACAGATTTCTAGATTTCTTAGGATATTTTGGAGTTGATGTTTAGGATAGATATGATTGCTTAGTGCCTTCTGTTTATTTATCTCTGAATAATCATTTCCATTATTCCACAGATCATTTGTGTCAAGACTTGGCAGGGAACATCTCCAATGACATTGCCAAGTACTGGACGCAGCGGTATTCACTTTTCTCCCTTTTTGACAGTGGTATAAAGATGGACGAAGAAGGATGGTTTTCAGTTACACCAGAGCTCATCGCAAAGCATCATGCATCTCGTGTTGGTGCAAGCATTGTGATCGACTGTTTCACAGGAGTTGGTGGAAATGCCATCCATTTTGCTACAAAGTGCGTTACTGTTATCACATTTGATGCACTTTTAATATGTGAATAATATGTTAGCTTGAGTCTCTTTTGCATAGGACTGCATTTCAGGGCTTGCATTATGAGAATGTTGGCAGTTTGGCCTGAATATTTTCTTTAGTATTTTCATGTTCGCCTAAAGCACAGTACATGTTGTGTCACCAAGATTAATCATTTTGGGAAGTTTTTTTTTGCTGAATTTGTTGTCACATCGTCTTTCACAATCATATTCACATTTTTGGATAATACAGCTGAGGGTGAATCCTCGGTGTTTCTTGATGCAACTCCAACTACACAGTTTTAACATGACACCATTTCTTTTTTCAGGTGCAAGCATGTTATTGCTATTGATATTGATCCACAAAAGATTGATTGTGCACAGCATAATGCAACTGTTTATGGAGTAAATGATCATATAGATTTCATTACAGGTGATTTTATTCATATGTCGCCTCATCTGAAGGTACGTCTTATACTCTATCTATTGAAAAACTTGTCATCTGTAATCTTTATGGTTTGGATATGTTAGTCCCTTTAGTGCCCATAGTTGCATATGAGATTGTATTGCCAGTTTGATTATTATGCTTGCATGTGCCCATGCATGTACCTGTGTGCACGCATATTCTCGATGTGTTTACTATGTTAGGATAGAATTACCATTACCTTGATACTCCCTCTGGTTTTTTTATTTGACACTGTTGACTTTTGTATCTACGTTTGACCATTTATCTTATTCAAATCTTTTATCCAAATACGCAAAATTATTAGTCATTCTTAAAGTTCCTATAGGAATAAATCAAATCATAAGAATATAATTAATAATGATATAAACATTTTGAATAAAACAAATGGTTAAATGTAGGCCTAAAAGTCAATGGCGTCAAAAAAAAATCTAAGAGAGTATTATAGGTCATACAAAATAAGTTTATGTTCTACCAATAACCAAATTAATATCAACTTTATTGCAATCCTTATTTGTATAATTCCGATGAATTGGCCCTTGGCTAGGAGTGCAATTGGATATTTTTATCCCATTCCATATATTTTGTCAGGTTTCTAGTCAAATATAGGTGGTAGTATTTGTAGTGAATAAGGAAGTGGACGCATGTAGCACTGCAACGAATATTTATTTAGACATGCCACGAAACCAGAGATTATATTTTAACTACCCAACCTTAGTCCTATATTTTGGCTCTGTACACCACCATAAACTCCTAGAATATCAACATGGTGCTTCCTATTATTAAGTTAGTGCACCAAGTTCTTCCCACTAGTTTTGGAACACACATATGGTATTATTTTCTTAGCAGAAACCTGGAATCCAAATTCACAGTTTGTTATATGTAATTTTCATTTCACCAAATTCCTGGTGTGGATTAATAACTATGGTAACCACTGGTCCTCAACCCTGATTTGGAACTGCTTGACAGTAGGGACAAGGAGGAATATCTTGATACGCAATGCTTGTTGTTTTCTTGCATTAATTGGTTTAATATGCTTACTTTGGGCGAACAATTGTTTTATGCAGGGAGAAACTGCTTTCATGTCGCCTCCTTGGGGTGGACCAGACTATGCCAAAGTAGATGTATATGATATCACCATGCTTAAGCCTTGTGATGGGTTAGTTCCTTGTTCCAGAGTAGTTTGTTTCTCGTTCTGCTCACAGATGTTAACATGCCCTGGTTGGATTCTTCAGGTACTCTCTCTTCAAACTCGGCACGTCGATCGCTTCAAGGGTAGTGATGTTTCTTCCTCGCAACATTGACCAAAATCAATTGGCAGACATGTGCTTGTCAGTCGATCCTCCTTGGGCAGTTGAGGTATAATCCATTTCCTGTGATTTTTGTATATCTGACTTGACCGCAAAAGAGTGGTTTGATGCTCCTGTGAAGCTTAATGTTTAGTAGCCTTGGTCTTTTGGTCTGATGTTAATTTGGTATTTTCCTCACACTTGCTGGCAGGTAGAGAAAAACTTCCTCAATGGAAAGCTGAAAGCCATAACAGCATATTTTGAACAGCAGGATGGTTCAGACGCTAGTGATACAAACCCCCCAAACCCAGAATACCATACTTAGTGAAACACGCTTGTGCTCAATCTTCAACGGCGGTTGTTTTGATGAGAGGAGATTGTTTACCGGTGAGCATTGCAGCATACCAAGCAGGCCATCGAATAGGTAGTTGACTTGTTATATGTAATCATGTCACAAGTGTAGCACGCTGCCATCGCTGTGTTTGTGTCATTAACTCCTCTCTAATTGCAGCATTCCATTGTACGATATTTAAGCTCTTTGTAGAATGCGCAATCATTGTGTTGCAGCTTCCCTAGCAAACATAGCATAAATGACACGAAAAAAAAGGAGGTTGGTATAGTATTGTTCGATACTCGATTATACTAACCATGTCTTACAATGCCGGTCATAATAGCGTGAGCATGTAGTATATCGCTCCTTTGCTATTTTTTACTGAGAAAGTTTAGGTGTGTGGGGTTGCCTTTTTTATGGTGCAATTGAAAAATAATCTGTGAATATACGGATTTGTAGTGATCCAAAAGACAAGGCTAGGAAATAAATTTTGCTTAAAGAACCCTAAAATCAATTCTGACCTTAAGGTTAAAATTCTGCATAAATTTTGCTGAAAGAACCCTAAAATCAATTCTGACCTTAAGGTTAAAATTCTGCATAAGTGAAAACAGAAAATCTACGGCACAGACGACCATTGTCCGGATGGGAGCGAGTCTTTGTGCCAGTGGCGCTCCTCCACGCGTTGGCGTCGCTCGGCTTGTGCATGTGCTCATGCAAGTGGCGCTGCTCCCCTCTGCCGACATCGATCTCCGCTTGCGATGCACTGCTCCCCCATCCACGTCGATTACATATAGAGCATCTCAACAGCTTATCTATCCTATTCTTTATCCTAAAAATAGAAAAATAGAGGATGGAGACTATAAATTGAGCTCCAAAATAACGACTATCCTATCATCTATTTTTAGATGTCATCCATATCAGAGAGAACCTTTATATTTGGATGATCTCTCTCCATTCCCTACAGAGATATATAGATGTCATATATTATTCTCTAAAGAGAGGATGTCATATATGGATGATCTGGTAGAGTACAAAAAGATATAAATTATGAAATTGTTTTAGATGATCATCTAAATAAACATATGGATGACCAAATTTAGATGAGCTGTTGGGGATGTTCTTAGGCCCCGTTCGGATGAGAGGACTAGTTAACTAAGTCTCCCTCGTTTTCCGCGCACGCTTCCTAAACTGCTAAACAGTGTATTTTTTTTTAAAAAAATTCTATAGGAAAGTTGTTTTAAAAAGCATATTAATTTATTTTATATTTTTAATAATTAATAATTAATCAATTATGTACTAATATATTACTCCGTTTTCCGTGCCAACTCATAAGTTAACTTATCCCCCATCCGAACAGGGCCTTAGTGTTATCTGGTATCATATGGTTCTAATTTATAATTTATTTTGTTTGAATGTGATTCTGTTTTGTAGTTAGCTTGTAAACGAAGAAATGAGGATGTTAAAATCTCACCGAGTGGACTTGGTGGATATCTGCCGGCTCATGTTATGTTCAGCCTTTCGATGGCACTTCCCTTCATCTGCACCCTTCTCCTCTCGTGACCACATCAATGCCTATCCTTAGATGGCCATTACTCTCCCATGACCACAACCATTCCCACGTGACCATTGCCAGGTTTTTGAGGGGTTTTCTAGGCCTTAGAGGAATATCCCACATCAACTAGAGGATTTTCCAGGGAAGAGAAGGATTGACATTACGGACTACCTCCATTAGTACTATGTTATGTGAAATTAATATTAGGTTTTAATATTTTGAGACTGAGTAACTAGTGATTAACAGTAACAATGCGGCTACATTGCAGCCATAGGCTCTATTTAAGGGAGCTTTTAGCAGTGCGGTTTCTGAGATACTCCAGCCCTCTAAACAATATAGATTTTCATTTTATCACACTATTTATACTTGTAAATTCCTCGAACGGTCTAGATTCTTATTCAGATTACGATATTTATACTTGTAGAATCTAAAAAATAAAAAGTCAAAAATCAAAAACCTAGCTTTTGTAAATTCTCACTAGTTAGCTTATCCCAACTGCTTCGTGGTTGCTCTGCTCCAAGTGTGAGAGATATAATAAACATCCTAGCAATTAAATATCCATCTAATGATGGGGTTAAACCTAATAAGGCAAGTCTATTTGAGACACCCCTCCACACACCTCAATTATCGTGTTTATACCATTCAACTTCAAGAACTAATATCATATACCCTCACCTCTCAAAAACCATTTAATCTACTCTTGTTTCAAACCATGGTGGTTTTAGTCCACATGGCATTGACATGCCAGCCAAACCGGTAACAATGTTTTTTAAAAGAAAAATAAAAAGGTGATGGCCCAACACATCTTTGTCATATCACCTTGTCTGCTTATTTAGTTCACGTTTTTGATCTAGATCAGTTGTTGGCCTCATGTTGGAATGAAACTTTTTCTCATGGATCCAGGTATCCACGGATACCCTGCTTGATAGGCACATGCACAACTTAATTTTTTGCTCGTGCATTTTTGCTCGCAACCCGAAAACCTAGTAGACGGTTGACGGGTTCTATATTATACCCATAGGTAACACATGACCAACTTGATATACATGTAGAGGTTGAGTTTGGTCTATCTCTTGTTACTCTTTTCATTGGCTCAGTAAAGTTTTGAACTTTGACAAAACTATGCTAGCTTAGTGATAATTTGTGCTGCTTTTTTAAACCGTTGATGATAATTTTATAATTTATTAATTATATTATTCTTTACTAAATTATCTATCTACTAAGTTAATACTCATGTGAAACTCAATAGGTAACCACCGAATATGGATCGGATGGACAAACCTAGGTATCGGATAGGGCATGGATTTGCACTACCCATGCTCACCCCAACTTGTTGCCATGGCTACTCTTAGGCTGCATCAATCGACCCGACGTCCTTTGGTGTTTAATTTTTTGCCGCTCTTAAAATTGGATGATAATAGATTTGCCATGAATTTGCCACTCGCTGTCTATGACATGTGAGTCCAGTGACAAATATATTATGACTAAATATGCGAGTGACAAAAAGTTAATTATTCCCCTTCTCATAGCCTCATCGGAATAGGTGCTGCCCCTTTGCTCTCGTCACCTTCTAGCCAATGACTTGTTATGTCTTTTTTTTTCTCATCGGAATAGCTATTGCCCCTTTACCCTCGTCGCCTTCTAGCCAAACGAGCCAGCGACTTGTCATGTTTTTTTTAATCAAAGATGAAATATTGTTTGATTTTTAATAGTTATTTAATAGTATAAACGATAAAATTATTAGCTACTATAAAATTAAAAATCTATATAAAAATAAAATAATAAACTTAAGTATTTTAAAATACTTTATACGGTCTGAGAAGCGTGCGCTAACAAAAACGAGCGCTAACAATCGCTATCATCGAGCCCAGGTGACGAATGGGCTTTGCGTCGAGTCCAGTCGTCTAGCTCGGCCCAACCCAGCCCGAGCCCGAGCACGAGCCGGGTTTCGTAGATCTCGCCGTCGTTCTCCGCCGCCAAAAACCAGAACAACCCACTCACCGCCGCGGATCCGACAGCCGCCGCCCGCCTGCACGCTGCAGTTCAGCCAGCCAACCAAGTCGCCGGCGGCGGCGGCGGAGGAGGAGGAAGAGGAGGAGTGTGGGGATGCAGAGCGTGACGCGGCTGACGCTGCTGCTGTGCGCGGCCTGGGCGGCCGCGCTGCTCTACGGCGAGATGGCCGCCTACTGGGCCGCCCGCCTCTCCTGCTCCTGGCCGTCCTCCCCCACGTCGTCTTCCACCTCTCCGGTCAGTGCGCGCGCCACGCCGCTACCTTCTGGGCTGCCATTTTGAGGACTAGTTCAATTGCTCGTGTTGACCTTCCTGATTTAGGATGAGGTTAATTTGGAGAGCCTCCATTTTGTGAATTGGCACGCCTAACCAGTTGCTGTAGTATGGGAAATCACAACACATTCTTAAGTTTTAATACTAGCATCTTAAAGCGGTTACAATTTAGAGATTGAAATAGCTAGGGAGGATGTGGATTATCTTTGGCTAGGCCAAGATTGCATGGTTCTTTGTTACAGTATCTTGTCTTAACAACAATTCTGTTTTGTCCGTTTTCTCTTCCTTGGGCAGAGTGACAATGCGAAGATTGCCGTTGTTGCTGATCCACAGGTTAGTTTGGCTGCAAACATTATCTCGTGAGATTGTGCAAAAACATTTTCAATTTTTCTGTTTGTTTTCTCTAGAGAGCAATCAGGAGAGCCGCATTGGAACATACAAAAATCAGCTTAATACATCTGTTATTCTCTTCTGAAATCCCTTGCAGCTTATGGACAGCACCTCACTTGGCCTTCCACCGAGCTCAATTGCGCTGCAAGCTGCTGAGTTTTACACAGATTTGAACATGAGAAGGTCCTTTCAGTCTGTGATACTTCCATTCAAGCCGGATGTGCTTTTATTTCTCGGAGATTACTTCGATGGGGGCCCATATATGTCCAATGAAGAGTAAGGCATGGGACTGAATTCTATTATCACCTTTTAGTACATTCTAAATGATCACTTCTAAATTTCCCATCTACTACTAATCAGCAGTTCCCAGTTACTCTCTCCGTTTCCCAATATAAGACTTTCTAGTCTTGTCTAGATTCATATGGATGCTAATGAATCTAGACATATATATAAATTATATATATTCATCAATTGGTGAATTTAAGTAAGGCTAGAAAGTCTTACAATATGAAACAGAGGCAGTAGAACTTAACTGATAATTTGTTTGTGTGTCTTGGAACATGGAAGCACAATAGGACTACTGGATATGTGATAACTAAAATCAAATTTGTGGCATATTATTTATAAGTGGACTTGTTTGGTGGATGCTGTTTTTTCTTTAAAGCAATTAATTATAATCTTTTATTATAAAATCGTATTTCTATTTTATCTAATTCAAACTAGCACTTTACAGTTCCTGCATATATATGCATCCTTGGGTTTCAAACAGCCTAACAAATTGGAGAATCAAGTTGTCTTTTTTGTATACTGGGTTTTTGCTTTTCAAATGTTTAAAACTACATATTGTACTAAATGTTTAATTTGGTGTAATTGTCACTATGGTGCAAACGTTGAAAATTGTCATTGTCCCAAGTCTTCCAGAAAATATTAAGGCTAAAGTTTCAAGGCAAAAAACTCTTGTGCTTTTGACCTTCCTCCACACACCACCTTTGTCAACTCTCGTCTATCTGAAAAGTGTAGTAACACGAAGGTAAAAGTACAGTAACATACCTTACAAAATGCAATAAAAACGTCAAAATATAGTCATGACGGATCTAGTTTTTTAAATCATATTTTTTTAACCAATGTGGTGAAAACGGTTTTGAAAAATAATATAAAACACATGAGATATTGCTCTCTAAAGATTGGGAATACAATATTTTTTAGCTCTCTCACATGCATTAGTTGTATTGGAGCAACATTATACAGTCATGATGTTACTGTACTTCTATCGTGATGTTACTGTATTTCTATTACGACGTTACTGCAATTGTGTAACACAGATGTTACTGCACGTATATCACGATGTTACTGTACTTCTATCACGACGTTACTGTAACTGTGCAGTAACACTACACATATTTTATAGCAACATAGCGTTATTACTACATAGAAGGCACATCGTTACTGCACTTATAGATATTTCTTAAGATTCCAAACTTTAAACAACTTTATCTCTCACCTCATATATTATTTTTTAAAAACTTTTGTATCATATTGTTTGAAAAAATTGTTTTAAAAAAGTAGATTCCTCATGAGTATGTTTCGACGTTGTTACTGTAAATTAGTCGTCGTGTTACTATATTTTTGTCGTTGTGTTACCTGCACAATTCCTGTAAGACGAGAGGTGAGCTTAAATAGACATGAGAGGAAGCTCATAAAGGAGTTGATCCACGGAATTAACCCATTGACTAACCTTTAAATGAGATGGGGATGGGTTTTGGGCCTTGAGAGGAGGGTGGGAGGTGGAATGGGTCTTGGGAGGCCTTGGAAGAGATAGGGGGTGTAAAATAGCTTATACTAAGGGGAGTGCATGCATTAGTCTTGCTCTATATATATATATATATAATTTCAAGGAAAAAAGTTTACCTCTTGTTTGGCAATCCAATAAAGTTTGCAGCTGACATTATTAAGTTAAACAAAATAGTTCACTTGTATAGAAAATATTTATGCAATAACCTTCTTGAATATTAGGAATATATGATAGCATTGAACTTGATGTGTCATGAACTTTCTTAATGCACCCTAGAAATATTCCACCTTCATCGCAGGGTCCCTTTTAATTTTTAAAGCAATAGATAAGTCATTCAAGTAAATGGTTTACATTAGTATCAATAGTGACTGTATATTTTTTGTTTAGCTGTCCTTGACTCCTTGTAGCTACTTCTCACCCATGAACAAACAATACTTTCATTCCTTGCTGTCCATGTTCTGTTTTTATAGTGTTCTCCCTTTTTCTTTGCTATTGCTACTGTTCATATTGACTGGAATAATTATTGTTGGTACGTTGTTTTCCCTAGAGTTATGATTTATGACCTAGTTGATAGTTGATGATTAATCTATTCTTTTCTTAGTTTGTGATCTGTCTTTATGAACCTTTTCAGTGATATTCCATCACAAAATTATGAAACGGTTCGTTTCAATATATATTCTTTTATAATTTGTGTTAAAAACCTTTCAGGTGGCATGAATCTTTGTCCCGCTTTAATCATATATTCAGCATGAACGAACATATAACAAATCCAAACATCCCAATCTACTACCTTTCAGGAAATCATGATATTGGTTACTCAGCATTTCACAAAATTCATCCTGAGGTGATTTCCCTCTCCATTTTCATTGTTCTTATTTTGCATCATGCTGAAATCAAAAGTCATAGTTTCTTTTCCAATTTTGCCAGTCATATAATTATTGTTGTTTGGTCTGTATTGGTTCTTTCTCATGTGGTTATTCAATATTTTATTAGAATCTATTGTGCACTATATCAAAGTATATGTGGGAGTTCAGAACATGCCACACTAATCTCACATGCTTAAAAAATATGGCTTGCATGATATAGCTGTGCTTACCACCGAGTTTGTAGTTGATTATCAGCTTCCAGCGCTATGTCAATGCTGTGCATACCCTGGACACACTGCTACTGTTTTCACATGCATTGTCCTCCAGAAACTAGATTTATACTTTGGAGAGTGTTGAATAATTTCAGAGGCCTTTAAAGTTTGTAAGACATTATTGTGCATGCCATGTGATAGAGTGATCCTGTAGGATCTGAACCCATTCATCCTTGTGAGCTGTCAGCACTGACTGTGTTGCCATGCTCTTTTTAGTTTGTCTCATCTTTCCAAACAGATGGCAATAACACCATACTCCACCCAACACCCATCTGTCTTCTCTGCTCTGAATGGCTTTACCATAGTTAGTAATTGGCATTTTGAGCATTTATATAAAATGTTTCTAAACCCTGAAATTAAACTATGTTCACATGTGAGTTTACAGTCCATAACTGAATTACATTGATGTCAAGAAAATAACTATATACAATAGTTTCGAGTCAAATTCAAGCTGCAGTGGAAATATTTTCTCCCGAGATTTAGTAATAAAATTATTTATTAAAAAGATTTAAAAAATAAAAAAATCGCTGCAGTGTTGCTTTTAAGAAATTATGTAGTGTTTTTGAAGCATCTGGCAACCTATAATATCCCTGTAATCCCATTTACTCTTTCTTGTAGGTGATTACTCGGTATGAAAAAGAATTTGGAAAAAGAAACTACCAATTTTCAGCCGGGAAGGTGGATTTTGTTGTTGTTGATGCTCAAACTCTTGATGGTAGGTCTACATGCGTCCATATTTGATTCTGTGCTATCTGCTATGGAATTTTATGTTATCTTTTAGAAGACTTCTCTAGGCTATACTATAGAGGAAGTTCTTCCTTGTGACACATACATTCATATTCTAGAATTAAGGTTACTTTTTCATGAATAATTATGTCATGTTGCTTGCAGTTTTCCTTTGACGACGAAGCTTTATATAGCTAAAAACCTGCTAGTTTATGCTGCAGGAGCCAAAGAAAGCAAAGAAAGATCCTCCTCTTGGGAGTTCATTAAAACATTATCCTCTGGTATGTCATTGTACAGATGACTATGTAATCTTATAATATTATCAGAGTCTTGATTAGGTCTTCTGTTTTAAGGTAACAAATCAAACCCAAAGGTTCTACTAACACATATCCCCCTCTACCGACCTGACAACTCTCCTTGTGGTCCACATCGTTCTTCACCTGTTATAAATCAGGTATAGCGGATACTCTGTTGCTATTTGTTACTATAGTGTGTTGTTTGAACAAGAGGAATTCCTAAAACTTGCCTATGCTCCTTTTGCCACAAGGTATAATCATAGCATATTTCATTTAACTGGCTTGGCAGTTTATGGATACAACTGTGGCACTTTTTTTTACCTAATCCATGTAAGGAATTCAGTCAATCAAATATGCACTTCACTGATTTATTTTATTATGTTACAGAGGGTATCAAGTGCAGCCATGGATCAAGGGATAACGTATGCCCTTCCTCAAACTATGTTTTCTTTCCTTCTCTTGACTAACATTGTAGGCAGCCCATATTTGTCCTGACTGGTTAAATTCTCTTCAGTATAACTATTATTTTACAGTTGTTGAAACCGAAACCTGTCACTGGCCAGGTCAGGCTTTTTTTGTTGGACTGCTGGCTCAGAAATAGTTTGTGGTACCCTGGTGATCTTGTCCAACCAGTGGCATTTTTGTTGGACTACTGGCTCAGAAATAGATTGAGTTGCTTAAGTTTTATACCAAGCACAAGATGCAAGTTGGAGTGGGTCCGCATGCTTTCTCTAGTGCGCATCTTTTTTGGCTTAAGCTTATTGGTTTATGCCTTTTTGGCTTTTGTACTTTATAAGTTAGCTTCTTTTATGTCACACAAGTTCTACTATAGAGTCATAACCCCAAACCACAAGCCAAGGAAAAAAAAGGCTATGGCCATCAGCTTATTAGCGTAAGAGTGGCTAATTGCTTTAGAGAGTCCTGCACTAAATGTTTGTTCCTCTAATCTAATGCAGATGCTTCCTATGTTTTCATATGGCAAAACCAAAGGATTGACATAAGAAATATTTTTTATGCAGCTACCAGAATTATCTAAGCAAAGAGACTTCTGACCTTTTGCTAAGCTTGTTGAAGCCTGTAAGCTGTTTTTGCCTTTTCCAGTAAATTAATTTTATCTTTTGAATTTTTAAATATAGTTAATCCCTCTACAGGTTGTTGTGCTCTCAGGCCATGACCATGACCAGTGTACAATAGCTCATCCCACTCCTTTTGGACCAGTAACAGAGGTTAGAAAATTTGAGGTTTATGCTGCCATATGTTTCAAAATTTGCTCATGAAATGATTAATGCTGCAGCATACCCTTGGTACAATAAGTTGGCAGCAGGGGAATCTGTATCCATCTTTTATGCTGCTATCTGCTGGGCCCAAGCTGCCAGCAAATTCTACTGATATAGAACATGAGGTTCTGACGAATCTTTGTTTCCTGCCTAAACAAACTCATATCTATATATGGTAATTCTTGTAATGTGCACCTTCAACTTGTTTGTTTAAAGTGACCAGTTTACAGTCACTATTTGATTAAGTATGATTTGTCTTCTGTTTATATAGGTATATCTTCCAGTTTGTAGTGACCATTCTTCTGCTTATCTTGTGGCCAACAAATGGTCTCAGATCTCTTCCTTATGTGAACGCATTTGTAAGCTTCATGCGTTCAGTGGCTGCTGAATTGTTTTCCAGAACAAAAGAAAAGGATGACGAGGAAGATGGTGATTATGAAATGGTCTGGGATGCAGAGGGGTCCATGCACCTGGTTAAAAAGGCAGTGGCAAAAACCCCGGGATCTAGCTCAGAGTCAAAAGCTACAGGACGGTATGTGCTTTTTGGACAATGACTGTAGCCACCTGAAATTGGCTTTTGTTTTGTACTGAGAAGATTTTTCTATTTTTCATGACAGGGGAAGTGTTGTTGCAAGGGCAACAGCCAGAAGGCATCAACTGGAGCCTGATTCATCTGTTCTTGTTGAGATGAGCTCAGAAATGACACCAGAAGATGGAGGAAAGGTGCCTCGCTCAAGCAAATTGAAAATAAGGAGGGTGCTTCAGAGGCTGTTTCGTGTCATTCAGTCGATTGTTGTCATCGCCGCACTGAATGTCCCTCTATACATGATGCTTCTGTTCAAGGATTGGATTGACCGTTGAACAGCATGTGAAAAACTAATTCTATCAGTAATTAAGTACAACCAATAGGAGGACCCGCAATTAATTTAGTATCGCTTTGGTTGAGGCATCAAATGGTCTACCAGTTCAACCAGGGTAATCGTTGTTGTGCGTTAACGTTAAGAAGTGGCTTGTTCTTTTGTCTGTCAGAGGCTCAGAACTATGAGTTTTTTTTTGTACAATATTCATACCGGTAGATATTGCTTAAAGATCACAAATGATTCAGTTGGTGTCGGAGATTTTTTATTGTTCCTCCCCTTGACACCTGTAATGCGGCTATATGGCAATAATTATGGTCTTCTAAGACACTATAAATCATATTACAAAACTAACTCTTGATAAAGAGTTGGCGGTGCCGACGGCGTGCTACATCGTTACTAGTTTTTATCTTTTGTAAATTAGTTATATACTGTAGAGACATTTGTTGCAGGATTTTTTGTTTTTGGGTAAACTACTGCTACGACATGCATGTCCGTGAACATGTATTTACTGCTTGATCTCATGCCCATTTTTGCCTAATAATTACGTGCATTTTTTTTGTTAACCTAGTATTCATGCTATACTAATTCAAGCCAGCGTTTTATCTGCAAATTTCTTTTATGATAACACTTGTTTTTTTTTGTGCTGTCTGGACAACATGCAAAAGGGTTGCATGTCTTTCCATTTTTATGACACTTGCATAGGAAAAAGCAGTTTTGTCTACTCCCCTCGTCCAAAAAAAAACTTTATTTTTAAACTACCTTAATATTATTCACTTTTTCGAACTCTTAATTTATTTGCCCTCGTATTTACCAAACTACCAAAGAAATGAAGACTTTCTACGACAAACGAGCATGGGCGTATGGTTGTCATCGTGCAACTACAAGGATGTATTCCCTCCGACATCGTTGTTTTATTACATCATGCAACTACAAGGATGTATTCTCTCCAACATCGTTGTTTTATTACATCATGTAACTACAAGGATGTATTTGTTTTATTACATGTTTAATCATTTGTCTTAAAAAAAATACAATTATCATTTATTTTGTTGTGATTGGATTTATTATTAAACATATTTTAATTATAACTTAAATTTTGCATAATTTTAGAAAAAAATATGTAAAAGAATGATCAAAAAAATTTAAAAAATCGGCATCTATTGAATTATGGAGGGCTTACTAATTCGTTTCTAGTAACATTTCGTTTCGATGTGATACAGTTTCGCCAATGATAACGTGGATAGACTGGTACTCCGTACGTAGAGCCTGGCACGGCACGCGAGCCATCAAGATTAATTAGAAGCCGTGCTGCTACTACTTACTTGCTAACCCCTCTGCCTGTCTGATTCTCTCTCTAGTTCATTAATCTTGGATGCTTAGCCAGTAGCCAGCACCATCAGTGCAGCATTATGCAGTGCCCTAATAATAACCACTTGTGCGTTGTTTTGATCGGTCAAACCCAAGCAGAGATCAGATGTACTGTATGTATGTACGTACCTGGATTTGTCCTTGTGGCTACCACCACTGTCACTCCTGTCAGATTTCAGTCGCCATCTCGCAGATTTCATCTCCTTCCCTTTCCTCGGGGCATCGTCCATCATGTGCATAAGTGTGACATCCCCATGTGCCACCCTGCTCATCATTAATAGTCCATTCTAAAACTGATTAGTTGATTGTTTATTAATCATGATAAGACTAGTTGTGAAAGGGCACGTAATCTAGTGGTTGCGGTGACATGAGTAGCATCAGTTCAAATCTTCATAGTAGTATGAATTTTAAATATTAGGTATTTGAGGAGTTCCCAGAGCTATATCTGAGTGGATATGTGTAAAAATACTAGCTAAGTTAGCATTAGTACTTCTTTCCCCTAATGGCTTTATCTTTCCTCATCCTATATATACCGATATGCATTTAAAGACTATAATTCTCTTCACTTTGTCAAACTCAAGTTTTTTTTTCCAAACTTCAGGTCATGTTTAGTTCCAAAAACTTTTTTCAAAAACATCACATCGAGTCTTTGGACATCTAAATGAAACATTAAATATACATAAATATTAAAATTAATTACACAGTTACAGGGAAAATCGTGAGATGAATCTTTTGAGCCTAATTAGTACGTGATTAGCCATGAGTGCTACAGTGACCAACATGTGTTAATGATAGATTAATTAGACTCAAAAGACTCGTTTCACGGTTTCCAGATAGAAACTGAAATTTATTTTGTAATAAGACTATGTTTAATACTTCAAATGTGTGACCGTACGTGTCGATGTAATGTTTTTTGCAAAATAGTTTTGCAAATTGAACATAGCCTCAGTAAACTTGTCCCTACTTCCTTGAACTCTATTGAACTTGTACCCTATTTTCTCATACTCCAATACAACGACTATTCTAAAAATAAAGCATTTGTAGAGCAAATAAATTGGTTAAACATAAAATTATTTTAGGATGGGTACTATATTAGCAATGTACTTAGACCCTCTTTGGTAGCTATGATATACCTTAGATTTTACGGCACGCTTCCCTAGCATCTAAATAGTATGTTTTGTGCAAAGTGTTTTTATATAAGAGCTTGTCTGTGTTTCTACTGGCATTAAAGAAAGAGGATATGACATGAGATATAAAGCATGACAGAAGTAGAAGACATGGATTTATAAATGTTCAGACCATTGATGTTAGGTAATACCCTATTCATAATACCATAATTATATTTTGGTGAATTGTATTCCGTTGATTTATTGGGGTGTTGAATATTTTGCTCTTAAGAAATTAAGCCTGCCTCCCCTTATATACCGATTGATAGGCAAGGTAGAGAATCTAGTTGAATATAATTTTTAATTTTCTTATCTTTATGTGGTATTATTTCATTGAAATTTCTTACCTCAGGATACAACGCAACACATTATTCGCGCTATAGGCTATCTTATATCTCATGCATTCCGCCCCATGTCTATACTTGGTTATACTTTATATATGGGTACCCATTATTCATATCCTCTGCAAAGTTCCTCATGTGATATTTCTAGAGCAAAAATTTCAATTTTAGAGTAGTTAAATTATTCATTTATACTCTCAGGTAGCTAAAAAAATAAGTTAACCCTCCTATCTCAATTATTTCAAACGGGTAGCTTAGGCCCGATTCGATTGTTTTAAAATGGATGAGGGATGATAGATTTGATTTTCTGATCGAGATAAAGATATGAATTAAATCATATAAAGTTAAATGTTATTTTGAAAATGTATTATGAGAAGCTAATAAAAGAATTTTTTTATAAATTACACCACTTAGTAGCTTGAAATTCTCGTTCCCATATTTTTACTTTTGTGTATGCTTATAAGCCAAAATTTAAACGTTCTATCTTAAATTTGGAGTTGATTTAGAGTTTTTTCGCCGAAATTTATTTTTTAGTCTTAGCTTTTAGATTGCTAAGAATGCGCATATAAAATTTTCACTCATAAATTATTTTTTGTTTATAATTTTAAAAGCCAAACAATCGTCCAAGTATCACCAAGGAAAACGAACGGAACCCAGTGTCCTTCTATGGCACTGTAAGTTAATTATAAGTTTTTCTTTAAGCGTTATTTTCATTGCCGCGGTCGATTTTCATGATTGCACAGAAGTATAAATAAAAAATTCTTAATATAAAATAAAGAATGGAAATTGCGTGACTTGGGTCGGCAGTGCAACACTACCAAAGTTTGTGATCATGGGTTCATCACCCACCCACCCACTCAAGGCCACCCACTAAACCATAATACTGCTCCATCCTATCCTATTACGAATTTCGTACCGGTTTAAATTGTAAAACTGTCAATTAAAAAATTATAAAAATATCACTTGATGTATCATTAAGTGATATCATTGTAATTTAAAATAAAAAACTAGTGATAAATTTACAAAAACCCTCTATTTATTTAGAACGAGAGCCATATGTGCTCATAGTTATATCCGTCTTTGTAAGTATCTGATGGCTTTAAAATTATTAGAATTGAAATAACAAAGATAAGGATAGTACATAATTTAAAATCTAAAATGTTTATATTTCCAAACTCATATATTTGTATAAAAATAACACTCTAAACATGTGATATTTATAAAGTTGACACTCTAAAGCGGAGTGTAAAAATGACCATCTATATCCATAAAATATGGGTACAATATCAAATCTGTCCACTTGACACTTACGAGCGGGACCCCCAGGGCCACGAGCGCCCCCGGCGGGATATCCCGAACTGACGTGCGGGCCCCGCGATCGGATCCGTGGGGCCCACTCGCCTCGCCGGGATCGTGTACGGACGGAACGCCACCCTCCCCCTCTCCGGAAGCAGCCTCGCAGCTTCGCCATCACCACCGCCACCCTCTCCTCCGTCGCGCGATTCCATTCATCATCCATCGCCTCGCCTCGCCTCGCCTCACCTCGCCGCACGACGGAGAAATTCTTTTTCTCCTTTTTGAAATTCCTTCCCTTTTCCAGCCAAACGAGCCAGCAAGAAAAAAGGGAGGAGGCATTGTTGCTGATCGAATTCCGAATCCTCCTCCGGGGTGCCCCCGCGCGCGTCGTCGATCCGCGCGTGTCGAATCGCGCGGGCGGTGGGGTGGGATTCGCAGATGATGGGGGCGGAGAAGGCGGAGCTGGGGATGGAGGACCTGGACCTGGAGCTGGAGGCCGGCGCGGGCTCGCCGTCGCCGTCGCCGTCGCCGCTGACGGCCAGCTCCAAGATGCAGGCGCTCGACTTCGAGCACATCGGGTCGCTGGCCGCGGTTGCGGAGTCGCTCTCGCCGGGGGGCAAGTGGCGGAGGGCGCTCACCAGCGTGCGCGTCGTCATCCTCCAGGCCAAGATCAACGTGCTCCTCCCCTTCGGGCCCCTCGCCGTCATGCTCCACTACCTCCCCGGCAAGCACGTACGGTTTCCATCTCCATCTCCATCTGCGTTTGCGTAGCATTTATTGTTGCTTACGCATTCACTCGTTAATTCCCGAGTACTTCCATGGAAGCTTGGAAATCTTCCATGGGATGGGAAGCTTCTCTGACAGTGACTGACTTTTGAAATGCCTTCCCTGTCTGTGGCTGCTCTGCTCTCCCCTTCAAATGCTTCACAGCAAGGATGGGTTTTCCTTTTCAGCTTAATCGGCATCACGCCATTGGCTGAGAGATTGGGATATGCAACTGAGTGAGTGCTACTGATTCAACTACTAGTAGTATCAATCTATGATTACCAGTTAGTTATCGAGTTATTATTGCGCCAAAATTCAACCTGACATGGATTCTGGTACATGTATATGTCCTAATCGGCGCTACTTCCTCTCTTGCAGGCAGCTTGCTCTCTACACCGGCCCGACAAGTATGTGCTTTCTTCCTTGTACTGTTGTATCTTTTCTTTCAAATCTTGGCATCAGAAGATTGTAAAGATTCAACCTTTCTGAACTGCAGTTGGGGGTCTTTTGAATGCTACCTTTGGGAATGCGACAGAGATGATTATATCGTTGTATGCGTTGAAAAATGGAATGATCCGTGTCGTCCAGCAATCGCTGCTAGGCTCTATACTATCAAACATGTTGTTAGTTCTCGGCTGTGCTTTCTTTGCTGGCGGTCTTGTCCATCCTAGCAGGGACCAGGTTTTCAACAAGGTAGTTATATGTGCAATTCGATGGTCCTCGTTTTCTGTCCCTCATTATGATGCTCATATGTAGCCTCAGTTGACATTCATTTATGAATGCAGGCATCAGCTGTTGTAAACTCGGGATTGCTTTTGATGGCTGTCTTGGGTCTAATGTTTCCTGCAGTGCTTCACTTTACACATTCTGAAGTGCAGTATGGAAAATCTGAAGTTTCCCTTTCAAGGTTTAGTAGCTGCATCATGCTTGTGGCCTATGCTAGCTATCTATTTTTCCAACTAAAGAGCCAACGCAGTCTGTACAGCCCAATTGGTGAAGTAAGTAGCTAAAATGTTGTTTATGCATACTTTGAAAACTGAAAAATAGCCTTAAGAGTTAAGGGTCCCCTTGAATCACATGAATGAAAAAATAGAGGAATAGGAAAAACATAGGATTTGTAATTGTAAAACAGAGGATTGCAAAATATAGGAAAAACGTAGGAATGACCGTTTGATTGGACCACAGGAAAAACACGGGAATTTGAGGAGAAATAAAAACTCAAAGGATTTTTTCCACGAGATTCTACCTCTTGTTAAATTTTCTCCAAAACTTGTATGGGAAGATGCATTCTATAAGATTTTCATAGGATTTCATAGGGTTCATTCCTTTGATTCAAAGAGCTTCGTAGGAAAAAATCCTATAAGAATGAAATCCTCTAAAATTCCTATGAATTTCCTTTGAATCAAAGGGGGCCTAATAGTGTTAATTATACAAAAAGACTTGGGATCACTTTAGTTATTAAACCATCCACTTTACTCGGTTTCTTTTCGGTATCATGAAAAAGTCAAACTACACTGATGCATGTAATGAGATGGCAAATGTCCTTATAAATTTGTTAGTTCTACACTGTTGCTTGTGCCCTTCTATGAGTCTCCAGAGTAGAACAAGACTTTTGGCTATCTTTCTGACTTCCCATATGTGTCATGCTACCAGATTATTTTCCCAACAGTCTGGGCACTTCCAATTACATATTTTTTGAATCCACCTAGGGCACTTAATAAACCTAAGTACCTGATAAGACAGAAAGAACAAAAAATGAAATATTTATTTCTTGAATGTCATTATATCTCACAACGTGCACACTTCAACATCCTATAGCAGGAAGAGGAAGTAAGTGAGGAGGAGGAGGATGAAAAGGAGATAACACAGGGGGAAGCTATCTGCTGGCTTTTTGTGTTGACTATTTGGATTTCAATTCTCTCTGGATACCTGGTAGATGCCATACAGGTACTGAAGAGTTTGATGAAAATTACATCATGCCTGTTAAATGTTGCTCCCATTGACCTGGATTTTGCTATTGACCCCCTTTATCATTTTCTGCTTCTATTTGACCATATTTAAGCGAGGAAATGCATTTTTCACCCTGTAACATTGCATCATTCATATGTTGTAACAGGGAGCCTCTGAATCATTAAACATGCCAGTGGCCTTTATTAGTGTTATTCTGCTCCCAATTGTGGGAAACGCTGCTGAGCATGC
Source organism: Oryza brachyantha (assembly GCF_000231095.2). Classification (NCBI taxonomy): domain Eukaryota; kingdom Viridiplantae; phylum Streptophyta; class Magnoliopsida; order Poales; family Poaceae; genus Oryza; species Oryza brachyantha. The sequence continues at coordinate 13,646,171 of NC_023165.2, forward strand.
AAGTGCCATTATGTTTGCCATGAAAGACAAACTTGTAAGCGTACTCTTATAATATGGTTTATAAGTTAATCTGGTGCTATCTTCTTATTTTTAATCTCACTCTATTCCAAAGGACATTACACTTGGAGTTGCCATAGGATCATCGACACAGATCTCCATGTTTGTGGTAAGAATATAAATGAATAGCATGCAACTAATCTCCTGTGGTTTTGCAAGCTCTGTGTCATTACCAGAGCATGTTAATGACAACTAATTATCGTTGTATTGTTAAACAGTTGCAATCAACATAATATTTTACATGATTTGCAGATCCCATTCTGTGTCGTAATTGGCTGGATGATGGGCCAACAAATGGACCTGAATTTTCAACTCTTTGAGACAGCAACTCTTTTTATAACAGTATTGGTGGTGGCATTTATGTTGCAGGTCTGTTTTACAGAACATACCAGAATCCATTTGTCTTTTGTACTTTTCATACTTTATACTATAACAAGTGGTTACACCATTTTTGTATATTGCGCATTCTAATTCTGAATATATATTTCCAGGAAGGAACATCGAACTATTTTAAAGGCCTTATGCTTATCTTATGCTATCTCATAGTTGCTGCAAGCTTCTTTGTGCATGTTGATCCCAATTCAAGTAAGTGTTTTCCTTAGCATTCAACCTCAACAATTATCCCTAAACTATTCCACCAGTTCCACTGGTTCTTTGTAAATTTGTTATGCTGCTGACAACCTAAAGTAGTTCTGGTCTCTGGGCCCTGGGTGCATCTATCCAGTCGATTGCTATATGCTCTGACAGATGGTTGCTAATATGCACCACTAAGCTTTTTTGTGTGCTTCATTTCTATCAATAGCACTTAACTCGATAAAATCACTCAATAAAGTGTTTGACCCAGTAAGCCAGATTGTTAGAAGCAAATGCAAAGGTGGCTTGTCTCTTAATCACGTACCCTGTCTAGCTGTATCTGACCAGGCACCTTTTTTGACCTGAATCAGGTGACAACAAGTGAAAGGTCTGCATCAACTTGTGAAATGATAAGGGAGGCTACTATTGGAACATCAGCATTAGCAGATCGCAGTATTCGCAACATATCATCTGTCAGAGTCCTGATTTTGACGACCTATACCTGTCAGCAGCATCTCACATGGAGGCTTGGACTTCCCAATTTGGAGTTGCAAGGCGCTGATGCGGCTTTTTTAACATAGCGACGGCATCGCCCTTTGAGTGAGAAACTGTAACTCTATGGGATAGTGTACCAAGGTCACTAGTCTGTATTTGTTGAAGAAAGACTTACTCACATTTTTTGATGATGATGATGATGTTGTTGTATCAATGCCAATGAACTGGCTATAATGTTGTACCAGTACAGGCGACACTGAGAGATTCATACACATTTCTAAACAGTACCAGTTCAGCAGCATGCTTTATCACTGCACTTATTTAATTATTTGTCAAGGACGAGTTGCTTGTCTTTTAAAAGCTTGCATCCTCTTAAACGAACAGGGGCAGTTCGATTTTGCTAGACTTTTAAGGTCTGCTGAATCAAAAACTATCCAATACTATGTACTCTGGATGTACAAACTCATCTCAGATTGGTGTCATAAAAACATGTTTTCAGTCTGAATGCCCAATGATAATGAAGACTGCAAAAGAGAAATACTACTCCAGTAGTAGAGAAAGAGAGGCAATTTGAAACTGCTAAGTAGACACATTTCAGGCAAGGAAGTGCAGATTCCGAAATGTTGCATGTAACCATAGTTATCCACAAAAACATACATACAATATCTTCAAATTGCATGACTGGTCTCCAGATTTATGTCACGACGAGGCAAAAATGTTCGCAGCTCTTCAATTTCTCAGTGAAATGGGCTAAAGGGTTGTTTAGATGGTGCTAAACTTTTTAGCCCCATATCACATCGGATGCTTGGACACTAATTTGAAGTATTAAACATAGACTATTAATAAAACCCATCCATAATCTTGAACTAATTCACGAGACGAATCTAATGAGCCTAATTAAGCCATAATTAGCCTATGTGATGCTACAGTAAACATTTGTTAATTATGGATTAATTAGGCTTAAAAACTTTGTCTCGCGGATTATCTCTCATTTATGAAATTAGTTTTTTATTAGTCTCTGTTCAATACTTTAAATTAGTATCTAAACATCCAATATGACTAGGGACTAAAAATAAATCCCTAAAAACAAACACCCATAAAGTTTGGATATATCATCGTTGAGAAGGTATAGAAAGATACAACTATAGATACAAAACTTTACTACCTTTTCATACTTTTTCGACAACCGTGAAAATGCTCTCAAAGTTTAGGCCATATATGAATATATATGTTCAGATGATGCGGTAAGATTCATAAATATACTCATCCCAAATTCCCAAGTATTCTCTACTTTTCAGAGGCTGAAAAAAATTTCGAACTAGTGGCCCGATTAAGAATTGGTATATGCACCCGGCCCGGCCCGGCCCAACCCGACCCGCCTCCCCTTTCTTCTCTCTCCTCTCTCTCTCTCCCTTCGTCTTCGCCGCCGAACTCCGGGTCGAGAGCAAGTCAAATCTTCCCCGTTCCCCCCAAGAGAAACCCTAACCCTAACCGCGCCATGGATCTCCTCCAGTCCTCGTACACGCCGGACGAGGAGGAGGGCGACGAGGAGCGGCCCCTCTCCTCCCCGGACGCCTCCCCGCTCCGCCTCCCCTCCAAGTCGGCGGCCCCCTCCGTCGACGACACGGCGCTCGCGCTCTCCTCCGCCGCCGCCTCCACCTCCCGCCCGCTCGACCCCTCGCTCCATCTCGTGCCCTTCAACCCCACCGCCGACCAGCTCTGGGCGCCCGTCCTCGGGCCCCAGCACCCCCACGCCCCCATCTCCTCCGCCTCCGGCAACCGCAACCACAAGCTCGGCCACGTCGAGGACGCCGCGGTCCTCCCCTTCCTCTTCGACGAGCAGTACAACACCTTCCACCGATTCGGGTACGCCTCTGACCCCTCTGGCCTGCACATCGTCGGCGACTCCCATCCCCCGGCGGCTGAACCCGACACCGTCTACAACCTCGCCCCGTCGGAGCACAAGCGCCGCCGCCTGCAGTCCAAGGCGGATGACGCCGATCAAGAGCCCCTGCCGCCGGAGGCCAAGAACCCGGCGTCCGACGAGTGGATCCTCCGCAACAAGCAGAGCCCCTGGGCTGGCAAGAAGGAGGCGCCGCCTGCAGAGCTCACTGAAGAGCAGCGCCAGTATGCAGAGGCGCACGCCGCCAAGAAGGCCGAGAAGGAGGCGCGTGGCGAAGGGAAGGGCGAGAAGTCCGACATGGTTGCCAAGAGTACTTTCCATGGGAAGGAGGAGAGGGATTACCAAGGGCGGTCTTGGATCACCCCGCCCAAGGATGCCAAGGCCAGCAACGAGCGCTGCTATATTCCCAAGAGGTGTGTGCACGAGTGGGTTGGGCACACCAAGGGGGTCTCGGCAATCAGATTTTTCCCCAAGTATGGACATCTGTTGCTGTCTGCGAGTATGGATTGTAAGATTAAGATCTGGGATGTGCTTGAGTCGAGGACATGTATGCGGACGTACATGGGGCACTCCAAGGCGGTCAGGGATATATCGTTCTCGAATGATGGGTCTAAGTTCTTGAGTGCTGGGTATGACAGGAATATACAGTATTGGGATACTGAGACAGGGCAGGTGATCTCGACCTTCTCTACTGGCAAGGTCCCTTATGTAGTGAAGCTCAACCCGGATGAGGATAAGCAGCATATTCTCCTTGCTGGGATGAGCGACAAGAAGATTGTTCAGTGGGATATGAAGTCAGGGCAGATAACCCAAGAGTACGATCAGCATCTGGGAGCGGTGAACACCATCACTTTTGTAGATAATAACAGGAGGTTTGTGACATCAAGTGATGACAAGTCACTTCGTGTCTGGGAGTTCGGCATCCCAGTGGTGATTAAATATATCAGTGAGCCACACATGCACTCTATGCCGTCAATATCCCTGCACCCAAATTCCAACTGGTTGGCAGCACAGAGCTTGGACAATCAGATACTGATATACAGCACCAAGGAGAGGTTTCAACTTAACAAGAAGAAGAGGTTTGCAGGCCACATTGTGGCAGGTTATGCTTGTCAAGTGAACTTCTCACCAGATGGGAGGTTTGTCATGTCAGGAGATGGTGAAGGTAGTTGCTGGTTCTGGGACTGGAAAAGCTGTAGGAGATTTAAGACATTGAAGTGCCACAATGGAGTTTGCATTGGATGTGAGTGGCATCCCTTGGAGACTAGCAAGGTTGCAACATGCGGATGGGATGGTGTAATTAAATATTGGTAAGTTGGCAAGATAAACGTATAAACATAATATGTTATCACTTGTTGTTTGGGTTACAGATTTTATCTGAATTTTTTTTACCGCTGTGCATATTCTTGTTTTGTTGAATTGCATTAGCAGTCTTTCTTCTAGCTGATACAGCTGCCTGTTATGCAAATAGAACCTATTTAACTATATATTGAATCACAGCACATTTAGAGAAATAGGATTAGTAATACAATTGTGGTGCGCATGCACAATTATGCCCAAAGTGTGCGTGGGCTAGGATGCACTATATTTTATTCACTTGTTTTGAATTGGTAATGTTTCCTTCAAGTAAAGGATGATAGTTTCATTTAGCAGTGAGTCATTGGCATTGCATTAGTATGTTCTTGTGGAACTTGCTGCCAGAATTTTTATGGTGTGGTTTCTTGTGCCAATTGACATTTAAATCATGGTTTGTTTTGTTATGACCTTATTATCTACATCTTTAAGTTCATATTGTGGATCATGTTTAATTGATAAATGTGCTAGCTTCACTTTGTTTTGAAACTTAATTTCTAGGTGGCGATGCTATCATAGTGTCCAATTGTTATGACTGCTTTTCTATCTTCAAGATTTGATAAATCTTAACTGCTTGTAGTTAATGCTATTGTAATGCTTATAATTTTATTGAGGCAATCGATAATATGGCCACCAATGGCATGGCATGAATTATCCTCTATCTCTATGGTCCACCAAACATGTAATATGAATATGATAAACAGCTAATAGTTGTTGGGTTCAAGAACAGTTTAAATAAAATTTGAGCTTAATCTGGTTAGTTGCATTGCCCTTGGAATTATCTTGAGTCTGCTTTTCTTATTTTTGGTGTTGATGAGTTTTTTTTCCTTCTATTTTTCCATTGTTGACCTGTGCTGGTACTAACTTTTGTACAACTTGCAGGGATTGAAGTTCCGGAAATGTAATGAGAAAGGTTGCTCAAGAATGCCGTGGTCCTGTGGATGAGTTCTTGACAATGCAACTCACAAGGACCGAACTTCAGGAGATGCTGGAAGTACACCTGCCTATCTAGCGAACTTCAATGTCATGAGGTGAAAACTATCCCATGATTTTAGCTACCGGGTAGCTCTCTGTGCTTGCAAAAAGAATGTATTGTACTATGCTATGTATACATACTGCACCAATCAATTTTGAAGTGTACCTTACTAGTAGTAATCTTGTTTTGGTTTCAGCTCTTTTATTAATCCAAACTTTTGCGGTAGCTGAGAACAAGGCTTGAATACCAGATTTTATTATAGCAAGGTAGTTTTCAATCTTTAATCTGTTTTTTGTTTTTATATTCTTCTTAAAAGATGGAATAGATGCTTGAACTTACATTCGCCATTCGTCTTCATATGATGTTAATTGGGTTTACGGGGTTAGGATTTGGGGGAAGTTGATCCAATCATCAATTATTTTTTTGGATTATTACAGTGGGGTCTCTGTGTTTGTGTGGGTGGGCCACAGAGCATGCTGAAATACTAGAACAAGTAAGGCACCTGAATCTTCCTAAAAATGTGAAAAGGCATCTGTTTATATATTGATGAGACAAATAATCCCCTGAAAGAGTTCAACTCTACTTTTGAGTAGATGCTGCACATTATTGTTTGACGGCGGGAGCCATAATCTAAACCACACCAGAAATTTTAAAATGGGCAGAGTATAGCAACCATTTGAATAGCACATAAGCTGATAGGACAGGGTAATGTTGTGTGGCAGTAACGCATCTCTGATACCATATACTAGAGAAGAAAAGGGGAGCCTGGATATAATATAAGGTCGTTTTCAGTCGTCAAAACGGAGGTAGCAAAACACAAAACTCAAAACCCAAACCCAAACGTCAGGTGGAATGGAATGGAGGCGACCGACTTGGGCGTGGGCGCGTGCAGAGCAGATGCATCCAAGACCGAGGCTGTCGCACGGCGGCCGTCGTGTCGACGCAGGCATGGCACCACGCAACCGCCAGCATCAACATTTTGGACTTCCTTCCATCCTGTTGGGGGAAGGAAAGTTACCAACGCACGTACGTACTTCCGTCGTTACTTACACATGTCTCCTCCTCCACTTGGTATCCGATCCTTTCTTTTCCTTGCTATCCATCCGGATCACTTGACTTCCCCCACTCCATCATCTCCATAATATGCTTTTCTTTCTCTCTGCAAACCCCACCCACACATAAACCTTCCTTTCTTCCTTCCCATGCATGCAATGCAATGCAACCCTAGCCTTCTTAGCCTTTCTTCTCTTCTCTTATAACAACAGGACGCATTGCCACCACCGGAGTAGCAGAGAGCCAGAGATCCGGCGCCATGGGATCGCGTGCGGCGGTGCAGGCGGTGGTGTGGGCGGTGGCGGTGCTGTTCTTCCGGGCGCGCCCCGTGGAGGCCGGCCTGGCCGCCAACTGGGGCACCCGCGCGCTCCACCCGCTCCCCGGCGACGTCACCGTCCGCCTCCTCCGCGACAACGGCTTCGACAAGGCCAAGCTCTTCGAGGCCGACCCGTCCGCGCTCCGGGCGCTCGGCCACACCGGCATCCAGGTCATGGTCGGCCTCCCCAACGAGCTGCTCGCTTCGGTCTCCTCCACCGTCGCCGCCGCCGAGCAGTGGGTGCTCCAGAACGTCTCCGCCTACATCTCCAAGTACGGCGTCGACATCCGCTCCGTCGCCGTCGGCAACGAGCCCTTCCTCAAGTCCTACAAGGGCAAGTTCGAGGCCGCCACGCTGCCGGCCGTGCAGAACGTCCAGGCGGCGCTCGTCAAGGCCGGCCTCGGCAGGCAGGTGCACGTCACCGTCCCGCTCAACGCCGACGTCTACGAGTCGCTCGACGGCCGCCCCTCGTCGGGGGACTTCCGCCCGGACATCTCGGGCCTCATGGTCAGCCTCGTCCGCTTCTTGCTCGACAACGGCGGCTTCCTCACCATCAACATCTACCCGTTCCTGTCGCTCTACGCCGACCCCAACTTCCCCGTCGACTACGCCTACTTCCCGGCGCCCGGCTCGCCGCCGTCGCAGGCCAGCGTCCAGGACGGCAGCGTGCTCTACACCAACGTGTTCGACGCCAACTACGACACGCTCATCGCGGCGCTCGACAAGCACGGCCTGGGGGCCATCTCCGTCGTCGTCGGCGAGATCGGCTGGCCCACCGACGGCGACAAGAACGCCAACGTCGCCAACGCGCAGCGGTTCAACCAGGGCCTCTTCGACCGCATCATCGCCGGCAAGGGCACCCCGCGCCGCCCCCAGATGCCCGACGTCTACGTCTTCGCGCTGCTCGACGAGGACGCCAAGAGCATCGACCCGGGCAACTTCGAGCGCCACTGGGGCGTCTTCAACTACGACGGCTCGCCCAAGTACAACCTCCGCCTCGCCGGTGGCCGCAACATCGCGCCGGCGAGGGGCGTCCGCTACCTGTCGCGCCAGTGGTGCGTGCTCCGCCCGGACGCCAGCCCGGCCAACCCGGCCATCCCCGGCGCCGTCGGCTACGCCTGCCAGTACGCCGACTGCACCAGCCTCGGCTCCGGCTCGTCGTGCGGCAACCTCGACGTCCGCAGCAACATCTCCTACGCCTTCAACCAGTTCTTCCAGGGGGCCAACCAGATGAAGAACGCCTGCAACTTCAACAACCTCTCCGTCATCACCACCTCCGACCCCTCGCAGGGCACCTGCCGCTTCGAGATCATGATCGACACCGGCCGCCACGACCTCACCGTCGCCTCCTCGGCCGCCGCCGCCACCGCCGCCGCCTTGGCCGCCGTTCTGCTGCTCGCATTGACTGGCATCCTGATATTATAAGATACTAGACTGACATATATACACACCTGCAGGCTAGAAAAGAACCAATTCTTTTTTTAGGAGGGAAAAAAAAATCAAAGGGCATATATGCATGCATGATGCATGGTGGCAAATTTTTATTTACCTAAAAAAATGGCTAAAAAGGGTAGCTGCCATTAGTGACCAAATTAAGGAATCATTTGGGGGAATTGTATTTATTGGAGGAATTTGTTGATGCTGATTCTTTCTGATGTACATATATAAATAACATGATAAAGGAATTGATATAAAAGTTCGGATTAGAAATCATGATAATGCTGGTTGTTCAGGCTAGCGGATCAAACATCCCACCTTCACTATTTTTCAGGTAAGAATCAAAACGTTTGCAGACAGGGGTTGCCATTGTTATTCACAACAAAAACAGAGTTGGTAGTCAAAAGAGAGGCATACTTTACAGTTTACACGACAATGGTTTTTACCAGTACTACTTCAAATCACTGTGTAGCTGAGACAAACTGCAAATATCTGTAACTTCTTCTGTAGCTGTCACCAAAATTACTGACGAAACACAACAGAGCATTTTCCACCTAGAATGCGTAGTCACCGGTGTCGTCGTATCGTCGAGAATTGCTGTCGCAGCTGAGCACCGACCCCATGCTTGACCTCTGCACAAGACGCACCAAGGACTGGACGACCTCCGACATCGGTGGCCTGAATTCCGGCTCAGGCTGTTGCAGTTTGGTGGTGATGATCAAATCAGCATCAGTGCAGAGAGATTGGGATTGGGGGGAAGAAAACACAATTGTTACTAGAGTTCTACTACTACAGTATTTACCTGGACACAAAGCGCAATTGCGTCGGCAAATCGGGAGAGCGATTTTGCAGGATACAGCCCTTCCAGCGCTGGATCAACCATCTGATCCAACGCGTCGATGTCATGAAGCTGCGGAGTAGCCCATCGGACTAGCGACTGCTGGGGCCATGGCTGGGATCTGCAGTAGATTCAGACAACTTCAGAACTAAATTGTCTTCAAAATTCAGGTTCGATTTAGAGGAATTTGATTTTGGATTGAAGGACAATGATGGTATGGATGGATGAAATTTCACCTGTCAAATGCTTTCCTGCCAGTCAGGAGCTCTAGCATGACGACTCCAAAACTGTACACGTCACTCTTTTGAGAGTACTGTCCAGACATGGTCACTTCGGGAGCTCTATACCCTGAGTTCTCATCTGATTCCTGAAGTTTCCATTATACTAGGACTTATAAGGAGAAAGATTATATCAAATGTAGGCTGTTTTTCCAGAAAGTTTTTTTGGTTAACATCAGATTGCAGAGAGTAAGATAACAGAAGATACAGATGGTGCTTGAATTATATCGTACATAATAGCATCATTTTTAAATCAAAACGACACCCGAGAACGATCTTAAATGTTGGTGCTATTTAAGGTGCGCTCAATATTGGTTACAATTCTCAAAAACTATGTTAGTGTTACTTAAGGTACGCATTCTGTAAAGTTGTTAGTGGACAGAGCAGGTTATCAGATATCAAACGGTACATTGTAGTTACAGAATTATCACCTGGAGTTCCTGGTTGGGAATAAGCTCTGCAAATCCACAATCTGAAACATGGGGGTTAAGCTCATTGTCCAACAATATGTTAGATGACTTGAAATTCTTGTGGATGACCGATGGCGAGCAGGTTTCATGCATATACCTGAAAAATAACACAATCAGTTCCAGACAAATGTACCAGATGATGAATATGCCTCACTTACTCTAATGCCCTTGCAGATCCTAGCGCTATCTTGACACGGTTATTCCAAGACAGTGTTTTGTTGTATCCATCTGACAGGTGAAGGAAATCATGGAGAGAACCATTCATGTAAAATTCATATGCCAGCAAGTACTGTCCATGCTCCGAGCAGTAGCCATCTAGCTCTGAGAGGTTTGGATGGTTTAACTTTGAAATTTTGGCCACCAAATGGATGAAGAAATCAGATGGGTTGCTTAGGAGGGCAGATAAATTGATTTTCTTCACAGCCAGCACCTTGAAAGTAGAAATTGACATGAATACATAAAGATGAGAAATTAAAAAGACAGTCATATCAATACCATCATAGCATCTGCAATAAAATGTTCTCCTTTATGACTAGATTATAGATTTTACAATTTAGAGGAATTAAATTGCCAGTATAAATACGCTACTACAGTCTATGTGAGCTTAAGATGTTTAATTATTATAGTATATGCAGCTATTTTCTTACTGATGCAGTGATGCTATCATTTATGCAAAAGTAAAAGGAGATACTATACAAGTAAAAGTATTATCTTTTTATAAAAGGAGGATTGAAGAACAGTTGGTCTTAACATCCATAGAATGAACTGACTGTAATTTTGTAATAATATGGTTATGAAGTTGAGATTTTGCATTTGGAAAAAAGATAAAGAGTATATACAAAGCTTACAGTAACATACCTTATTATCTGAAATCTCTGCTCTGTAAACACGGCCAAAAGATCCTTCACCTATAAGATTGTTAGCACTGAAGCTCTCAGTTGCCATCTGCAGGTCTGCTACAGTGTACGCAGTTGCTCTGATGGATGAAAGGTCTATCTTCTTTGCCTTAACAGGCTTGTCTGTGGGATCGCTTTCGTCAAAGGACTTGTGCAAATCGATTTTCGATGGTGGTTTCAGGTTCATTGAGACAGTCTTTTGCAAACCTTCCTTTGCAGTTGGTGATACGATGCTGATTGCCCTCAGCTCTGGACAGCAAGAAATTTGTTTAGTATTCAGATAGTGCAAAATTAACAGCTCAAGGATAGTGATGCTGAATAGTTCTTATAGGTTCATGTTACAGCTGAACTTACGGTTGAATTTTCCTGAAGCAATTGGTCTAAGAGTGAGAGGTTCATTCTTTTCAGGATCTCCTCCCCTTTGATCCCTCATAGATTTCCTCTTGATCAGAAAGAATGCAACCATTGCTCCAAGAACCACCACAGATATGACAATTCCAGCAACAGCCCCACCCCCTACCTTGGAACTTCTGCCTCCACCTCCGCCGTCACCGCCATCGCTACCATCATCGCCATTGCTTGCAATTGATGGGTTTTTGTTACTGTTACCGGGGTTTCCTTTCGAAGGCTGCCGTGGCGGGGATTGTGAAGCAGTGGATGGTGGAGATGATGGTGCAGGACTGTTGCTAAAGGAGTTCCCACTTATCCTGAATTACAATATTCATCATATAAATGCTGGAAAAGTTATAGATTTATGTTACAATTTTCAAATGAAATTTTGGGTCTTCTGGTGGCAGGTCTCTCCAGATGCCTCCACCCCAGAATTTCGATTTTTTTAATGTAACAAAAAAAATTCAAAGTTGAAATTCAGAGAAAATATATTAAATTTTGAAAATTTTCCATTAGGAAATTTGGTCTGACAAAAGTTCTTCTTTTAGCATCCCAAAATTGTGAACCCTGTGGTGGAGTGGTAGACTGACAAGGTGACGAAAAATACTTACTGCAGATTGCTTATGCCTTTTAACTTATCAGGAATCGCCCCACTCAATTGGTTATTTTCAACGTTGCTGCAAGACAAAGTTGTCTTTGGATCACAGAAGAGATATAAAGATGAGTATTATGTAGGTGAATAGCGTACTAACTTACAGGTCAGTTAAAGGGAGATCAGATAGGACATCTATGGTACCGGTAAACTGATTGTTCTGCAAGTGGCTGAAGAGGGGAGCATATCATTTTAAAGTACAAGATTTTGTTTACTTGTCTGAACAAAACATCCATAAAGAAAGATATGAGAATATGTCCTTACAGCATGGTCAGACTTGTCACGGAGCTTAAACTGTCTGGGAGAGTGCCAGAGAACTTGTTGTCAGAGAGGTCCCTACAAGAATTAGGTTCAGTTTACCAATAATTTGTCAGTTTACCAAAAGGATATACGGAACTGTATGGTAGTTGGTAGCGTAGCAAGAAGAATGGTTGTTTATATGTATAAAAATAATAATACTCACAATGTTGTCAAGTTGGTGAGTTGGTTGAACATAACATTGATGCCTGAAAGCTGATTATGTCCAATATTTCTACATCAAGGAGAGTGACATGGTTTGGTCAGATGCAATCAGAGAGTCTAGAGAAGGTGGCAAATTGTGATACGCTCAAATAACTTACAGATACTTCAGTGAAGACATTTGGGAAATGGAGTAAGGCAAAGTCCCACTGAAGCTATTGTTCTCAAGGTTTCTGCAATTCAGGATATTTGTCAGAAGTAAGCGAATGACAAGAAGGGCAAAGAGGCCATAGTTCTCCAGTTGTCAGTCAAAATCACTACTTACAGTCTCTCAAGATTTGGTGGGAGATTATATGGGATGTCACTTCCTCCAAGGTTGTTATTGCTAACATCACTAAAGCAATAAAAATACAAACTTGATCAAAACGGCAGCGGTAAAACGCCTCATTTTCAATCATCAGTACATCTTAAGACTGTAAGTAGTAAAAGTTTGTGTGAGATCGATTTCACTAACAGCTCAACCAGTGCAGTGAGGATGTTCATGTTGTATCCCAAGGTCCCCTGGAGCCCCATACTGGGTAATTTTCTGCCCACAAATTATTTGGAAGGACATAAAAAACATATCAGAACAATGACAATTAGCAATGTCTCATCTCTGGGGCGTGCCCACTAAGTGTCACCTCACATTGTTATCACTCTTGATCCAGAGCAAGTGATCCCAAGCCAAGACTGGCCACAAGGGTCGCCGTTCTGTGCCACCCAGTTTGTCAGCGGCGATGGCGAATTCAGAGTTGTGTAGAACGTGTTGAGAGCAGTCACTGAACATGAAAAAGGAAAAGCATGTCAACCGACGCAGTAACAATGGAAAATTTGGGCAGTTGCAGTTAAACAGAATCCTAAATGGTGTAGTATCTTACCAAGAAAAGTAGTGAGCACATTAGTTGTTTATAACTCCCATAATCTCAAAACCCCAAATTTGGATTAAAAAAATACTAATACTTTAAAACTAAGTCAAACTGAAACATACTACACACAGAACCTAACTTTTTAGCAATCCAATGAAAAAAGGCTGCTTTGATATGTAAAATTTATGGAGCCAGTCATGGAAGGAAGAGTGGAGAAATGAATAAAAGAAGCACAGGCACATCTTTTCTGCCCGTTTATCCGGACAGGACAAACGATGGCACCAGAATGATGATGACAAAGTGGAGCCACACTGCCAAACAAATGGCATTTATCAGCCTTAACCCCTGAAATCACAATCAATCACAGTATGATGAAGCTGGAGCTGAGAAATTTTGCCACTTGAAGTAAGAATAGTCAAACAAAAGAAATTTGGGAAGACAGCTTGAGGAAGTGAAGATGCCGGCAACTTGTATCACTAATTCACTATGGGTGTGTGATTGTGAACGAATCTTGCAGAAAAGTTCTCCTTGAATCTGGCATCTCATCGCTCTAATTACAGCACCATGACCATGAGAACTAGAACTCATCAGGCCTGGCGAAAAACTAAAACTCGTCAGGATGTTTTTCATCCCTTCCAACAGAGGAGGTGTCCCAAAAGAAGCAGCGAAAATACGTGATTTCAAGTGATATGATAAGCATCATCAATACGATTCATCAAAACATTGAAGAACAAAACATTACTGTTCCAAGCAGTCTGAACACAAACAGAAGGGGAGGATAGGAAGAATCAAGAACAGAAAAATTTTCCACATATTTTTTTTTTCTGAAACAAGGACACAGAGAACTGAACTGAACACATCAAGATTGGAAATGCAGAGTTCTTGATTAACCAAACTGAAACTGCTCTAGGCTTCTAGCGGAAGAAAAGATGGATGCGTAAGCGAGATAGGAGTAGCTAACCGTCATCTGAGGTAGTGTCGGCAGTGACCCCCAAGAAGGCGGTGGCCATGAGCAGCATCACTGCTCCAGTGAAGCTCACCGACGCCATGCCTGAAGCTTGTCTGAACCAACCCAAGCTTGCCTTGGCCATTGCAGTGTGCTTTTCTGCTTCTTGGAGGACTCCAGGAAAGAAGGCGATGGAAACAAAAATATCCCCCCTTTTTGTTCACTTCCTACTATACATAATAACAAAACTCACTGAATCCTCTCTCTCTCACTCACTTTCTCTCTGTGACTGATGACTGTCTGTGTTCTTTTTCTTGGAGAGCTATATATACTTCTGCAGTTCTGCTGTCAATAAGCTAGGTTTTGGAATGGTAGGTAGAAGAGCCCTTGATAAAAGAACTTTTTAAACAATATTGATATATTATTTACTACTACTACTAATAAAAGAATTTGCTCATTAGTTTTTCTTTCCATTCGATAGCTGGTTGCCAATCTACCGTATGTGGGAATGTTTCTTGTGCTTTTCTTGACAGGATAGCCGACTGTTTCGACAGTTCTTATAACACTGGCAGATGGAGCATTTGCTCTTTTGACTATTGTAGCTCCTCTTGATTGTTGGACTCATATCCCATGGCAAGGGGTTTCAATATAAAAGGCAGAAACACTGCATATTGACATGCCTGGTAACTTCAGAGAATTTTGTACGGAATAGTATTTCGTACAGTTTATAATCGATAATTGGAGGGAAATCTTCACGCAGAAAAACTGACTACTACTCCGTCCAAAAAAAAGATTTTTGGGTTTTCTAGTTCGAGCGCTTGATCATATGTCTTATTTGAAAAAAATTTAAAAAATTTTAAAAAATAGTCACACGTAAAATACTATTTATGTTTTATCATATAATAATAATAATAATAATAATAATAATAATAATAAAATTCAAAAGACAAAGAGTCAAAAATTTTATCAAAAACTCAAAAATTCATTTATTTTTGGACAAATGTTGTACACTTGAACATCTAATCTAGCATACACCCCATGGTGTTTTCTATGACTAGTTAATTAACATGGTTATGGTTCTGTAAATAGGAGTGAACGAGCCAAGTTGGAGGTTGTGTAACCGTGTTGGAGTGCTTTTTTTATGATTTATTACTTTTTTAACATTTGTAACTGTTTTTTTTTGAACCAAAGCCAATATTTGCCTCGAAAGGTAACTGTGTATATGATTTGGTTGGAAACCTATAAAACCATACTAAATCAAAGAGTCCAATACAATGCATATGCTTCCTCACTATTTTTTTAATCAATAGCAACAAACGAACTCCCAAAAAATAAGACAATATATTTTATGGTTTTAAGCCAAAAGCAAAATAATCAGGCCTCCAAAGAAATCTAGCAACATGACAATCACATAATATATTGCTGATAGCTTCATCATGCATAAAGAAAACATGATTTTTTTTACAACCATTCCCATTAGTCTTTGCTAAATTATCATTGAAACACCTTAAAAAATACCACATAAAAATCTTCCCACTTAAGAGCCGGTGGTTGGTGGAAAGGGCCAAACAACGTATTTACAGACAGAAACGAAAAATAATTTATAAATAAAACTTTTATATACATGTTTTTTAAGATCTACAAGTAAAGACAAAAAAATAAACTAGGATACAAACCATCGAAATCAATTCTAAATGTAAAGCTAAAATTTAAAATTTAGCTTACAAGAATAAAGAAAAGCAAAAAAAAGAGGCCCTACCATTTTTTTTCAGTGCGTAGGTCTATCAGATATTCATATGATCACGCCTCTACAGTACTCACTGACCGATCAACAGAGTTCGCGTGTGTGCATAGCGAATTTGGAGATCAGTTGAGGATACTGAGATACGGTGTGTGTGACCACCGAACGAGGAAGAGATTTCGTGGGTATTCGGCCTACGTGGCACTGTAATGTATAAAACTTTGACAAAAAAATATACTCCGTTAATATATCATTTATGTAACACAAAATTATAGTATTTTTCAATACAAATCTAATAATATTAGTTATTAAATTATATTCTGGTATAATAATCTTTGTTAAACCTTACCCCATATATTTTGAAAACGAGGTAGTGCGTGTCCAATATGGGCAGCGAGCGGGCATGGGCGCAATTCTGCTGAATTCGCCCCCTCTGTCTGCCTGCGTCCCATGCTTCCTACTACTGTACTACACTACACTACATGTTCCGTTCCCTTTAGATATGATGCACACTTGTTATGACCGTCTTTAGGCTCTGTTTGTTGGACTCGGAACCCTTTTCCGGACATGTAAAATAAAGCGGGGATCAGTACATAATTAATTAGATATTAGATATGAAAATTATATAAATAGATTAAAACAATTTTTAAAGCAACATGTAGCAAATCTTTTTTAAATATAATATTTAATAGTTTAGAAAACGTGTGCTTAGATAATGGAAAAAAATGGAAGCCAGTAACCTGCCCATAGGCTGTGTTCAAATCAAACCGGGGCTGGTCAGCTGATCATCCGCAACAACCTAAATTCAATTTAAAAATGTAATATATTACCACGTGTGCATTCTCACAGTTTAAGCATCAACACCACCCTAAAATTCAATTTAAAACGAGTAAAACAATAGGATCGCACCTATCTCCGTTTTGCTCTAGCTCCACCTCCATGTGCGCTTATGGGGTGACCTTTGTACTGTCGAAAATCCAAAACGGAAGCAGCCATATACATGGGAGAGAATCCCTAGACTGTAGGGATAATAATGGTGCCCTCCTATCATAAAACTCGTGACGGTAAGCTAAATACATATCCGTAAATCTTTATGGGTACAAAGCTAAATCATACTCATATCCGCTGAGTATCCAAAACTCAATGGGTACCTACCAGATGAAACCATGTCAAAAAAAACATATTAATCGAAACATCTTTATGAGTATATTAGGGTTTTTAATATTTAATTACAGGCAATAAACAAATATACTTAGTTGATTGATTAATAGTGTAACAAGAAAATAAAAAAGATACAACAGCAAGCAAGTAAATTTAAGCTTGTCGAATTTAACTATCCAATCATATCGATACAAACGGCCAATCATGCATCAAATAATAGTCTCATGTTTCTCGGCTTATAATACTAGACAATAAAGATGCTCGCTGCCAAGTATTTTAAGGTGTCACTGGATTTTTGAACTTATGGATACCCACAGGTATCGCACGCTCAATTCAACGAGTCTCGGATGTTTACTGTTATTGTGCTCGGCCGGATCAATAATCGTAATCAGATAGCTGGGCCGACGTCGGCAGCCGGCCGGTCGTCGGTGAACCACGCACGGAACACACGGATGATTTGATTTATATAATGCATGGATGCATGTGGCCATCCATCCGCCCCGATCGATCGGCTGGTCGTCTTGCTCCGTTTTAAAACATACTCCAATACTTAAAATGTAATCTAAAATATAGTTACCCATTTTATAAATATATGTTCTACATATTCTTAACTAATCGTAGCATTTCGATATTTAACTTTTCTATCTAATACTGTGTCTCACAGAATCACAGCCTTCTTTAATTTAGTATATTTTTCTCTTGCGATCTTTTGATAAGAAAGTAAAAATCCTAGGTGCTGTTTCGATTTGTTCACAATAATCTGAGTACCATTATTAGGGACAAACCTTTTCTTATTTTTTTTGTAAACGATACTTTATTATATTTATGTTACATGCAGCGCATATGGTTTGTCTGTGTCGGTGCCCTTTTATTTGTTTTCAACAAAGTGCAGTAGCCTTTCCAATCACTTCTGGAAGAATAAAAATAAATAAGTTAGTTTTAGTGGAGAATCTCATCTTCGTAATAATTTAGCATATACACATTTCCTTTATCTGACTAGTTTTCACTCCACAAAATTGCAACGTACTTGCCTTTCGGTTTTCTGTTTAATCAAATCTTATCAAGGAAATAAAGCAAAAGGTTGATTAATTAATTTCAGCACACTCCTGAGTGATCGAACAGGCGACCAGCAACACATGGATGGATCATTAAGAAATGGCGATTAAAGTAATCACGACGAAATTAGGTTATCTTCTTGATCTACCACGTTGGATTCAGTTAAAAATTCTTGACATTTCATAGTAGGTTACTAGATATATAGGAGTAGCAGCTATATGTGTAGCATACATGCTTTTGCTACCTCCTGACTAGACACCTTCCAATAATGCAACCACCCAGATTATTTATTTACCCTTTTATTTTTGTTTGGACAAATTATTTTTTCTTGCTTTCTATTACTGGTCCAACTAAATTATGGGCGAATCATTCCAAGATGGTTCACCATCCATGGTCCTCCAACAAATTATGGACAACAGTGGTTCGTACACTTGTCGCGGTTCTTAACTAAGGGTCCGTTCAGTTTGCAAAAACTTTTGGGAGAGAGATCACATCGACATGTATGGTTATATATTTAAAGTATTAAACATAGTTTAATTATAAAACAAATTTCAGATGAATCTTTTGAGTCTGATTAGTCTATCAGTAGCACATGTTGGTTAGGGGTGTAAGTGGGCCGGTCCGCGAACCCGCTTATAGGTCAATTAAGCAGGTAACCCGGTGGGCAACCCGCTTAAATGGCCTATAAGCGGGTTGGTGGGCCTCCCACTTACACCCTTAATGTTGGTTATTGTAGCATTTATGGCTAATTATGTACTAATTGGGCTTAAAAGATTTGTCTCACGATTTTCCTCATAACTGTGTAATTAGCTTTAATGTTCATGTATATTTAAAGCTTTATTTATGTGTCTAAAGATTCGATGTGATGTTTGTGATGTTTTTAGGAAAGGTTTTGGAAACTAAACAGGGCATAATTAGACTTCTTCTCCCCCTCTTGCTAACTCAGATCTCTCGTTTTTTACGTTCACGCTTCCCAAACCGCTAAATAGTGTGTTTTTTACGAAAATTTTCTTTAGTAAAGTTGCTTTAAAAATCATACTAATCTATTTTTTAATTTTTATAACTAATAATTAATTAATCATATACTAGTATATTATTATATTTTTCGGGCCGGATATCATAGTCCACATCCAAACGCAGCCTTAGTACATCCTGCTGCTCATGAGTTCTAATCGTCGATTTGCGCATAGTGCTAAATCATCTAACAATTCGGACTGATGAATGAAGTATCATATGGCTTTATTTGAACATGGAAAACTTTTGTGCGGCTAACCTTGAAGGCTGTTCGACTAACTATATCGTTGTCCACTATCAAATTTCGAACCCCAAAGAAATATGAAAACCAATATTCGTCGACCAATTTCAATCAATATTTTGAAATTTGAATTTAAGATAAAACGTTCAACCCCCCTCAAAATCATGCTATTTTTTAAAAAAGACCTATTTTCATCAGAACACTGTACATGTCTTCTTTGGTCGATATTAAGAATTAATGAACTCATAGCAAACCTAGTTGTCACGTGAGTAATTGACTATGTCTGGCCATGTTTGACAAACTTCCAATTGGATTATTGCATCATATGAACTCATAACTTAAAACTAAGTATTTTAAGCCATCTCTATTAATCTAAAATGTGAACAAGATGGCTTAATTAACAAAAACACTGATATATCCCTACCTCTATGTACCTTACAGATAATTTTTAGAGATAGTCATACCTAGCCTCAAAGGATTCCTCGAGTGAGTTTCTGCCACAAACACATACACACACGAGTACTATAATGTTGAACACGTCGATTAACTAATTGGATTAATTCTATCGCTGCTAGAATAACGTAAAATGCACCAGCAATCCGGAAAGCAACCAAACACTGACCAAGGGTAGACAAAAATCATTTGGTGTGAAATCTTAGTCTATGAAAAAAAAAATGCACACGTTGACAGAAAAAAAAAGGGAGAGAGAGAGATATATGAGTGAGAATGAGTGTACTGCTGGTTGCTGGTGGTTGCTAGACTATCAGGTTTGTTGGTGTTTTGAACTTCCCTTCTGTGGCTCCATTACTCACTCTTTTGAAAAAAGCGTTTGTTGCCTTGACGTGGAATGGAACCCATCAAAGTTCCTTCAGGTTGTCATTCTCTCCCTCTGAAATCCTAACTAATCCATCAGTTTCAGACAAAAGAATTGATTGATGCATTTCTGATAATTGTACACGTCGAGGTTAATCCATTCTAATGCATGAGAAATCAGCATGGTACCTTTTTTGCCACCTTGTGAAGTAGGGATCAACACAAATTAATCCACGAATAATCCCAGACCAGGTTTAGTTTATTTAGTTAAATTAGAACATGCCACGAATTACTTTACTCTAGAGGACGATTCAATTTTTTTTATATAATTCCCTAGAGGTTAATGGGTTTACGATAATCGTATCATCCTTAGAAAGATACATTTAAGTATTAAAATTTAGGCTTAAAAATTTTGATACAGAGTTTTTTTAATGATGGTAAAATTATCCGTATGATAACTTTCTGTAAGCGGTACATCTAAATTTTGCAGAAGAGTTAATTTGCTCCAAATTAAAGGCGGGAGCCTCTGCTTTTGCGAATATAAGCAACGGAGAGGGGATCGTGAGGAGGTACTACAAATGAGGAATTGGCTCAAGAATGAAGTGATGAAATAACAAGAGCACCAACCGACACCGACAGAATCGGATCTGTGCCAACAAAAAGCAACAACAGTATGCACTGCACTGCAGGTTTAATTGGTTAGCCGGACAGCAGTACACAAACAGTCAGTGTTAGCTTGCATTCGATTCGCCGATTGCCTCTGCTAGCCTGCTTGGTGCCTGCTCGCTCGCAGCTAAATAGCATCAAAGTGCTGGGCTTTAGCTACTGTTAAAGTGGCTACAGCACTCCCTCCGTTTCTTAAAAATGAGTTAATTTCGTTTCTAGGGCTTAAAAATTAAGTCTAGACGTCTTGATTTTGAGAAGTGTTAAATAAGTTTTGCTTGTTCAATGCCCTTTTATCTGTCACATGTTAATAATACTTATGCATATGTTTTTGGCAGCGAGACTAACGATCGCACTTATGTCTCATAGAAGGAGCATCGACTTTTATCTCTCACTCTTTATATAAACTCACCTTATATAGAAACTGAAGAGACACGTAGCGAAGGAATCGAGCTTATCTGACATGGCTTCTCTTCAGCATGGTGCTGATATACGAACCCGATGACTATAGAGTCCACGTATTACCACCGAGTGGTCATTGGTGGTAGAGAATCTTATTTCTCCGTGAAACAGCCATACTAAGGGCGTTTTTGAATCACAGTAATAAAAAATACAGAGAAGTAAGAACAACATAGCATTATGATAGAAATGTAAGTGTAAAACAGAGGATTGCAAACACACATGGAAAATATAGGAATGACCGTTTGATTGGACCATAGGAAAAACACAGGAATTTAGGAGAGATAAAGACTCAATGGATTTTTTTCATGAGGTTCTACCTCTGGTTAAATTTCCTCCAAAACTTATATGGGAAGAGACATTCCATAGAAATTTCATACGGTTCATTCCTTTGATTCAAAGGACTTTGCAGAAAAAATACCTATAGGAATGAAGTCCTCTAAAATTACTATGAATTTTCTTTGAATCAAAGGGGTCCTAAAATTTTATTAACATTAATGTTAGAGGATCTTATTTCCAGCCATATTACAATTTCATTTTAAAAATCGCTAGAAACCGCTTCTACTTGGATGAAAGCGGCGGTAATAACTAAGGCCGTGTTTAGTTCGAAAAATATTTCTCCAAAAAACAGCGTATCGAATCCTTGAACGCCGAAATATAGCATTAAATATAGATAAAATGAAAAAAAATGTACAGTTACGTGAGAAATCGTGAGACGAATTTTCGAGCATAATTAGTCCATGATTAGTCATAAGTGATACAGTAACCCACATGCGCTAACGATGGATTAATTAGGCTTAAAAAATTCGTCTTGTGGTTTATAGGCGAACCGTGAAATTCGTGTTTTAAAATCTCTTTCAACATCTGATCAAATATCTAGTGTGACATCCAAAAATTTTCATTTCGAGGACTAAACACCGCTAAACACAGTGAAGAACCACCTCGTGCTGATTCCTGATGCACAGTTGTACATATAATAACTGCAGCAGTGTAGGTCAGGTCAGATCAATCGTTGTAAGCCGACGTCGAGACTGTCGCAGGTGTACCGTCACAAGTTGGCCGATGAATAGCCCCTGTGGTTTGGTTTGCTGGTCTGATTGGGTAAGCAGCTTTAATTTGCTCTAGCTAGGGGATTTTTGCTTGTTTGGTTCGTTGCTTTGTTACGTATCCTTAGGTTAGCCAGGTGGTTATTATCGTCTTTGATTAGCTTTTGGTAGATTGCCACTGTTACGAATACAGCGTCCTTTATTATTTTTGGTAGCATGTTGTTCGCCTTGTTCAAACCTATTCTGTGGTTAACTTAACAGAGGCGTGAGTACGTGATGATGACAAAATTTAGTGTCATGCTCTCTTCGTTCAACAAATATTAAATTTTGCTTCAGAAGAAATCATCCCGTACCTTCTTATCTATCCTCGATCGGTAAATCGAGAAAAGTTTTGGTACATCGAGAAAAGGGGATGTTTGGTTGGCATAATTAATTTGTCTAAGGTTGTCACAATATTTTAGTTAACTTAGCTAAGGTTTGGCTAACAAAAATGAAACCACACTTTAGCTAACATGTGACAAGTTTATTGTCCTTTATTGTGTCATTGACATATGGGTCATATATATTGAAAAAGGATCATGTCACAAGTGTAGCACATACCAAACATAAGCCTAATATGGTTAAATTTAGCTACTTAAGTGTTACAAGCTTAGACAAATTATAGTAATCAACCAAACAACCCTTTATTACTTCGGTATCTTTTTCAACCTGTTCACCAATACTGCTTTTCTATTAGGGTGCTATGAGTTAGTTTTTTTTTTTAAGAGAGAGGTAGAGCTCTGCCATATTTCACAAGTGCGATTAGGCAGGTCGGCTTGCTTGACCTTTGTTAATCGCTCGTATTTTTATGATACTCCTGTCATACAACTGAAAGCAAATTTTGACGTAAAATTTCAAGTGACATAATCATTTACATATGTATCCATAAAAATAAAGTCCACGTGGCAGTGGTTATGTTCCTCAGATTTTATATAAGAGGATCCCCATCTCATACAACTCACCCTTTTTCACTGTTGTAACGAGCAAACTTCTTTTTTTTTTTAGCGTCAAAAGGGAGCATAATGCCTGTTGAAATACTCCGTCCATTTCAATATACTTCTATACAAGATTTTAGGATTTAAACTTTATTTCACAATATAAGTATTTATATAGTACTACTTGTTCTACTAATCAATTATTGTTGAAAAAAAAAATCTTACCCCACCTATCCTCTCACACTAACCAATTCCTTGTTTATTAAGAGATAGCAATGCATATTCTTTTAGATAATCAAAAAATATTTATATTTTAAAATAAATGGTAGACAGTGTGTGCATTATTACATGTGCTTGCAAACGGTAAACTTCTATAAAGTACATGCGCACTAGAAAATTTACCCGCTTGGTTCCAAAATAACGACATTCTACTCTTATTTAGATTTGTATACATAGTTACACACTAATAAATCTCTCTCTATATAAATCATATATATTAATTTGATAATTTGAATAAATTTAAAACAGACTTAAAAATCCTTATACTAGACAGAGGTAGCAATATGAAACAACGCGAGTAGAAAAGTTTACGAAGAGTACAACACAACCACCATTACTGTTGCACGTACGTACAACGCAAGGAAGAAGAAACAGCCATGGAAGCGAGCAAACAGTTTCAATCGGAAATCCTGGCAGCTTGGCAATGGCAACCCAGAAGCCCAACTCTTTTTTCCCCCCTTCGCTCTGTTCGGTTGCAAGGCCCGCCAAGCTCTAGCACCTTTGCTGCTGTATGACAAACCCAATACTACTAGAAGGCCAGCGTGCTTTGACGAATCATTGAAGACCACGTCACGTTACTATGCAGGAAGGTTGGCATGTACTCCCCACCTTAGCAAAATATAAATACTTTTAGGACTTGATTCTTATACCACAGTTTAAGTATTTTCTGGCACTATTCGTAATACTACTCATCTAATATATCACTTCCTATTTAAAATTATTTTCATTTTATCCTCATTATGTACCCATCCATACCTCATTTATCGAGAAACACCATCGTTTCTTATTCTCAATATTAATCTCTGCTAAATAATTTAGAAGAGAGAATTCCTTATACGCCACTGAAATTATACTCGGTTCATTTTACACCATACAAAAAAATCAAACTTCCCTCTATGCATTCACTTAATTTTTCTGCCTTATGTGCCACTGTTGTTAACTTTTCCATCCAACTCCGTTAACTGATAGCATTTTGCTTACGTTCCTTTTATGCCACTACATGCCAAATGACCTAAAACATAGAATTAAAAATTGGTATTTTTGAATAAAATTTGAAATTAAGACAGCAGAATAAAAAAATGATATTTTCGAATAAAATTTGAAAATTGATATTTTTGGATAAATTTGAAATGACCCACAACATAGAATTGAAAATTTGCTTGCTTACGTTCCGTTTATGCCACTATATGCCAAATGACCCGCATTCTTGCCACAACTTAGCACATTAACCATGAGAATTTTGAAATTTTGAAATTTTCTTTATTGCTAGCAATTTTCAAATTTTATTCGAAAATATTAATTATCAATTTTGAAATTTTCTTTATTGCTATCTTAGTTTCAAAATTTATTTGAAAATAGCAATTTCCAATTCTATGTTTCGGATCATTTGGCATGTAGTGGCATAAAAGGGACGTAAGCAAAATGCTATCAGTTAATGGAGTTGGATGGAAAAGTTAACAACAGTGACACATAAGGCAAAAAAAATTAAGTGAATGACACAGAGGGAAGTTTGATTTTTTTGCATGACATAGAATAAACCAGGTATAATTTTAGTGACATACAGGGAATTCTCTCAATTTAGAAAGGTGTGTATTTTGGAATGAAAGGAGGTAATTAACCAAGGTAGTAGAACCTGCCAAATAACATTCATAGTGGATTATTCGGTACTCAAAGGTTGTTCCAATTGTTGGCGCAGGACAATCTTAGAAAGTGTGGGATTCCCAATATTATTGGAGTATTACATGAGTTGTATATTATAGTTACAGCTCTTCATTGGGCATACTTTATTTTTTAAGGATAGGATAGAGTATCTGGAATAACTTTTTCGTCACATATATTCTATTTTCAGGATAG
The DNA here is from genome assembly GCF_000231095.2 of Oryza brachyantha. Classification (NCBI taxonomy): domain Eukaryota; kingdom Viridiplantae; phylum Streptophyta; class Magnoliopsida; order Poales; family Poaceae; genus Oryza; species Oryza brachyantha. Next base: position 13,671,469 of record NC_023165.2, read on the forward strand.
TTGACGTGATTGAGTATGTACTATAAATGCTCTAAAGAAAGTGTATTCCATTATGCTGAATTTAATACTTGTACAATAGCCCGTGTCCTCTCTCTAAACGGACACATATGATTATTCTAAGTTAAGGTGGTGATTGTTAGGTTTTTTAAGGAAAAAAGACCAAATGATATATTTATAAATAAAAAATAATATAAAAAAAATATTATATACATGTTTTTTTGACAATCTAAAAGCAAATGTTCGACAAATAACTATAACAAAAGACTTCAAAGTTAACTCTAATTTAAAATTTAGTTTATAAGTATAAACAAAAGCGAAAAAAAGAGAAGGTAAGACAAGAGTATCGATTGGTTGAATAATCGAGCACCTGTAATTGGGCGGTTTCATCGTGCAAAGCATACACATGGATAAATATACGCAATATCTCCAACAACTGGATCAGCTAGCTAACTTAATACTCTACTATTTTAACACACATTTATGATAATTGTATATTTGTATTCCTTTCTTTAAGCATCAGAAAAAATAACACTCTGAAAGAAAGCAAAAAAAAAAGGTTTAGATATCGCTTTCAGCCATGTCGGGCACTTTCGGTTGTGTGATGTGCTCCTCCTCACCTGCACACTCTTGCACCGCCCAGCTGTTTGATGCATCCACGTCGTCTCGCCCTGTCGATCCGTTCGCTAGCTTATATACCCGTACACCAGCACAGGCTACCGGTAGTCATGGCCGCCGCGGTGGTGGCGCTTGGTGCGGCGGCCGCTGCGGCTGCGGTTCTTGCTCTGACGACGGCGGCGTCGTCGCCGGAGCTGGATGATCGTCGGTGGGGCAGCGGCAGCGTGGTGGCGCCGGCGCCGGCGCCGCCGCGGCAGCAGGAGTGCGCGGTGTGCCTGTCCGAGCTCGCCGGAGCGGCGGCACTGTGCGGCGAACCCGAGCCGGCGGCGGCCGTGAGGACGCTGCCGGGGTGCGGGCACGGGTTCCACGAGGAGTGCATCGGCAGGTGGCTGCCGCTGCGCGCGGAGTGCCCGCTCTGCCGCCGGCCCGTGGCGGCGGCTGCCCACGGCGAGCCGGCCAAGGTGGGGGTGCCCGTCGTCGTCGTCGCTGTGGCTGAGGCTGAGGTGACGATGGCGCCTGCATGGTCGCAGGCGGCGAGGATGGCGTGCGGGTTCGGCGACGGGCGGGTGGTGTGGACGCGTAGCCCGTCGGCGTCGGCGCCGGAGCTCTCATAATTAGCGTTTTGTCGATCAAACTCGGACAGGAGTCAAGAGGGTAGTCCTTGTAACAGCTGCCTTGTCTTTTACTTGTACATTACTGTGATAATTACTTTTCCTTGTTCATTACTGTGATAATTACTTGAAGATTGTTCATTTCAATTGCTATAATTAGTTGAAGCTGGTTTATTTTCAACCTAATCTTTTTCTTCTGCTTATATTTATTAACTAAAAAAATGAATTTTTAACTTTAAATTTAGAATTGATTTTAGGTTTTTTCACCGAACTTTATTTTCCAGCACTGTCCTTTTAGATTGTCACGTATATAATTTTTTATCCATGACTTATTTCTTATTTATAAATATGCCAAACAAAAACAATCACATATTTAGTTATACTATATTTAGAGCATTATTTTTCATCCTTAAAAAGATACTATGAGGTACCACTGTTTTCTATATAAGTTTTACTTCTATCCTTCCTTTTGTACCTCGAGCTACCGGTAAACGGTATCAAATCGTTTCTGATCATTCGGTCCAACAGTGCACGTCCTATTTAGCTAGATTCAATGGTGAGAAATACCTTGAGGTACAAAAGGAAAGATGAGAGTAAAATTCTCTATAAAATAAAATTTAGTGCCTAATATGTAAGGTACCAAGAGATACCAAATTTTACATAGAAAACCGTGCTATCTACTGTTACCTTGTCAAAGATGATAAAATTGCTCCTATACTTATTACTGAAAGCGGATATCCATTTGGCAGGATTTGATAACCGCAAAAGAAAACTACCCTATTATTATGGGAATCGACGTACGTGTTAACAGTCATCCCGTATATCGGTAAATCCAGGACAAAAAGAAACGCTCGAGAGTAACGGGGATAGGGTCGAAGGAAAACTCTTTTAAACGCAGGCGGATATTCACTCGTTATTTTTCATGTCATTTAAATGATTATGAACCGGCCTCCTCCAATATACGGAAGGCGGCCTGACACCCGGATCTAGTGGCCACGAGATCACGACCATCGGAACGGCGACAGTCACCGGTGACTAGACAGGTAGGAGGCGAGCCGCGGTGACTTCTACCAGCTTCGCTCCGCTCCTGCTCTCTTTTTTTTTCTTTTTACCGTGCTTCGCTACGAGTCAAAAATATTTTATAAAATTTAATAAACATGTTTAATCATGCTCTTACTAAAAATACTTAACTTACATAATTATCATTTATATTTTTATGAATATATTTATTATTAAATATATTGTAATTATAACCTACATTTTTCTATATTTGCACATAATTTTAAATGATTAAACTTGTGTCAAAAGGTCAACAACATTATTTAAAAAATATAAAGGAAGTATTTGACTTGCCCTTAAAATATTATCACCAAGCTAATTAACCACAACTAATATATCTAACAATAAATATATAGGTGACATATCAAGCAAGGTTTAACTAGCCAAATTAATTTATTACTAATGAAATACTCATGTATCGATCAAGATATACATCAGTTAAAAAATATGTCGTCCACGAACTACATTGTCATGGGAAAAACGACACGCAGTTATTAGGGCCGCTACCAATACCACCTAGTTCAATATTGAGTAAATATATGTCGGATCTTGGGTTGCCGATCCCCGTGGCCATCTCTAACTATTATCTCATTCTTTATACTTCAAACCGATACAAACGTTGGTTCTTGGCTGGATTTTGACTTTTTTCATTAGGCCCGGACAGATGTTAAGCTCATGAATTGGATTATAAGACAAGGCAGAAACACTGTTAATTTTGATAACAGTGGATTCTTTATAAATTTATGATTTGGATTATAGAACAATCAAAATAATCTACCCTAAAATCACAATAATAATTTTTACTTGGATTTTTTTAAAAGAATAAATGGTAATTACGTTCTCACATTACTAATTATAGATTTATACTAAAACTACACTGGCAACTAAAAGATGAAAATAAAATTAAACATAATTATAGATTTGTATTAGATATAAGGTGCAAAAAATAAATAAAAAAATGATTGGCAGGCCGATCCTAGCATCTCTCCTGACCAAGGCGACGATGTCTTCTCCACTGGGCTACCATCGCATAGTTGTTTTGGATAGCGCCGGGCAATGCGGACGGATTAGGATTGTTTGGGAGAGATTAACGGACTGAGAAAAGGAAGGCGTCGGCAAAACGGCTGCGACACGAAGGCGAGCGGACGCCAGAGCCGTGACGCGACTCTCCGTTGCGCGTTTTTTAGGAGTAGAGATTTCTTTTTTCTTTCACCAGATCCATCAGAGAATGAATATCTATTGTGTGCATCGGAGTAGCAAGTACTGTATATACCGTGTATAAATTCCACGTTTTTATGTGCTGAATTCTCGTTGGTATATATCAAATTCAAATAAGGAAATTTTAATATAATATGAGTAATTTAGATTTCGACAATATTTCTATATATACTACGTATGCATATGAGCATGGTGGTAATCTTACCATCAAGACAAAGAGATATTTAAAGTCATATCCGGTGTATTCAACCAAACAACATCTCAAATATACAGGTATCTACGTACAACCAACCAAAAGGACAACTCTTTGTTATTCAGATTCACTGTATGTAAGCAACCAAATATGTCTGGTTGGATCATTCTATCCCGGCTTAACTAAGCCTGTATGCATGGGAGGTACTGCCCAGGCCGAGGACATTTGCATACAACCAAACAGACCCATCTAACCCGGTCTTATACATGGATGCCGAAAAGGCTGTCAGCCTTATTCTTTTTCACTTACGGACAATGGATTGCCGCAGTCACGCTAATCAAGCTCCTAAAACCATTGCAACATTGTTTAGAACTATTTAAACAACTTTCCAACTTTATAACAGTTATTAATTAACTGAGAGAACTGATTAACTGAGGATGATAACACTTCACTACTACTACTACTAGATGCACGCTGTTTCAATTCGGCCCAATGTGGAGTTAACCCAAATCCAATTCCTTTTGCTTGGGATGGCAATGCCTCAACTGCTTAATTAGCGCGTAACATTTGGGAATTAATTGGTGATGAATGTGTAAGCATCCCAAAGACAAATTTGCTAAGGATAACCTTCACAGGCCAAGCTTGGGCTGATATTTTTGTAGGCCTAAACTACAATTTAGAATGGCCCAGCCTGAAGAGTTAACATCTGCAAATGGGAATTATTGAGGGGTTTTTTTTTATCCTAGCAATACCTCGTAGACCTGACAAGTACAAGTTTGGTTACATGAGCAGGTGTTTCGGCTACATTCCTGTGACCAATTACATAAAGTTTATTCTAAACACAGGAATCTCTACGACCGAATTCAATGCAGATTATTTGGCCAGCAGTGTGCCACGTGTCAGTGCCTGGCAACCTGGCTCTCTTCTTTCCCTTTCTCTCTCCCTCTCTCTTCTCTCTTTTCTTGTCAGTTCTAGGAGATTCAGAGAGAGAATGACCGGCCCCACTTGTCAATCATGGTTAGATATAAATAAGAATTCTGATTAAATAATTAATTAATAACAGTATGGTTTCATAGTTATTAGAATTAATTCAAATTTGAATCTTTGAATAAGCACAACTTGTTCATTTTTAATCTAATTCGAGTGAAACTTGAACCTAAATTTATCTAAATTCATAACCTTTCCGACAATACTAAATTTATTATTTAATAAATATAATTATATTTATGAAGTAATTAATATCCGATGGTTAAGCAGTAGTAAACCTAAAAATTTGCTAATAAATAAAATTTCATCATCTCTTTTGTTCAGTGGCTGAATGGGCCGGCTACCCACGATCCAATTGCACAGTCCACCTAACTGGGCTTTGGTGCATGTTTTGTTAATTTATAGTTAGGACCTTACATTATAAAATATTACTTTATACTCCCTGTCAATATTTAAAATTAAAAGGAACACATAAAGCTCATCATTTCGATAAAACATAAAATTTACTCAGAATTCCTTCAAATATCTAAATAAACAAATTTACACAAAAACATATGCATGCAAAAACAATCAACATAGACATCACATATACTGACAAGAGCAATAAATACATATTTAACTCATTAAATTGGCTTATCTTTAGATACTCGTGGCAAAACTCCATGGGTTAAAACGTGGTGATACTAGGCGAATGATGCACCCAATAGTACAACCATACACTTTAACACACATCAATATTTATTAAAAATAATTAATAACAACATTAATTACAAATTTATGGTTACAATCACTAGAAACTAAACTGATCCATTTCGGCAACGCCACGCGTTCTTTCTAATTTTATAGGAATTGTATGACATGAACCAGGCCAGCCACGGTGGGGCTGATGCCCTACACTACAGAGATCAAATTGGAAAGTGTCAGCGACCGACCTTTGGTCACCTGCATCATTGGAGCGATAGATATACGTCGGTGACAAGCCCATGCATATGTGGCTGGGCCTGCCCGTCAAACCATAGCCACGCACTTAGAGCAAGTTCACTAGTATAGCCAATTGCTGACTTTAAATCTATAGTCAAATTAATAGTTAATTCATATAAAATGTTATTTATAAACATATACTACATAATTAATATCTAGTCTCATAAGTTATACACACATGTATCTTAAAGTTTGTGCTGCAACTCAATATAAATTTGTGGCCTGCTGCTCTTCTATCTCATCTTTTTAAATATATTTATAGCTGGTTTATAGTCTGCTATTGTACTTGCTCTACGCCTCTAACTTTACATCTCTTCCATTACATCTTACTGCTACTAGCAAAATACTACTCCCTCCCAACTTTTTTTATGAACGTCAAATATTTACATATGGATGAGGAGTATGAAAATATATTACAAAGTATCATAGATTTTTTTATAAACTATGCTAATATTATTTTTTAAAATCAAATATAGATTGTTCCATGGTATTAGGAAATACTACGACTAATTTGTAAATAAAAGATGTAGAAAGCGGTGAGATGGTAGATTTACTGTCTCCATCACTAGAGAAATTTAAAGTAATATACATGGCTAAGTTATTTAGTTTAAATTTTTTCTTCGCTTTTATATGCATGATTTCCGAACTACGAATGGTGTATTTTTGCAAAGCGTTTCTATTGAGAAGTTCACCATCTTACCTTCACTACATCACAACACCACAAAGGAGGCTGTGGTCTATGGGTAAAAAAAACTTTTTGGTTTCACTCAGCTTTTTAAATAGACTCTTAAGTTTATAGCAACTAATTCTATCGTTGACACTATTAAATAACTATCAAATAATCTTTCAGATTTCATCTAAAAGTTGAAAAAGAACACAACCATATGCTAATGTTGCTCCTGATTTAAACTAAATATGGACTATTTCATAATATCTTAAATACTATGTGTTAATTTATAAAATGCCGTAGAGGAAAGGTGTGGCAACTGCAAATGCAGGACTAGGCCGTGTTCGGGTAAGGGAGGGATAAGTTAACTTACCTGATGCGGAAAACATAGTAATAAATAGTATATTATTAATCAATCATTAATTATTAAAAAATAAAATAAATTACTATGATTTTTTAAAACAACTTTTCTATAGAATTTTTGGCAAAAAATACACAGTTTAGCAGTTCGGAAAATATACGTGCGGAAAACGAGAGGATAAGTTAAATTAGAGCAAGTTTAATAGTATAGCCAACTATTAGCTCTAATTCATCTATAGTCAATCTAAAACACTTATAGCCTGCTCTTAGAGGGGGGGGGGGGGCGGAACGTGGCCGATCCTGCTGGGCAGAAGGACTGTACATGGTGCCAAGCAGCCAATCGATCCCAATGGTGCGTCAGAACTGTACCATTGTGCTGTTTTGGTCGGCGGTACAGCACTTTAGGGGGTGTTTAGTGCGTGAAATAAAAATTTTTTTGATGCCAATCGGATATCGGAAGGGGTTTTCGGACACGAATGAAAAAACGAATTTCACGGCTGGCCTGTAAACCGCGAGATGAATCTTTTGAGTCTAATTAATCAGTCATTAGCACATGTGTGTTACTGTAGCACATATGGCTAATTACGTACTAATTAGGCTCAAAAGATTCGTCTCACAATTTTTAACATAACTGTGCAATTAGTTTTTCGCCTTATCTATATTTAATACTTTATTTAGGTATCCAAAAATTTAATGTGATGTTTTTATGTGAAAATTTTTGGGAACTAAACATCCCCTTAGCCCTGTTCAGTTTATGAAAAAAAAGTTGGGTGTAACGTCCAACATAAATGTTTCATGGCTTGCCTAGAAACCATGGTACAAATCCTTTAAACCTAATTAATCCGTCATTGGCACATGTAAATTACTCTAGCACTTATAGCTAATTATAGAAATTATACTCAAAAGATTCGTTTAACGATTTTCCTCATAATTTGCCATTAGTTTTTTCATCTATGTTTAATGCTCCATTTAGATGTCTAAAAATTTGATGCGATCTTTTTGGAAAAAAAATTGTGTACTGAACAGGGCATCAGTGGAGTGTTGTTCACTTTTTTTCTCTCTCGTTTTTGAGCCAAAGATTAATCGTATTTAGTACTAACAGTGTGGTCAGATGCAAACTCTTCGAGCAAATTATGCTGTCACGAACCAAAAATAGCTCATGGAATTTTTTTTTCTGATGAGCTTTTATGTAAATTGTGATGTCAGATTAACATGACAATAGAAGCCACGATAGAAATCGTGTACATTTGAAACAAAAATGTTTATAAAACGCAACGTGGCTGTACGCACACAGAGCAGTCGCACGCTTGATCTGCATGAATGTTTAACGTTAACCCCAGTGGTGTTCAAAATTTGAACACAGATTTTTTTTTAAAAAAAATCAAATGAAACTTTCAACTCGAATTGAAGAACTTTTGGTTTAAAACATGAACATCCAAAACATTCATATAAATACTCGAAAAACTGTATTTCAAAACCTTGAACTTTTAAAATAACTTTCTTCCCAATTTGAATTTTTTAGAAGTTTTGGTTGAATTTCTGAAAGCTCCTTCTGGTGTCTCCAAACGTTTACCTCAAATCACAGAACTTCCCATTTGAGAATCAAAAGGTTTCACCAAAGTGTCGATGACTAATATGTAGGGAAGAGCATCCCAACATCTCTCTATCTCATTCTCTATCCTGAAAATAGAAAATAGAGGACGAAGACAATAAATTGAGCTTTAGCAGAACGGTCATCCTATCATCTATTTTTGGATGTCATCCATATTAGAAGAGAATATTTATATTTAGATGATATATCTCCATCCTTCAAAGAGATATAGAGGATGTCATATATAAATGATCTAGTAGAGTAAAAAAGATATGAATGATGAAACTATTTTATATGATTATCCAAATAAATATATGGATGACAAAATTTATATAAGCCGTTGGGATACTCTGAGGACAACGTAGAATTGATCCGGAGCCGAATCTAAAAAAGATAAAAGTGATGGACCCCACCAACCGTTGCTCGGAACGAAGCATGTAAGCGTAGAGATCGAGTGAAGTGAGCATCGGTGTCTCATACAATAGGAGGAAGAACTAGACCTTTTGTTTGCTCAATTTCTTGTTGGGAAGACACCAACAACCGGGAAGAAGGAAGAAGGGAACACATCTTAAGCTCGACGATGTCTTGGTTGAGAGGATGGTGTCGAGGGTAAGGATAGATGTATGGTCTTGGACTCCAAGGCCACGTCTTTGGTAACTGGTGTAAAAAATATAGTAATAAATTAGTACATGATTAATTAATTATTAAAAAATAAAAAAATAAATTAATCTGAATTTTTAAATTAACCTCCACGTATAACTTTGTTTTTCTTAAAAAAAATATACTGTTTGGTAGTTTAGTAACTATGTACCAGAAAAATGGTTCAAGTGATACGATTGGGAACAGTCGTGGAGGCATGAACGTGGTCAGGAGTAGAAGCAGCTGGGTGCGACAGGTTGGTAGCGAAGATTGCGATCGTCGGCAAGTTGCCGAGACAGTGCCGCAAATCCGAAAGCAGTAAACCTCGGTTAGTTTTATTTTTTAGCTTTTTTATTATCATTAAAAAAGTATCTTTTAAATGACCCACCAAAATTTTGTAAGATGATATTTTTTTACTGCGTATCTCCCTCGAAAAGCAGAATGAATCACCATAGTCGGCAGCGGCGGCGGAGGGGCCTGCCTCTCCAGAGATCACCGGTAAAAAAGCAGCAAGAATCTCCGCCCCCACCACCTACGTACGAACGACAAAATTAAAGCGAGTTTTCCCGGCAACACGATCGGCGGCGAGACGAGCAGCGGTCGACTGCTCGAGTCTCGCCACCGACTGCAAAGCAAGGTGGGACGGAAGGAAGACGAAGGCCGGGGAAAGGCTCGCTGCTGTCTGCCCCCGTACGCGGGCCCACCGCGCTCGTCCCGCCGTAGATCCCGATCGATTAATAAATTAATTTGGCTAAGCACCACCGATGTCTGCCATGCCAGATTATTTAGGCGATCTCCACTAGATTTTACTGTAGCTTTGAACAGATTTTGTGTAAAATAACGCCTCGTTGTTTTTTAAGATGATGAAAGATATGACAGTTGCATATAGTGCACGGAACCAAAATTAACGCGTTTTGTTTGGTTCATCGTGTATTTTTATACGGTGTTTGAGATATTTAAGAAGGATTAAAATATTTTAAAGTATTATATGTTTTAATAGATATTTGATAGTATAGCAATTAAATTAATTGTAAAAAGTGGAAATCTTAGTTTAAAACGATCAAAATCAGAAACTTTTATGTAAAGCTTTTACGCGAAATAAAATGTTTGTGAGTCTGGATAGCGTGTACGAATCAAAAGTGCCTTATGCGATACAAATGCCTTGGAAAAAATATAAAATCGTGGTGAGTTATATCGTAAGACCAGTCTTTCTGATTTTTTTTTGGAGAAACTTATCTTTGATTTCTAGGAAAATATAGGAAATGATATGGTTTTTTTAATTGTCGTGTTTCCTCGATGATGCACGTGAAGTGGCTAAACATGCCCAGAGCAGGTGCAATAGCAGACTATAAATCAACTATAAACATATTTTAAAAGAGGTAAGACAGTAGAGAGAAGAGTAATGCGCTACTAATTTGTAGTTTAGTATTAAGGCTTTATAGATAACTGTTATATGAATTGACTATTAGATTAACTATAGATGATTTAGAGCTATGTAGTTAGCTATATTATTGTACTTGCTCTAAAATGGCATGCCATGTTACGTCGTGTCACCCAGGCTGAGGAGGACAGTTACCAACTGGTCACACTGTGTGTACCTACAATACAACTGCCAGAGGATTATAGTGATACGATAAAGGTAGTTGCTATTACAGCTGACTCTCTTTATCATAACATAAGTAAATTTGATGATACGAGAAAAGAGAGAAAAGGAGAGAAAAAAGTTATTGTCATGCATGGTAACGGCTTAGAGTCGACTCTTAGTATTTATTTAAGAGAACTTTCTTGCATGAGGGTGTATAAAAAGAAACTAGCGTAAGAAAAATATTTTATTGCATTGACATAGAAACACACCTAACACTACCTTTATATATATCATTATAAAATAGACTTTTGTTGCTGACGTAGCTTAGATAGAGCCCACAATGGACTCTACCATTGAACATGCCCTAAAACTTAAAAATCTAATTTAGAAATATGTGATGATAAATTTATACATATATTTTTTAAAAAAATACGCAATTTAATAATTCATAAAACTTATGCTTAATTACCGAGAAAAATGTTGAGAACAATATGGAGAAAGAATATAACTATACAAATCGACCGACATATCACTCAACACGGATCTTAGGTTGTGTTTAAGATGGCTCCAAGATAAAAGATATAACATTTTTTTATTTTTATGATATCTATTTAATAATATAAATAATAAAATTAACTAATATAAAGTTAGAATTTTACTATAGAAATGTGAAACAATAAAATTCTATATAAAAACCTTTTGCAATTCACATACTTATTTATTAGGTTGAGAAACATGGATTGAAAGCTTAAAAAGATAGAAAATTCTAGGAGAGTGAAAGCAGACTTAAGGGGATGTTTGGATGAATACAAATTGCCTAAGGTTGACATATATTTCTAGCTAACATGTCAAACTTATGGCCACCAATGCAATTAAAGCCACACTTTAGCCAGAATAGTATATATTTGTCACACTTTTATGAGTCAATGATATGTGAGATTCTTATAATAATTAAATAACTTACTACAAGTGCGCCATGAACTAAACGGATGCCTTAGCTTGAGTTGTGGCATGGTGAGAGAAATTATGGCAATGAACCAAACAGTCCCGGACCCTGGTATGGTGGAACAAGCTCCATTATGTTTACGACGAATTGACGCGCTCCAACCACGGCTGTCGATTACTCATCCATAACCACACACGCTGGTACGTAGTACAAACGTACGTACTGACGACCAACTAAAATGACCTTAGAAGCCAAGTCTGTTCGTCGATATGCATATATCGATCGAACAATACAGCAAGGAGACATGAACTCACTGTACCTGGTCCTGTAAACCACAGCAAAATGACAGAACGGATGATCAATTTGGACAGGTTAGCGAGGAACGCATGCAGTGACCACCCCCGGCCCATTCTTCTTCCATTATTGCTCATCTAGTCTAGGGCATTCATTCATTTGCCATAGATGCAGCCCATCTAGGGCCCCACACTTGGCTACTACATCCGTTTAATAATATAAGATGTTTGACTTTTTTTTAACATTTGATCATTTATCTTATTTAAAAATTTAATATAAATATAAAAAATGACAAGTCGTGCTTAAAGTTTTTGATAATAAAGTAAGTCACCTGCTAAATAAATGATATTTCTATAATTTTTTAAATAAGACAAATGGTCAAACTTTACAAGTAAAAAAAAAATCAAACATTTTACATTATTCAATGGAGGGAGTATGTTTTTTACTCCTACAGTGGCATCATTAGAGGAAAAAAAAAAGAGAACCTTCTATTTAGAAAACTTGATTGGTTATCCTGTTATGGTCCAAGATTTTATTTACAGAGAAGCACAAAACATAGGATGGTGGAATAGTGGATGCTCCAAAGTCTAAATACTAGAATGTTATATACACGAGGTTACATCTCTGACGGAAGACCACCACTTGTTATAGCATGTGTTAGGTCTTGTTTAGCTCCTAAAAACTTTTTTTTAGAAAATATCACATCGAATCTTTAGACACCCGAATAAAACATTAAATATACATGAATATTAAAACTAATTACACAATTATGCGAGAAATCGTGAGACGAATCTTTTAAGCCTAATTAGGACGTGATTAGCCACAAGTGCTACAGTAACCAACATGTACTAATGACGGATTAATTAGACTCAAAAGATTCGTCTCACAGCTTTTAGGCGGAATCTGAAATTTGTTTTATAATTAGAGTACGTTTAATACTTCAAATGGGTATCCAAAAACTTGATTTAATGTTTTTATAAAAACTTTTTACAAACTAAACAAGGTCTTAAAGTGTATATATATTTGTGACGGTAAGTAGTCATGTGTATTGTTATATATGTATGTGTGGATGTATATTTTAAGATGGAGGTGGTGAAAGTTTACAACTAATCCTTTACTGTTGAATGATATTTTTAATTCTTGTCAAAAGACACCTGCCTAGTGTGCACACCGTGGATCAAATTAAAATGGAATCACTGTAGTACTACATCTGTAACACTGCTTGCTTACTGACATGTGAACTTTACGTGCTAATGGATCCACATGCTTGTGAGTACTCCCTCTGTTAAAAAAACGAATTCTCCGGTTTTCGTGTCCAACGTTTGAATATCCGTCTTATTTAAAATTTTTTTAAAAAATTAGAAAAAAATTAGTCACACATAAAGTACTATTTATGATTTATCATCTAATAAAAACAAAAATATCAATCGCAAAAATTTTTTAATAAGACGAAGAGTCAAAAATTAAAGGTAAAAAATAAAAAATTGGTTTATTTTGAGACGGAGGAATTAGTACTGCAGAAACATTACTACAGATGATCTGAATCTACAAAAATTACCTTGATGTTTTAATACTCCCTATGTTTCTCAGACTTATGCTTATAACCTTGTCCAGTCTATCTTATTTTATATTTATCGTAAATATGTAAAATTATAGTTCAGGTTTAAAGTAAATAAAACAAATGATTATAAAGTACCTTGTAAATAACTTTCGGTTTGTCTCAAGGCAAACAATATCAAGTTTAATTAACTTTATATCAATATAGCAATATTTTTAAATGAAATTAATATCATATAACAATATATTTAATGGTGGATTTACTAGAACTACTTTGATGTTAAGAATGTTAGTATGTTTTTTGATAAACTTGATCAAATTTAAATATATTTGACTTAGTATAAATAAAGTGACTTGTAATATACAAGGGAGGGAGTGGTATTTTTTTTGTGCACGATATGATATATTAGAGTTTAAATCTCGAGATGAATCTGACCAGTGGGGCTAGATACATTTATGTCGTTCTACCAACCAAAAATGAATATATTATTTGATATGGTATCCATTAGAAAATAGCCATATTTTAGGAGTGACTTGCTCCAAAAATCAGCTTTTGTTGTGTCAAGATTTAAAATCATGAAGTCGTGATGTTCTATAATAAATTTTTGCTTCAAATAGTTCCAACATATGAAAATATACTGATAAAAACATTCATAAAATGTTGAACTATAAGGTTTAAATATATAAGGATATCTACTGTAGTCCAACTTTTAAAATATATAAAGAGAAAGATAAAGACCATTATTTGTTTAAAGAAATAGATCAATATCATTCAAGTACGGTTATCCAATTTCAATACTACTTTAGAGACGCAGTGAGCTGGAAAAATAATCTCAAAACGATCAGACAAAATAGGTCGAACGAATAAAATAAACATTATTCCTCCAAAGAAAGAGAGTTTTTTTTTTAATGGTTCCACTGACATATCACCCCATATTTCAGATATTGTGTCATCCCAAAACACTTGCACCTACTTATGACTATATGTCAAATTTTAAAATTTCCAATCTCATCTTTATAGTTATTTTTAGTTTTTTTTCACTTCTCCAGTCTTGGATCTTAGATCACTAAAAATATATATATATATATATAAAAGTTTTATTCACAAATTTTTTAATTTGCAAATATTCTATTTATTTTTTCATAAGAAAATAGAATCGGTCTTTGGATTTTGAAAACCTTCAAATTTGGTTTGGTTTTGATGTGTCTCTATCCCTCCAACATTGATCAGTCGTCACTCACACCACTTATATCCCCCCTCACTCGGCTCACTCACTCAGGCCTTTTGTTTAGTTCTCAAATTTATTTTTCAAAAACATCACATTAAATTTTTAAAACCAAAAAACTAATTACACAGTCATGGAAAAAATCTTGAGACGAATCTTTCGAGCCTAATTAACCCATAATTAGCCATAAGTACTACAATAACCAACATATGCTAATGATATATTAATTAGACTCAAAAGATTCGTCTCGCGGTTTCTTGGCTAGTCGTGAAATTCGTTTTTTCATTCGTATCCGAAAACCCCTTCCAACATCTATCAAACATTTAACGTGACATTTATCTTAAAAATTTTCTTAATCTAAACACCACCTCACTTTCCCCTCCTTCCCACCTTCAAATTCAATTCAGCTCCTCCTCTGATCCTCCTCCAATTTCCATTTCTATTTCCAATCCCCATTCCTTCCTCTCTCCCGTGTATATAAACCCTTCTCCTGTGCACAGCAAGCTCGATTTCGCTGCAAAATCACGCCCAGATCCTTCTTGCTCTCGCTCGCGACAAGCTGAATTTGCAGCAGTCGGCGGCTTGCCAAGAAACGCGAGGCTGGGAGGAGGGAGGGGCTGACGGATCGATTCGATGGCGGTGACGGGGACGTCGGTGGCGGCTGCGGCGACGATGCTGGCGGCGGCGGCGGCGATCTTTATCACGTTCGTCGTGTGCTTCTACCTCTTCCTGTGCGCCAAGAGGTACCGGGGCGCGGCGCCGACGATCGGCGGCGGAGGGGGAGGGGAGGGAGGGAGGGGCCGGGCGCGGTTCGTGTTCGGGGGCCCCGGGGATGGGGGCTGCGGGGGAAGGGGGCTCGACGAGGCGGCCATCGCGGCTCTGCCAAGGAAGGAGGTGGCCGAGGGGGACCCCGCCGCGGACTGCGCCGTGTGCATCACGGAGCTCGCCGCCGGGGAGGCCGCCCGCCTTCTGCCGCGGTGCGGCCACGGCTTCCACGTCGAGTGCGTCGACATGTGGCTCCGGTCGCACTCCACCTGCCCGCTCTGCCGCTGCGCCGTCGTCGACGAGGCCCCGCCGCCGCCCGCGCCGGAGGCCGACGCGGAGTCGCCCAACTTCCCCACCAACGTGCTCTTCTTCGGCTCCCAGGACGCCGTCCGCACCGGCGGCGCCGCGCCGCCGCCGCTGCCCCCGCCGTCCCACCTCCACCACCAGCAGCAACCAGCCATCCCGCCGCAGCCGTCGGCGGGACCCATCGCCGGAGTCGCCGCCGTGGTCGAAGCGGCGAGAATAGCGGCCCTCCGGCGGCTGCTAGGCTGCGGCGGCGCGACACCCCCGCCGGCGCCGGCGCAGTCCGACCGCGACGTGGAGATGGGTCTCCCCGGCGGCGAGAGCAGCGCATCGCGGCCGGCGACGAAGCCACAGCCAGGTTCTTGATGCGAACTGCTGCACTTCCACTCTCTCTCATCATCTTCTTCCTCCTCCTCTTCCACTCTTCTCCCTTGAGCCATTGAGGCATCATCGGAAGCAAGTGTACAGATGATCCCCATATGTATAACCAACTATATAAATCTACAGTTTATAGCTACAAGATTTGGATGCATTTTGGCAAATCCGTTGTTGGTCCAGTTAGCTCCGGTTTGCTTTTTTTTTTTCCACAGTGAATATATCGAGCAAAAATAAAGCTTGTTTCTTATGATGGGTGAAAAAGATTCTTTAGCCAGTATATTAGTGTAAAATGTCAATTCGTAATCACATTCATGTAAGGGCGGTGTTTGTTTGGGACAAAGAGACTTATTTTTGTCCCTTGTCCCATCGAATATCTGAACGTTTATTATAAATTCGCGAGACGAATCTACTGAGCCTAATTACTCTATGATTAGCCTATGTGATGCTACAGTAAACATATTCTAATTATAGATTAATTAGGCTTAAAAAATTCGTCTCGCGGATTACCACTTATTTCTAAAATTAGTCCTTTTATTAGTTTATATTTAATACTTCAAATTAGTGTCTAAACATCTATGTGATATAGGGGCTAAAATCTAAGCAACCCCTAAACTCTCTGATGAGAGGAGCATCTGTGTCCTGTGGAGGCACATGTGGCCATGTTGGACACGAAAGCAAGATTTTGACTAAAGCCAAACCAGTACGTAACTACTGGAGTACCTGACAAATATCTGAGTACACTACAACGCCGTACTGTCTGTTCCTGAAACTATGGTGGTCCGGGTGACGCACAGCTCCGAAGCCAGGAGTGCGCTAATGGTGTTTTTAGACGGTTTATCTTCGTGATAACTGTAGTTATTGTGCCGGTTAAGGATATATCGATGGTGGTTATTCATTTCGCTTAAACGGTATATTTGGAAATAAAAAATAATTGATGAAATAAACTTTGACATACATATTCCTAGCGATTAAAAAAATAAAGATTAAAAATAAACCAAGTGGAAAAATATCAAAACCAACTTGAAATTTGATGTTAAAATTTAAATTTTAACTTGTAAACAGTTTATAAGTATAAGCGAAAATGTATAACTTTGCTCAGTAAAATCATTGTACTGTACTGTAGCCTGTAGTACTTCACCGTAATGCAACCAATGCATCAGCTTCTGGCAACAAAAGCGCAGCCCAAATTTCTGCCATCCCCATGGCGTTTTCTCCATGGACAAGATCATCCTGTCGGCGAATGCAATGCCTCGCTCTCAGGAAAGAGGACAGTGTCCCGTGTGCCGCCGTGTAATTAGTTAGGCCACATGGGCATTCCACGGACGACAACGGCTGAGCTCATCTTACTCGACTCACCGGTAACAGTAGATGGTGACGAGAAATTCAAAGTTTGGTGCTTCCAGCGAACGCTGTCAATGGCGAACGGCACACACAACTGAAAGCAGTTAGTGACTGATAGCTTATTATATGCATCAGCTCATATATAGCATAGCACGAGCACTAACAGCATGCTAACCAGATCCAATCAGAGTGGATCACGTTTGAACACTGGTAGTTGGCTGGGCAGACTGCACACGTGGCAACGACTAAGGAATGAGTAATCAAGGCTTGATTATTCGTTTTTCTTATTGGAGAAAGCCAAAAAAAAAACGTATTTGCAAATAAAAACTAATTTATTAATAAAACTTTTTTTACATGTTCTTAACAATATAAAAGTCAATGCTGTAAAATAAACTATAATGAGAAAACTTCAAAATCAACTTTAAATTTAAAATCAACAATTTATATTTGGTCTTATGCATATCATGGAGTAAACTAAGGATGGGCATGGGTCGATCCACGGGTAGTTTAGGGTCAGTTCTAGTTCAACAAAATAAACTAAGTTTCAATATAAAATGAAATTTAGTTCATTTAGTTAAACTAGAGTCGATTCTAAAATACCTACGAGTTGACCCACGGCCATCCCTAGTGTAAACAGAAGCGGAAAGGTCAGGTCAGGGTGTAAATACAATAGCAGTGCATATCATGGACTGCTGTTTGTGCTGGTGTCTGAAGCTCTGAATCTGGAGAGACGAAAACCTGCGGTTATGGATAGGCATCGGCCGTGTCATCCTCCTCATCGCCTTAAGACCCATAATCACAACGATACAATCGCGTCGCTGTCCGGTTATACATGATTACTCAAGACATTAATCAATAAATATCTCTCTCTCTCTCTCTCTCAGAGGTCCTACGTAATGTCCGTCCCCAGCAGAGCTATCGCCATCGCCATTGCTGCACACCTCTTCTTCCTCGCCTCACCTGCTCTCTTCTCTTCTCTGTGCTTTCTTCTGTTCTTGCCATGCCAAATATATATATTTTTGACCACGGATGGAAACGAACTCGTCGTCTTCTCTTCTCCTGCAGTTCAAATCATAATATGTATCTCTCGATCACGAGGTTTATCCTCCATGACGTTGACATAGATGATGCAAAATTTGGGTTTGGTTTTGAATTTTTTTTTGTGTGTTTGTTTGTTTTTGGATTTTTGTTTGGCGTTTTGGATTAGTTGCGTATCTCCTTTTACTTAGTCATAGTGTCTCTGTTTGGATTTGGTGATTACCGAAAGCCTATCATGTCAAGTATCCAGATAGATAGATATTTCACTTTCTTGACCACGTTATGATTTTCTTTTTCTTTCTTTGTTTGAGAGGAGTTTGATCAAGATGGATCATGTAATTTCAAATTTGGACGCGATAATATGCTTGTTGCAGATGTGGATACGATCTTTTTTATATTTGGAATTCTTGATTAATCTTGTCCTTGTGCAGGTTTGGCTGTATCGTATTATCGTATATGTGTGTGATAACATAATAGTGATATACTGATAAACCTGCCTCTGTTTTATTTTTCATTTTTTTTGCCTGTGGTGACAGGGAAACAACGTTGACTCTATATGTGCATATGATACCATTAATCTCTCTAGTTTTTTTTAAATGATTGTTTTTTCTATTCTTTGCTTTTAAGCAAGATATGGGAGAATTGCTGACATGATTGTGCCCATGACTCTGAAAATCTTTAAATGGCGTTGTGGGTCGAAATTAGACAGAGTCAGTGGGTCCCCAACTAGAGTCGAGTTTCACCAATAAACTTGAGCTACTCCATTTGCCAAAATGCAGGTCCTACTAATAAAATAGTAGTATGTGCAAGTAAACTTTTGTGATACTTTTGACTATATCAGCGCGAGATTCTCAAAGGAGAGAAAATCGAGTGAAACTTTTGTTGGTCTTGCTTATTTTGAT
The DNA here is from genome assembly GCF_000231095.2 of Oryza brachyantha. Taxonomy (NCBI): domain Eukaryota; kingdom Viridiplantae; phylum Streptophyta; class Magnoliopsida; order Poales; family Poaceae; genus Oryza; species Oryza brachyantha. Next base: position 13,690,725 of record NC_023165.2, read on the forward strand.
TTTTTTCCCCCTCTGTCTTAGAATTTCAGTGCTTAATCGTTCAAATGCGTCCGAGGACAGAGTTACCACTTGTCTAAAAAAATGATATTGCATTCCTTTGTTGTTTCAAAATTATATGGTTACCGAAGTTTGTTCAGTGCCCTGCCATGCCAGGTACAGATATACAAAGGACAAGATAGAGAAATTTTTAAAGAAATTGAATCCTAAAGAAAAACTCCTATAATACCCTTTAAAACAAATGATTGGGGTCTCTACGATTCCTTTGAGATTCCTATAAAATGGCATGCTTTGGGCATCTTCTGTATTTAAAGAATAATGAGATGAATTGAACTATTTTCTGTGACTATAAAATTTGAGCATCCCAATAAAGAGGCTCAAACCTCTTAGAAATTTTCAGATATGTCTACCTCTTCTTTTCAATTCTGTTTCTCAGGTGGTCCAGCCAAACACTTATTTATAGTATTTTTGTGTTTTATGTCTTAGGACTCAAACATCTAATATTGTGTTTTCCCCTAATTTCAAAGGAGCCCTAACATACACTCCCATCTTTTCGCTTCTACTTATACTTATAAACCAAATTTTAAATCTTAAATTTAGAATTAAATTTAGTTTTTTTTCACCATATCTTATTTTTCAGCCTTTTTTTTAAATTCACTAAAAATACATATATAAAAATTTACAAATTATGTTTCGTTTGACGTTTGGCTTTTCTACAAAAGGCCTACAATCACCCTAATAATCTACTCCGGTTTCTTTGCAACATTGGCACTGCACACAGCTGGAGTGGCTATGATGATGCACACAGCTAGAGTGTGGTACGAGCTAGGAGTATGTTGTATTCAGCCGCGGAATTTGTCTCGGCAACAGCCGGCAGAGCCGTCCGCGTGCGCCGACAATAAGTTGGCGAGCTGACTTATGAGCCTCGCTCGATCGAGTGAGCTCAAAGTTGCAGCAAAAATAATTTGATAGAGTTTTTATATTTTTATAGATCCAAAGATAAGATTGAAAACAGACTACGATAAAAAATATCAAATCTACTAAAATATTTAAATTTTGATTTATAATCATAAGCAGATGAGAAAAGATAATCAGCACGAGCCCTTCTTCTTTTGGGAGTGACAATGATTATTAGTCAAAGCATCCTCATTAGGCGTATAGGTTTTAGATAATGGAAGCACACTCATTAGGTCTATTATATTTAGGCTACTCGTCGATCGCCTTTGGTGTGACCACCTCGTAGCGTCGGATAATTTAGGTCGCGTTTTTTTTATTTTCTTACTTACGGATGATAGATTATCAACTGGAATGCCTTTTTAAGTTTTGAAAGTTTTCTTTATTGGTATTTAGAAACTTTTAAAATATTTACGCCCCTGAATTATTATCTTGGTTTCATCTGTTACCCATCAACCAAAATCTAAAAGAGTCCAGGGCTTTACTGAATCTCTTCTGCCATAATTTTTCAAAGTATATTAATCTCTACATAGTTAAATTTTTATCAAGAAAAATACTATATTAATGAAAAATTATGAAATTGATGTCCATTGGTTGAAATAGTAAGTTATTATCGTGTTAAACAACTAAAATTCGATAATTTATATATGAAATAACCGCCGTTCGATAGGAGCCTTTCAAACTGTGCCTGTTCGACAAAGGGTTATTGGTAAGGGAAAAAAAAGTGCATACACATGCATGCTGTCAACAGTGAAACCATCGAACAACCATAGTTCGACATGCCGTGGCACCTTTTGACAAGCCATTTGATATGGTATTTGTCGAAGCCTGGTTGTCTAACGGCCATAAAGTAGCAAATGTTGAACATTAGCGGTTTAATAAATCATCTGACATGACACATTAAATAATTAAATGTAGATTTAAAAGTTAACAGTGTCAAAAAAAATTAAAGGAAGTAGTTGGTTTTCTTTTCAATCAACTAAAGCAAATATGCAGCGGAAATAATACCAAACAATATTAAAAATATTAAAATTGGAGCACAAAACTAATCACTCAAATACTTAAAAATTCCAAAACAGTACTATAATATGAAGCTCCATGTATTGGGAGCTTTGCTATCTTTTCCCCATGTATCGGGAGAGGCTACCATACCTATGACTCGTTTGGGTGTGCACACCCCATAAGGTGTGGAGGCCAGGTTTAATCTAATCCATTATCTAAAAAAATATGAGGCTCTAGCGTGCGTAGAATACTACCACCCCGAACAAAAATCATTATAACTTCACCAATTCAAATCCGTTTGATGGTAAACTTTTTTTTAAGGGTTTTGATGGTAAACTTGAAACATAAGTTCTAGACAGTGTCTAGGACTCTAGGTTCCACTTTTGCCAATAAACACAAAAATCAATGGATGGAACTGAAGAGATCTAAGGCCTTGTTTAGTTTGAAATTTTTTTTAAAAAACATCACATCAAAACTTTAAACATACATTTGAAGTATTAAACGTAGTCTAATTATAAAACAAATTTCAGATTCCGCCTAGAAACCGCGAGACGAATCTTTTGAGTCTAATTAATCCATCATTAACACATGTTAGTTACTGTAGCACTTATGGCTAATCACGTCCTAGTTAGGCTTAAAAGATTTGTCTCACTATTTACTCCATAACTGTGTGATTAGTTTTAATGTTTATATATACTTAATGCTTTATGTAGATGTCCAAAAATTCGATGTGATGTTTTTGGGAAAAGTTTTTGAGAACGAAACACCCCCTAAGCAAACTTTAATCTAACCTAAAACGGACTGACGTCCTTTACAACATAAATTGATTAAACACTAACCAATAGGATTGCGCCAATCTTAATAGGCATAAACTAGATTTCAAAAACGAAACTAGCTAAAAACTATACTCAAATCCAACGCTTAGAACAAAATACGGGAGCAATTTAAGATTAGTGAAAAATCTGGCAAACTCAAGCGGTGAGAAATCCGAATTGAAAAATGGAAATAAAATTGATCTCTCTCTCTCAAACCCAAACAAGGGATCTGGATCAGGTGAAGTTGTAACTAGAACTGCAACTTTTGCAGTCGTTCCATCCATCCATTGAATAATGAATCAATGGCTAGATGGAGAGCTATTCTCTTTCTGTCTTTTTCTCGATCTGCACTGAAATTATCTAGTAGTAAACCTAAATTATTTTATTCCGAACTTCATAACTTAATAATTCAGTGATTGTAAATTTCATATTTATAGAAAAATTTAAAAAAATCATATTATCATACATCCGTCATAAAATATAATTATTTATGTGTGTTTCTGAAAATTTATCTGGACATAGCGACAGCCATATATATTTTGAGAAACACGCAAAAATACTTAGGAGTTGATCGTTTAGCTTTTTCAAGAAAAGTCAAATGGTGTTTTCATAAATAAAAAATAATTTACGAATAAGTTTGTTTATGTAGATTTTCTGAATGATCTAAAAACTAAAACTAAAAAATAAAATACAATGAAAAACCATCAAAATCTACTCCAAATTTAAGATTGAATAAATTTTGGCTTATAAATACAAGTAGAAGCCAAAAATATGAGGTCGTTATATTTTGAAAGGTTCCAAAAATTTTATTGGGATGAGCATGGAAGAAATAATTAGGGAGTAGATTTTGAAAGGTTCTTCCACGCTCGTCGCAATAAAATTTTTGGAACCTTTCAAAATATAACGACCTCACATTGTTGGCTTCTACTTATATTTATAAGCCAAAATATATTCAATCTTAAATTTGGAGTAAATTTTGATTTTTTTTCATTGTATTTTATTTTTCAATAATAAAATAATTTAGGTTTACTACTAGATAATTTCAGGGCAGATAGAAAAATGACAGAAAGAGAATAGCTCTCCATCTAGCCGTTGATTCATTATTCAATTGATGGATGTAACGACTGCAAAAGTTGCAGTCCTAGTTATAACTTCACCTGATCTAGATCCCCCAAAAAAGACTATGTTTGCCCTTACCTTTATCTCTATACCTTTTATACCACAAAGTAGGGACTAGGGACAGCCCAGTAACCAAATGACTTGGTCCAACATAACTCAGTTAACATATAGTGCTACCATATATACCAGAATTGTAGGGTCACTGCTTCGCTTTTTTGAAAAAGCAAACAATATATTTACAAACAAAAATTATATATATATATATATATATATATATATATATATATATATACACACACATATACATGCATTTAGCGATCTAAAAGCAAATGTTAAAAAATAAACTAATATAAAAATTTTCAAAAAACAACTCAAAATTAACTACAATAAAAAAACCTCAAAATCAATTTTTAAGGTTGAAGTTTACTGGTTATAAATATAAGCAGAAATCAAAAGAAAAAAACCTGATAGTTAAAATACTATATTAGCAACATGCCAACATGCATCTAAAATACCACGTTGGGCGCGCGGGATGTCATTCCCTATTTCTTCTTCCTAGCTAATCTTGTTCTAAGGGTATTCATAATATAATAATTAGAATAATGTCTATTTAAATGAGTTGTCACGTAAAATAAAAGATGATGTGGCAAATAAATACTTTCTTCGTCCCAAAAAATTTAGTCTAGTACTCACATCCTTTAGTAGGTTGATTTTCTATGTGACAGAGGGAGTAAATAAAGAAAGAAAAGAAAATCATATCTCTTATATGATATATGGCTTCTGCACAACATCCAAAATATAAGGGCACGTACAAAGGGCTCTAATTGTTATCTCTATCGCTGCATGCTCGCTGATGTGTAAGAGAGAGACGATAGGAGAGAGAAAATTAGTTGTTTTGTATGGAGTCAGCAAAACATTGATTCTTGGCGTATAAAACGAGTAGACAACCATAAAATCTGCTTCATAAAATCTGCTTTATACGTGTGCTGACTCTAATTAGAGACGCTGATCAGATGGAATGCAAATAAGGAATTAATTAGTCTAGAGACAGTTTGAGAGATTGTTCTTTGTACGATGAGTTTTCTCTGCTGACGTTGCTTGAGATAGAGCCCATAATAGTTTCTACCATTGAACATGCCCTAACAAAAGATAAGTAATAAAAATGTGAGTAATATTATTTGGATGGTAAGAATAGTGTCTAGTACTAACATATAGAACATAAAAACTATGACTAGTGTTTTACCTTAGTGCTGCTCTAACGTAACCCGTTGCGCAGTTTTTCTGATCCCTTCATTTATGATCACCAAATTTCTGATCCCTTCATTTATGTAACCAGTTGTGTTTATCTTCCCTAAAAAGAAAGAAGGCTATCTGAACCCATTTTAGAGTCTCTCCAGCTAACACAATCCAACAAACAAAACTCCTGCTCCTGCGAATAAGGACACACCACAACTACCTACACCCAACAAAACAGCAAACCGAAGAAAAAAGAACAAACTTGCATGCATTGCCTTTGTTCATCGATCGTTTGATTTGTTCGCGATCGTTTTGTAATGAGAAATATATCGAACAGCTGATGCGCTGCGCGTCGCATCGCTCCATCTATCGGAGGAATCGCCTCGCGCCGCCGACGCCGCCGCACCGTCGTGACGTCGTCGTAGAGGGGCTATCTCGCAAGCGCGGGCGGCAATGGCGGACGGCGATGGGCCGGGGAGCACGAAGCTGATCATCGGCGGCCTGGCGGTGCTCCTGCTGGTCGTCATGGTGATCGGCACGGTGGCGGTCGTGTTGATGGACCACGCCGCCGACGACGGCGACCTGAACAAGCGCGGCATGAGCTCGACGACGCGCACCGTGGACCTATTCTGCGCGCCCACGGACTACCACGCCACGTGCAAGGACACCCTGGCGCGCGTCCTGGCGCGCTCCTCCGACCCGGCCGACCACCCGCACGCCGCCGCGGCGGCGGCCATCACGGCGGTAGAGCGGGAGCTGGCGCGCGGGTTCGAGCGGTCGTCGGTGCTGGAGGCGGTGCGGGGGAGCAACGACACGCTGGTGGTGGAGGCCCTCCGCGACTGCCGGATGCTGCTCGACGACTGCCGCGGCGACGTGGCCCGGGCGCTCACCAGCGTCGCGTGGCGTGGCGTCGACGGCCCGGCGCAGGACCTCCAGGTGTGGCTGAGCGCGGTGATCACGTTCCAGGGCTCCTGCGTCGACATGTTCCCCAAGGGCCCGATCAAGGACCAGGTCAGGGACACCATGGAGAAGGCCCGCGAGATCTCCAGCAACGCCATCGCCATCATCCAGCAGGGCGCCGCCTTCGCCGCCATGCTCGACCTCCACGCCAGCGAGAGCCACCCCGACGGCAACGAGGTCAACGTCGACGTCGACGACAGCCACCACGACGAGAACCGCCACCTCGAGGAGTTCTCCTCCTCCTCCTCCTCCTCCCCCGTCCCGACGTGGGTAGGCAACGAGGAACGGAAGCTGCTCGCCGCCGGCGAGGAGTTCGTGTCCGGGCTCACGCCGAACGTGACCGTGGCCAAGGACGGCAGCGGCGACTTCACCAACATCTCGGCGGCGCTGGACGCCCTGCCGGAGACGTACATCGGGAGGTACGTGATCTACGTGAAGCAAGGCGTGTACGAGGAGACGGTGAACATCACCAACAGGATGGCCAACATCACCATGTACGGCGACGGCTCCAAGATGTCCATCATCACCGGCAGCAAGAGCATCGCCGACGGCACCAGGATGTGGAAGACCGCCACCTTCGGTACGCCACGCCATCGATCGCTCGCCATTGACACGTTCGTGTTCTTGCGTGTGCATTGCCTGGAAGAAGTAAGGTGTTCTTGATGCATGCAGCGGTGGACGGCGACCGGTTCACGGCGATGAGGCTGGGGATCAGGAACACGGCGGGGGAGGAGAAGCAGCAGGCGCTGGCGCTGCGGGTGAAGTCGGACCGGAGCATCTTCTTCAACTGCCGGATCGAGGGCAACCAGGACACGCTCTTCGCGCAAGCCTACCGCCAGTTCTACCGGAGCTGCGTCATCTCCGGCACCGTCGACTTCATCTTCGGCGACGCGGCCGCCGTGTTCCAGCGGTGCGTGCTGCTCGTCAAGCCGCCGCTGCCCGGGAAGCCCGCCGTGGTGACCGCGCACGGCAGGCGCGACCGGCAGCAGACTACCGGCTTCGTGGTGCAGCACTGCCAGGTGCTCGCCGACGAGCAGTTCTCCGGCAACCGGTCGTCGTCGTCGTCGTCGCCCTCGCCGTCGCCGGCGCCGCCGCTGGCGTACCTCGGGCGGCCGTGGAAGGAGCACGCGAGGACGATAGTGATGGAGTCTGTCCTGGAAGGGTTCGTGCACTCGCAGGGCTACATGCCATGGGAAGGCAGGGACAACCTCGGCGAGGCGTTCTACGGCGAGTACGGCAACACCGGCGCCGGCGCGAACTCCACCGGCCGGCAGGAGCTGCACGGGTTCCACGTGCTGAGCAAGGACAAGGCGATGCAGTTCACGGTGGGGCACTTCCTGCACGGCGCCGACTGGATACCGGAGAGCGGCACGCCGGTGACGCTAGGGTTCTTCGGCTGATCGATCCATCGACTGCATGCATGCGCACGTGTGCTGTGTATTTGTACGGGAACTTGGTCGGAATGTACGTACGTACGTACGGTGCATGGATGCGTTGCTAGGTGAAAGGGGGTCGATTTTGTAAAGCAAGTATGTGTACAAATTAATGGTTACATGTGGAGATCGAGCAAGCAGATACGCATTTTATCCAAGCAGTGTTACATATGGCCATGCATATTTTCACATCTTAGGCAATGTTTAGTTAAGAATTTAAGATATTGAAACTTTTACTGTCGGTTTTATATTATCATAAAATTGCAAAATCTATAAAAAAAGTCTATGTTATTATGATCACAATATTTTTTTTGTCGAATATGTATGTACATTTTCTTAACCTGGAATTAAAAGTTATTTGTGATATATTAAAGTTTCAAAGGGTTAATTAAATCATATCCTAAAGGTCATTTTTCTTATAACTAGATAAAGGTCAAAACTATAAATGATTATCGGAAATGTTAATTTTTTACACTTCAGGTGTGGCAATCAAATGATAACAAAAGTTTTGAAAAAAAAAACTCACTTGATCCATTCTCTTATATAAAAATTCTCACATACACACGCTTAAAGAGACTAAGGCCCTTACTAATCCAGATTCTCTCGTTTTTCATACGCACGTATTTTGATTTTTGCAAAAAAAATTCTATAGAAAAGGTGCTTTAAAAATTATATTAATCTATTTTTCAATTTTTACAACTAATAATTAATTAATCATGTATTAATCTATTGTTACATTTCCATGCCGGATATCTAACAAGCCACCGAACGCAGCCTAAGACATATAAAGAAAGAAAGAGATGAAGACTGGCGAGAAATCTCCTGCCTCTTTAAAAGACTGGCAAGAAATGTCATGCCTGTTTTAACACTCTATTGAACTTTATTTATTTATTCTGTACATCGAAATCTTAAACGAAATATTTTTCTAGTGGTATAACCCATCAAAACTTTTAGTTTGCCTTTCAGTATTTTTTAAGTTCAAATACATTTTAAAAAGAGGGAGACTATAAAACGGTATACCGTTTCAGAACGTTATATGTCTTTTCAATAGAGATTTAGTAAGATTAGCCTCCCGACGATGAGCCTCCACTGCGCTCGGTCAAAGTCAGTATACTAGTACAAATAAATTTAGATCACAACTATCTCTGTCCCCCTACTCGGTGCTCCTTCACCAATAATATTGGAAATCATGTCATAAATAGATAACAACAGTTTTATGAAGTCATAAAAGTAGTAAGGGCAGGACGAGGGTTGCAGAAGTTTAGCATCCTCATATTCTAGCTTCTACTTATTTTTATAAACAAAAAATTGAATGTTTAACTTTAATTTGAAGTAAATTTTAGGGTTTTTTCATCCTAGTTTATTTTTCAGCCTTGGCATTTAGATCGATAAGAATACATATACAAAAGTTTTATTCACAAATTACTTTTTATTTGCAAATATATCGTTTGACTTTTTAGGAACAATCACCCCCTATAGGTCATGTAGCAAGATCGATTTAGACCGCGTTGGGTTGCTAGGGTGATAAAGTTAACTTACCCGCCGTGAAAAACGTAGTAATAGATTAGTACTTATTTAATTATTAAAAAAATAGATTAATATGATTTTTAAAATAATTTTCTTATAGAAAATTTTTATAGAAATATACACCGTTTAGCAGTTCGTGAACACGGCCTTAGTGTGGTGTGGTATGTTAACTTACGACTGGCGGCGAATGGTATGTAACCCATAAGGGCTCATCAAGCAGCAGAACATCGAAGATTAGTCCTCTAGTTTATTTAATCTTTTTTTTAGTTTTGTGACCCAAAATATTAAATATATCCATAGCTCTCTTGCCGTCTACTTCCTCCGTACCAAAACAAATCAAATTTTAAGTTTTTAGATACAATGTTTGATTGTTCGTCTTATTAAAAAAATTTACAATTAATAATTTTATTTTTATTAAATGATAAAACATAAATAATACTTTATGTGTAACTAATTTTTTAAAAAAAATAAAAAAATTTCAAATAAGACTGATGGTCAAATGCTCGACGAAAAACCGAAAAGCTGGTTTCTTTTTTTTTTGACGGAGGAAGTATATAAGAATGTAAGACGTTCAGTCAGATAGGCAGTCGGCAGAGGAAGTGGGCTCGCTGCACTGGAAGAAACGGCCCGGTAACTACTGTGCTCTCTCTCTCTCTCGGCATGGATGGGAATCTTCTTCCTGCTGCACCTGCACTGGCTGGCTGGGCTGGCAGCTCCTGCTGTGGCTGCCGGAGCCATTGGAGTTCTGCTTCCGCTGCCGACGCGACAGACAGGTCCCAGGAACACACCGGCAGGAACCACGTTCCAGGTTCATTCCAGCACATAGATGGATCTGGTCTTCTAAAAAAATTTTACAAAAACATCGTATCAAAACTTTAAACACACATTTGAAGTGTTAAACGTAGTTTAATTACAAAACAAATTTCAGATTTCGCTTGAACGAATCTTTTGAGTCTAACTAATCCGTCATTAGCCCATGTTGGTTACTGTAGCACTTATGGCTAATCACGTCCTAATTAGATTCAAAAGATTTGTCTCACTATTTCCTTCATAAATATGTAATTAGTTTTAATGTTTATATATATTTAATGATTTATTTAGATCCAAAAATTTGATGTGATGTTTTTGGAAGTAAACGGGGCCTCAAGATCCCCGATGTTTCTGCAAATTGTGGCCCTGAAGACTCCTACCACATCCTTTTATCCAAGAAAAAAAATGAGTCAAAAGTTTCAATTAACGAGCTACACATATTCCAATAGAGTTATAACAGTACGGCATATTTTAAGTCACAGTATTGTAATGGTACCGATTTCATAATAAATTTTATCACAAACTTACATATTATAAAGACAGTGGGTAGCCACTTACTCCATGAGACATTGTTACTTGAGCTAACGCTAAATGTGAGGCCATCGTAGGGTATTTGGAGGTGGTGTACATGTGCATTGACAACGTCCCGATGCTTGATGACGGATACCATTTTTATCCCAGATTTGCAGAAAATCCTTTTGAAGTGCTACATGGCGACGATATTCTTTTTTTTAGCTTTTTTTTTATCCTTTAGATGATACCAAGAGCTATATTTTTTATGTAAAATTTGATTTTACATATAAAATAGTGGTACTTCTCAAGAATGGTAAAATTGTTCTTTTTGTTTTATCGAGACAAGGATGACTTGCTCCAGGGTTCAGGCATCCGAAAGCACGATGTCTCAAGAAATTTCTACATCATTATTGCTTAGATATTTTTCTCTAAGCTATATTTTGTAGTACGTAGCTTTATAATATTTAACTCATCCTATAAACAATTATGGGTAATCTATTCAAGTATACAGTAAAAGCACGCCCTTACCATAAATAAATATAACTTTGTGTATCGTATAAATTTGTTTCCCTGAGAAAATTCAGGATGACAGGTGTTTAAGGTACGGTTTTACTGATTTCCTGAACACAATTGTCTGATTTTTGGACTGTGGACCTGGTTTTATTGATGTCTGATAATCTTCTCTACCGACGAGGAGCGACATTTAGAGTGAGATGGGCCATGGCGCCGAAGGAACGAAAGGAATGGGCCCAACCCAAAGATAGAATCTGTCTCCTCCTCCAGCCTGCCTGCCTGCCTGCCTGGCCCATACTCTGCTCTGCTCTGCTACTACTATTTTTCCCATTCCATCGTCTGCTGGGCTCACAACATCAAACTCAACTGCTCCGCTGCGTTTCTCTAATCACTGCTTCCTCTATCCTAAAATAAGGCAAACTTTTAATCGTCTATGTACAACATTTGATCATTCGTCTTATTTGAAAATTTTTCACGAAATTAAAAAATTAATCACACGTAAAGTACTATTTATAAACTATCATCTAATAAAAACAAAAATATTAATCGTAAAATATTTTTAAATAGGATGAAGCATCAAACATTGTAACTAAAAAGTGAAAGATTGACTTATTTTATGATGTAGGGAGTAATCAGGACTGCTAGCAGCAGCGAACCGTTGAACCATGAGCTGCTCAGGGTTGTTTAGATGGGGATAAACTTTTTAGCCTCATATCACATCGGATATTTGGATACTAATTTAAAATATTAAACATATATTAATAAAAAACTAATTTTATAAATAAGAGCTAATCTGAGAGACGAATTTTTTGAGTCTAATTAATCCATAATTAGCAAATGGTTACCGTAGCATCACATAGACTAATCATGGATTAATTAGGTTTATTAGATTCATCTCGCGAATTAATCTAAGATTATGGATGAGTTTTATTAATAATCTAAGTTTACTATAATAAGTGTGCAAACATGAAGTGACTGTAGACGAAGAGTGCAAACATGAAGTGACTGTAGACTAAGAGCAAGTTTAATAGTATAGCCTACTGCTAGCTCTAATTCATCTATAGTCAATTTAATAGTTAACTCATACAATAGTTACCTACAAAATATTAGTACATGGTCTCACATGTCATACATGCATTGTGTCTTAGAGTTCATGTCCAATTTGCTACAAATTAGTAGTTCACCTTTTTTCTCAATCCTCTTTTATCTCTTTAAAATATGACTATAGCAGTACTCGCTATTGTACCTGCTCTAAACACTCTTGATGCTGCCGTCTTCTTTCCTTCCAGAGTCTCGATTATTTTTTTACATTCTACTTCTACTAGTAGCTCTTTCAAAAACTTTGTCAGGAAACTTCACTCCCGTTTCCGTCTCCAATTTAATTTTTCTCTTGAGAACGAAATAGGAACGATTAGAGCCGAAGACAATAAAGATATCGGCACTATCGTTTGACCCACCATTAATGATGTTATGGTTACAAGGTAGAGTCTATCTGTCTTTGGCGTCAAAAGTATCAGCAATATCAAAATACTGAAGACTGAACTGTCTTTGGTCTGGTGTAAAGAATTTCTCAAGATTGGTGGGTCCCTTTGAATCACACGAATAAAAAAACGGAGCAATAGGAAAAACATATGATTTTGACAGGATATAATTGTAAAACAGAGGAACGTAAAACACAGAAAAAACGTAGAAATAGTTATTTGATTGGACCACAGAAAAAACATAAGAATTTGAGAAGAGATAAAGACTTGAAGGATTTTTTTCTATGAGGTTCTATCTCTTGTTAAATTTTCTCCAAAACTTACATGGGAAGAGAGATTCCATAGGAATTTCATAGAATTTCATAAGGTTCATTCTTTTGATTCAAAGAACTTTATAGAAAAAATTCCTATAGTAATGAAATCCTCTAAAATTCCTATGAATTTCCTTTGAATCAATGTGGGCTGGAATGAGAAAGGAGGCTAGGCTAGAACACACCCCATCTTTTGACTTTTGTTTATATTTATGGTCTAAATTTTAAATTTTTTAACTTTGAATTGGAGTTGATTTTAAGTTTTTTCATTGCAATTGATTTTTTAGCTTTGACTGATCGCTATGAACACCGACATATATAAATAAATTATTTGTAAATTATTTCCGTATACAATTATATTGTTTGGTTTTCTTTTTTAAATAAAAAAATGACCCCTAGGAGAACGATCGACAACAAATTGAGCATATAGTACAATTTACAGCATCGAGTGCATGGCAGTGGCAAATGGGAAACCAAGAGTCGCAGCGAAAAGGTGTCGAGTACAAGGCAGTAGCTTTTCTCTCATCTCAGCGAAAATGTGGGATAGAAATACTCTCTATGGTAGAGTAGATGGAAGAAGGCAGGCAAAGAGGCGAGCGATGATTGCGAGGGGAATTCTGTTTATCCGCGTCAACCGCTTCATCATCTCCTAAACTAAGAGCAAGTTCAATATTATAGCCAATTGCCAGCTCTAATTTATCTATAATCAATTTAAAAGATAATTCATACAATAGTTACCTACAAAACATTAGTACATGATCCCACGTATCATACATATACTGTATCTTGAAGTTCACGTGCAATTAGTAGCACACATCTTTTCTCTCTCCTCTATTATCTAATTAAAATATATTTATAGGTAGCTTATAGCGTGCTAATTTCCCCTGCCAATGAACCTTTCCATCCAGCGTCGCATGCCATGGCTGATGGCCCCGCCCCCGCGCGCCATCATCTTGCCGCCGGCTACAGGCGCCACGCATTGCCTCCTCTGCGTTCGTTAATTACCTGATTAATTTTGAATTATCAATCAGCTTTTTCACGCACACTTTATAAACGGCTAAAAACGACGTGTGCTTTATGAAAAATTTCTATAAATAAAGTTATCATCTCATATTTTTGAAGTAAATTTTTAATTTTTTTGTTCATATTGTTACATAGATATTAAAAATTAAATAATCCTTTATCAACGAGGACTTCCATCAGCAGCTGAGGCCGTAACAACACTAGCTGCCCAATAGCTATATCCTTTGTTTCAGATCTACTCCCTGCGTCCGTAAATATAAAAGATTCTTCAATAACTTGTATAGATTTATATCCTGAATATGTCATTTTCTTCTAAGGATTTTAGATTTTCTACATTATCTAATTCATGGTAGCTATTTGATGGTCTAAATATAACTAAAGTAACTACTACAAAGGTAAACAAATAGAAAGGTTACTTTTAGTTATATTAGATTGATGTTATTGGCTGAATTAGATAGAACTTCCATTATTTAAAACTAGAATTTTTAAAAATTTGAAAAGTATGTTAGTGCTAATTAATGAGAATAAAAGTAATATCCTAATTTTTTTCGCTTCTGCTTATACTTATGGATCAAAATTTAAATTTTCAACTTTAAATTTAGAGTTGGTTTCGGAGTTTATTTATCGTGGTTTATTTTATAGTCTTCTCTTTTAGATGGTTAAGAACACATATATAAAAATGTATTAATAGATTATTTTTTTGCAAATATGTCTCTTTTCTTTTTCTGAAAAATCAAAGCCCTAGGTTTACATGCCATAAATATTTATTGCAGTATGGACGTCATGTCACTATCTCAGCAACAAAGAATTGAAGAAAAGGATGGGAGAAGCTCTTAATTATTAACTAGCTGTTCGCCTGTTCCTGTGCACTGCGACTCATGATCTGAACTTGATTTTCAGCCGCGATTGTGGTGGATGCAAGAGGGTTTTTATTATATATTTACACCAAATGAAAGAGAGCCTAACTAGCTGCCTGCAAAGGGAGGAAGCAAGGCTACTCTGCTAGCTAGTGTCACTCTTTGGCTGCTGGACTGCAACCAACTACTAAAAAGCGGTAGTATAAGCACGCTTTAAGTACCCTTGTTTGCACTCGCTAAAGCGGCGTGCATCTGCAAAGATCATAGCATAAAAAAAAATTTAAAGAAGAAAGCAGCACACGCGCATGCATGCACATCCATCTCTCTCTCAAAGGCTCAGAGCACTTGCATGCTACTACCATGGTTTGGTTGCATCCATTTTTCTGTCTATTCACCACAAATGCAGCAGCAGCAGGACAGGAGAAGAAGAAGGTGAGAGCATGCAGTACATGGCATGATACACCTACACTGATTCTGCCTGTGGCTTTAGTTATTAGCTCTGCATCTGTCTCTGTCTATGTCTTTGCATTCCATGTCTGCATGCAATTGCAAGAACATCTCTTATGATGATGGCTCTTTCCCTCAGTGGAAGCCACACTGCCTCCTTCCAAAGCAAAGGTCCCAACTTTTGCTGTTGCATGGGCAAGCTAAGGCTAAGCTAGCTGTGGCATATGGCATGCATTCCATTGCATTTGCACTTGTGGTAAAAGAAAGGGAGAAAGGTATACTTCCTACAATTGTGCTGTGTGTGTATGCTCTCTTTATTCCTCCACTTTTGTTTTGCTCTTCTTGGATCAGCTTGAAGCATTGCACATGAGATGAGATCTTAGCAAACAAGATAGATAGATAGATAAGAGAAAGAGAACTTGTTCTATGCTGAATTTTTATCTTCAAATCTTTGTGCACATTCTGTAAGATGAAGTAGTGACAAGTCTTGCCTGCGGCTAAAACTAGATGCTTACGGAAACGGATCCTTTGAGTCACTGATAGGTGAGCCCCACCTTACTATGGTCCACATATCGGTAGCACAACTGCACAACAGTTAAGTCAGAGAAGCCTCGTCGGATGCTTACATGGGTATGTATACTGCCTGTGGGATAAGATGCTCTGTTCCACCAACACCAAGCAAATTTAATCAAAAGAAATGGGGAGTATCTTGGTAAGTGCCATGCTCAAGAACGAAATCAAGAATTTGCCTAAAATGCACTTAAGTTCTGTTCCTTCCCTTCTTGATGCAATCTGACTCTCCTTGGCCTTTCATTCATTCAAGGAAACACTCGTTTCTGAATATAAGATTTCTCACTCTTCAATTAGTACTTAGTTCATAACTTCTAAATCCCACAGATTTTTCTGGTAGTTTGCACAAGATTACTAATGCAACTTTCCATGATAAATAAAAGAGAACACAAAACAAAATCCAAACAAACCATGCACAGTTGACAGTAGAGGAAATTGAGAGGCTCAATTTGATATCCACGAAAACGATCTGAAATATCTTAACCTGATCACTCAAAAGAAACAGTGATCACTAGATGTCTAATACACATGAGGAAATCAAGCAAGCAAACAAGGAGCAAACCAAAACATGACTCCTTATAATTAATTAATTAATTAATTAATTGACACAACTAATCACACACTTAGACGGCTATCTCTAGCCTAGGCTCGAATGAGAAGGCGGCCAAGAACTCGTTGACATCTCCATCGCCATTGACGCACTTGGGCAGCTCCTCCCACTGGTTGCTGCTCACGTCGCACATGAAGCAGCCGTTGGCCTCGCCGTCGCCGGAGCTCACGCACACCATGAGGCGGTCGCCGTGCCCGACGCAGTTGATGTCGGCCTTCCTGCCGTAGAAGGCGTGGGACATGGCCGGCGGCATGGCGCCCACCTGCCGCCACGCGCCGCCGGCGAACTCCCACACCCGCAGGCTCGCCGTGTCGAGGTACTCCGCCAGCACGACGGCGTAGGCGGCGCCGTTGCAGGCCACGACGTCGATGGAGTATTCGAAGTAGACCGGGAGGATGCGGGGGAGCTCCGCGAACGTGCGGCGCGCCGTGTCGCAGGCGACGACCGTGCCGGAGTGGCTCAGGAAGTACGCCACGGTGTGGCCGTCGTCGTCGCGGTCGGACGGGGCGACCACCGAGGAGTACTGCTTCGACGCGCTGCGCTGCATGTTGGTGGCCACCACGTCGCCGGACTTGCTCAGGAAGTAGACCGTGTCGTCGGCGCCGGCGCCGCCCTGGGACGGCGTGTCGGGGAGCACGTCCTCGGGCCTCCGGGAGAGATCGACGGGGCCCTCCCACGAGTCCCTTGACGAGTCGAACACCGCCATGGTCAGGTGAGGGAGCTCTCCCATGAAGAGCGCCACGCGGTAGGGGGAGCCGTACATGGCAATGGCGTGGAGCTGCGGCGCGCCGTGGGCGGCGCCCTGCGGCGGCGCGGGGAGAGTGCGGGAGGCGCCGGTGAGCGGGTTACCGACGACGAGCTCGCCCGTGGCCGGCGCGCGGTAGAGGACGAGTCCACCCGACGAAGCTACCGGCACGGCCGCCGCGCCCGGCGCGGCGCGGCAGGGGTTCCAGGAGCGCTCGGCGGCGTCGAAGGCGAGCGGCGGGTGGGGGCGTCCGGACTCGGGGAGCATGAGGAACCAGGGATCCCGCGACGGGACGCGCCCGCAGGCGTCGAGGAACGTCGGCGACGCGGCGGCCGCGCGCCAGGCGCGGCAGACGGCGCGGAGGCGGAAGAAGCTGGCCGGAGGGAGCCGCGCCAGGACGCGCTCCAGCACGTCGTCGTGGAGGTCCCCCAGGCCGCGCGGCGGGCACCTGCGCTTCCTTCCGCCGCTCGCCGCCGCCATGGACGCCTCCAAGCCGAGCTCCATTCAGCCCGCTGCATCCAGAATCAAACAGTACAGATCAATCACTAATCAAGAAACAGTGGGAAATCCCATGAATAATATAGAGGAGGGGAGCAAGAATTGGGAAGCTGCCCATCCATACCTCGGTAGCTCCGCGTCGGGCTCTTGCTCTTCTCTTCTCGCGTGGATGGAAGAATAGAATTGAAGCTCTCTTTTTGCCGGCGTGCGTTGACACTGGAGGAGGGGGAGGGGGTGTGAAGCGAAAGGCGGCGGCGGCCGCGCACCGCGCCTCCGCTATTTATAATTATACCGGACCTGGGGGCGATGACGATCACGATCCCCGTACGTACGAGTAGTATAAAGCTGCATGTCCACCCAGCAACACGAATGCTAGTGGTATTTTTTTTTATGTGATGTGATTTTAAGTCGAAGTATAATTGTTTCTCTTATTTTAAAATTTATAAAATTATTAATTATTTTGGGGTGATTTAATTTATTACCAAAGAAACTTTAGGCAGGACCTATAATTTTGTTTATTTGCGCAAAAAATTTACTAAGATGAACAGTTAAACTTATACAATGATATCGAATAAAATACTATCTTCGTCCCTAAATGTTTAACGCCGTTGATTTTTTATACATATTTAACCATTTATCTTATTCTTTTTTAAATAGGTAAAACTATATATATGCACAAAAATATATTAAACAATAAATGAAATAATATAAAAATAATTAATAATTATGTAATTTTTTTTATAAGACGAATAGTTAAACGTGTATAAAAAGGTCAACAGCGTAAAACATTTAGGATGGAGGGAGTAAGATAGAGGGGGATTTTCCAAGCATTTTAGATTGGGTGGGTGTATAATCAACTAAGGGCCGTTTGAAATGAAGAAAGCACGTAGAAATCCTATCAAGCCCTTTAAAACAAAGGGTTGTTACCACCGATTTCTTTGAGATTCCTATCAATTGGGCTATTCTGGTGTAATTTTGGAAAAATAAGTAATTTCTTTGAGTTGTCTCTTCTCTGTGTGATGATCAAATGGTAGTTTTGAAAGTTTACTTTGTTTTGTTTTGAAATCTCATAGGAATATCAACATAACATTTCATTTGTACATTTTTTCTATTATGTGTTTTTGAATTATGTATTTCAAAGGACCCCTAGTCAAGCCTTGTTTTTGGGATGGAGAATTTTACAAATACTTTTACAAAAACTAAACTGCTCCACCTATTTTACAAATTTCTCGGCACTCGGCCATATTGGGTTAAACTTGGAGTGATTGTACTTGGGGCTATCTATTTTTAAATAATTGCATCTTGGAAGAGCTCTAACCTAATGTTTTTACCTTTCAACATATAAAGTTGCCCATAAATTATTTTTTCTTGACTAGTCAGTCTCACTCTGATCTTGTTTTTCTCTCTTTCAATAGATAACTATAAAAATGACTCTCGAATCCTCCTGTGGGATCCCTCTTTCCTCAACATCGGGTGGCTGCTAGCGGCCAACAAGGGGATGGGGGTGTAGCTGGTGGCTAGGTTTGTCCTATGGTCATATTTATTCTGTGATAGACCATTCCTATTATAGATGAAACAAATCTATAAAAGGAGACAATGTACAAATATAGCCTCCACAATAAGGTCAGAGTAGCTGTTATGGTCATCGCTAATGTTTCCTCCTATAAGCAACACTAGCCTTTGTCATTTCTAGCCTTCACAGCCTCTGCAAGAGAAAGAACATGCACATGGGTGGGAGAGGAAGACGCAATAGACGATGTCAACAATCTTGCTAGAGAGGCTAACCTTTGGCGGTGGATGGCAAGTTTGCTACCTCAACCCACGATAGAGACGTAGCTCAGGGGCGGCGAAGAAGGGCGTTGTTGTCCATATTCACCTCCTCGTGGGTAGCTCCATCGTGGCAAAGAAGCCTCAGATCAAACACCTTGTTGTCTACATGAACACCGAGGAGGCAACTTAGGAAGGTAGTTTCTTTACCACACCCTACATGACATGGAAGTTGTCGCCGCTACCATCAGCCCAAATGATGTGGAGGTGGGAATGTGCTAAGGTCATTGCCAATACCAACATCAAGGTTGGCATGATGTTTTCCTCCACCGCCTCATGGAAGCTAGTCACATGTTTGTCAATGATCGAGATCCTCCTCATTCTCCGCTGCAGTCGCCCTATTTGTCTCCTTTGAGTGAGCTCCGCTCTATGTTTGCATAATTCCTTTATAGACGCGCATCGTTGATGACACCGTCTTCATCGCCATTATATCCACCTCACTGTTGCCTCTATTGAGAAAGAGATGTCGTAGGGAAAGATATTCACAGTGGGTTCAAAGGGAGTGATGGGAAGAGACCAGAGATACTGGTATGAGTTGTATGTTTTATAATCTTGGATGTTTATGTCGTATGTATCAGTTTGGACCCGAACAGCCCAAAACAATGATAATTCGAACCGCCTAATAGTTAAATTGGCATAATTCGGGCTTTTTGCTGCGTATAATTAAATTCACAACAAACTTTGATCGATGAGTTTAATTTGAGCCTTTGACATGAAAAATTCCGTTGTTCAAATCATAGAGTTGTACTTACGATGCAGTTGCAGTTAAATGTAGCGACAGATACGTGGTCAAACTAGCTAGCTTGCATGAGTTTTTGGACAATATTTTTACACTGTCTAGTAAACTAGGTTTGGTGGTGGAGGACCGTGAACCGTTGCTTAAAAAAAAAAGAAAGCTAGCGGAGGTGCACGCACAGCCAGCACGACGTTTGGCTCGTAGCAAGTCTAGATGCTCCCTGCTTGCATCGTTCCACGTGTGACCTGCCTCTCTCCTCTGCCGCCAAAACAAAATTTTAACCAATGGTGTGCCAGTAATTTTTAACCGTGAGTGCATACTTTACACCGAGGAACACTGCTATGGTGGGTGATTCAGGGGGACATTAACGTATGCTACCTCCAGAAAAAAAAGAAATATTTTTATTTCCGAGTCTAACGTTTAATCATCCGTCTTATTTAAAAATTTCATTAAAAAATAATTACGTGTAAAGTATTATTTATGTTTTATCATCTTATAAAAATAAAAATATTTATCGTAATTTTTTTAAATAAGATAAAGTGTCAAAGATTATATAAAAATTGAAAAATAAACTTATTTTGGGACGAAGATAGTATTACCGGTGTTTGTCTCTTAAAAAAACATTGCCAGTAGTTCTTAACCAGCCGTGGGTGCATAGTTGCATACTTTATTTTGGACGTGTGGTTTATGTGATGGATATGACATGCTTTTTTTTTTTACTTTTTTAGGGTGTTCGGTTAGAGGACGAGGGTGGAATAATTTATTCGGAATTATTCAATAAAAACCAAATAAAAGAAGTATTTCAATTTTAACTATATAAGTTTGTAGTTACAAATGTTGAATGTTGGAACCATCATTGAAATAATTAATTAATTTTCTTTGGTGTTGGCACTTTAAATAAAAGTTTTAAATTTAGCTTATAAGTATAAGCATGAGCGAAAAGATGGAGACTTCCATATTTAGCAGTTCTCTTAAACAAAAAAATGAATTAGTTAAATTAATAGGAACGGTGAAAAAAATCCTCCATTCCTGTGAAGCTTAATTATGGCTCCTTTGCATTGAAGAAATTTTAAAGGAAATTTGAGGGATTCCAGTGTTTAGGATTTTATTTTTCTATTCACCCTTCGTAACTTTGGTACAAAGGGAGTTGGTTGGGAAAATCCTTTGGATTATTTGTTTCATATACCTTCAATTCCAAAAGTACGCAAATATGAGCTCCTACCTCGTGATTTCATTTCCTTTTAGAAGTCCAACGCACTTTAGTTTTTCCTTAACCAAATCCAATACGAAAATTTACCAAATTTTGGTGTTAACAGGTTATATCTCACAGTGAGTGCCCTAAGTTACCTTAGCCCATGATTTTGACAATTGACTGTTACAATAATTTGATTATTGTATAAACTTCTAAGTGCTCTAAGTTAGTGCTATGGATATGGATACCCGTTGGGTGCGCAGCACTCATATGGGTGTGGTTGTGAGGAGAATCTTGCATCCGCTAGTAGATATTGGTGTTTAATTCTGCTTGCATAAGGTATCTCACCCCCATACAATCAAATATAAAATAGGGCATGGGACGATTAATGACTTTGAAAATGTGAAATAGTTGATGAGAGAAGTTGTTGGTAAGAAATAGGAAAGTGGAAGCAGAAAATTTTAGTTATGATGAGTGTAAAAAAAAAACCCTATATGTCCTTATCCGTTGTCATCTCTAAAGCGGAAATATTTGATCACACTAGCCATGTTTACGTGGTCAAAGGATTTATATTTAGAAATAAATTAGAATATATATAAGTTTTAGAATTGGAAAACAAAAGGGTTCAGAGAATACTAAAAGTTGTAAAACATACAAGTGGAATGGCATGCCGGTGAAAAAGCTGCTTGGAGAGGGAGTACCGGGGTACCACGGACCCGTCTTTTGCTCGTCGTTCCCCCATGCATGTGGTGTCGCTGCTGCTACTCCTGCAAGTTAATTATCCAATCGATCTAGACTGTGCATATTTTATTTAATTTTAATCTAATCTCACAGGCTAGCTGCAACTTTTGCTTTATGCCGAGACGTGCAAGCGGTTCCTTCTTTGTCCTCATTTTTTTTATTTTAAGCTATCTTATGTATACCTAAAAAAATATATATACTATAATTCGCTTCACCTTTTCAAATTCCAAGGCCTCATTTGGATTGTATGAGTTATAGAGGAAAATTGAAGATTCAATTCCTATAAGATATGTTTACTAGTCACTCCTTTGGTTTCGAGGAAAATGGCATAGAAATTTGGAGGAAATTTTCCTTTGCTCAAGATTTCATAGGAATTTGAATTTTTTTGGAAGCTTTTTTTTAATTTTTCTGTGAGAAGTTCAATCAATACATGTGACTTTAAATAATAATAATCTAAACATTCATCAAATCAAAAATCTATATTTTATACTTAACCAGCAAAAATCATGTCTTTTATTGATTCATGTGTTCCAAATAACATGTGTAAATGTTTTTACTCTGTTATTCACTCCTATGTCTTTCATATGTAATCCTATCCTATTTCTATATTTTTTAATATTCCTATCCTTTTTCATTCATGCGTTTCAAGCCCAAAATCCTTTGCGCTCTTTTAAATCCCATTATATTTATAACCTAATGTAACAGAATTAATACAATAATTACTTAAAAAGTTTTCATGGAACAAATAAATTCCTTTTTGGAACGGTACTCTAGATGGTCCCTGTTTGAGTACCAGTACTGCGGTGCGGGCGTGTACATGTACGAGATATTATCCTCTTACTCGATTCAACGCCGTAGATGTGCAAAGTTTACTACTAGTACTTCAACTGGTCAGAGTAAAAGGGTAGTTTTCTGACGTAAATATACCAAGGACTGCACGTACGTGCGTACCCTACCTAGCTGCTCTTTTACTGCATGCAGGGACAATATGGGCATGCGTACGTATATCCTCCCTCCGTCCCAAATAAACCAATTTTTTATTTTTTACCTACAATTTTTAACTCTTTATCTTATTCAAATTTTTTTGATTGATTTTTTTGTTTTTGTTAGATGATAAATCATAAATAGTACTTTACGTGTGGCTAATTTTTTTCTAATTTTTTGAAAATTTTTCAAATAAGACGGATGGTCAAACGTTGGACATGAAAACCGGAGAATTGGTTTTTTCTGGGACAGAGGGATTACTCTATTTCAAAATATATATTTTTCTAGTTCATTTAGTGTAAAGTAAAAAATATGTTAAAATATTTTATTTCAGGTATAATATTTGAATTTTGAATTAATTATATTCCTTTTATAAGTATCTGCTTGTCTCTACAATCATCGCAATCATGAAAATCAATGCATAAATGTTTATACGATATAAAATTTGAACCATAGAAATAATTATATTTTGAAATAGAGTGAACATGTATCAGACTTTTTTCACGTACATATGCATGTTTGCTTACTACACTAGAGCAAAAAATTGCTAAAGACTAGGACTAACCTAGAGGTCAAATATTGAGTTGTTGGTTTATTTAATTTAAAATTTACGTGGTGATTTAAGAGAATTTGTACATGATTTTGGGCGCAAGCCGGCCTAGAGCTCAAGCATTGTCCTAGGCAGGGTTCCACTTACCGCGCAGACCGTCAAAATCGTGGCACCGCGCTCCCGCGGATCCCGCATGGTAACCGTAAAAACCACGATGAATTTGAATCCAAAAAATTAAAATTTAAACCCGTGCGGTTTTCGCAGCTTACTGTGCGGTTTGTTGCAGTAACTACTTGCTGGGATAACCCACGAGAACGGTGGTTACAATGGTTTCCCACGCGGTTTTTATAGCCGAAATCGCGGTTACCGCGAGGAGACCGCAAGTTTGATGTCAAATGCAAAAAAAATTAAAAAATCTAGAAAAATACATAAAAATAGGAAAATATTTTGTGACTATATTTATGTTATAGGAAAAATAGGACATGTTATAAGGAAAACAAGAAAATTTTCACATAACCTTTTCTAAATTCTTGATATTGTAACTTACAAACATACACCGCCATATCACCCTTCACCAAATAATTCACACCAATAACAAGTAACAACAACATCATTTTGATTGCTGCGTCATAACTATACCTACTACCTATTATTGCGAATAAAACTATTATGTATGTACTAACATGCACGTATAATTTTTTCTCCGTACATATTTTCCATATATCCATCCTTGTACATTTGTATTTCAACATTATTTACCCTAGTGTCTAGTGTAAATTAATATTGACTCAACATAAAATATTCTTAATCATCTTCCTATCAAATATTACTTGCAGTAGGCTATTTTTTAATTTTGTTTCCTGAAATTCTTGTTTATGGTTTTTAATTACACCGGAAATACATTTTTTCATTAATTTCTTTGACAAAACTATATTATATATCAACATATACAACATATATTTTTTCATTAAATTTTCTCAAATTTTTTAAATTCTCCTCAAATTTAAACTCGGTTACCGCGGCTTACCGAAGTTGTGCCTCTGCGGAGGGCACGGTTACCACGGTAACCCTGGTCCTAGGTTTGTCTCTGACCCTGCTACAACATATTCATATTATCATTCTATATTGGTAGAGTAAAACCCCATATTGATAGCAACACTCAAACATTTGACTCACGCTCTTAGAGCATCTCCAACAGCTCTCCCATCCCACTCCTTAAGCCACAATTTAGCCATTTTGAGCAAAAAAAAAACACATTCCAACAGCCTCTTCATCCCGCTCTCCAAGCTAAATGGGTGCTAAATGCCTTCCCTCACTGGCCAAATTTGGCTAGTCTACTCCACTTGCCAAAACATGGACCCACCGGTCTACCCAGTCCTAGCCTCCCAGGCTGCCAGATCGAGCAAGTTGTGGGTCGTCGTCGCGGACGCTGCCGAGCAGCCGCTGCCACCGCTAAATTCGTTGTGGCCGTCGCCGCTGCCGCGGCATCCGGGCGGCCGTCGCCACCGCCGCCCCCTTCTCCGCGCCGAGCCGTGCCACGCCGTCTCCTGCTTCCTCGCAGCCGGCCGCGCCGTCCCGCGTTGTACCGCCTTCCGCCTCCTCGCTCCGCTGCCCTTCGTCGTCGCGCCGGCGTCGCCTAGCAGCCGCCACCGCCTCCCCCTTCCCCGCGCCGGCGCCGCGCCCTTCTCTGCTCCGCCGCCCTCCGGCCCGCGCAGCGCTGCCTCGGCGCCTCCTATGCCGCCGCCTTCCTCACCAGTGAGAGGAAGAAAAGGAAAGAAAAAGAAAGCGAAAAAAGAAAGAGAGAGGAGGAGAGGGAGAGGATAAAAAGGCTGACAGGTGGAGTCCTAGTGTTATAGACTTAGAATGGAGAGGATATATAGAGACTGTTAGAGTAAAAAACAAATTTGAGTGGCCAAATGAGATGGGTAGTGGCTAAATATGTATTTAGAGAGTCTAATTTAGGCTGTCTGTTGGAGATGCTCTTAGCAAACAAAAATTTACACTCATGACACCATATAATGACATAACCACTGGTCTATTAAAAAAGTTGACAATAATAGCATTAATACCAATTCACTAATGACGCGTTGAATATTACTGTTGGTTTTTAAAATGGGCTGGCATTGATTGATTGACTATCGTAATACCTACATCAGTGTCACTCAGTGACCCATGTATTTTACTCTTCTCTCTACCTTGTTAGGGCCTGTTTAGTTTCCAAAAAGTTTTCTCAAAACATCACATTAAATATTTAGACACCTAAATAGAGTATTAAATATACATGAACATTAAAACCTATTACACAATTATGAGGGAAATCGTGAGACGAATCTTTTGAGCATAATTAGTACGTAATTAGCCATAAAAGCTACAGTAACTTACATGTGCTAATGACGGATTTATTAGGCTCAAAAGATTTGTCTCGTGGTTTCTTGGCCGAATCTGTAATTAATTTTATAAGTAGACTATGTTTAATACTTGAAATGTGTGTCTGTATATCCGATGTGATATTTTTGACAAAAATTTTGCAAAGAACAAGGCCTTACTTTGTCCTCAAGATCGAGCGCCACAAGCCACACATCCTTACCTGATCTCTAGGAAGTAGCGTCACCTCATCCTATATTCACCCCTCAGTCTTTGAGTCCTAGACACCTTCCTTGTGTGTTAATCTCCAAGCTAACCAGTAGTCATCGAGATTATGGCCATCTCCTTGTCGTCAAGCCATAAACCGGATCTGCTTCATTATTATTCTTCTTGACACCACTCCCTTTCCTATGATCTCCCTTCTTTAGCACCTAAAGGCAAAAGACGATGGGTCTAGTTGGTGTGCTGCGGCAACAACAAAGGAAAGGACGACAACCTTCTCTCTTAGCTCACTCTAACATGAACCGACGACAAACATGTAAGAGAAGGTGGATCTGATGCTAATATCCTGACGACGACGATAGATACTATAAAAGTTATTACTTTGAATTTATAAACTATTAATTTATAAATTAAACTCGTATAATATTAAAAGATTTTGTCAACCAACTAAACGTACGGTACCCAAAACGATGGTGGAAAATGGTATATAGATACCGGCAGTATAAATCCTCTAACCGACCATGTACCCTTTCTTTTTCCACCGACCGAAGGAATGGACGACGGATCTGGAGGGAGCAAAAAAGAAGAATAAAAAAACGAAAAAGTGCGGGGGAGGCGAGAGGGGAAAAGAAAACAAAAAACTAGTAGCGGTGCAGGTGCAGGTGCAGGGCCCGGGGCGGGCGCACGTACTACTGACTTACTCCTCCGGTCTCAAAATAAATTAATTTTTCACTTTTTATTTTAATTTTTAACTCTTTGTCTTATTTAACTTTTTTTATGATCGATGTTTTTGTTTTTATTAGATGATAAATTATGAATAGTATTTTACGTATGACTAATTTTTTTTCTAATTTTTTAAAATAATTTAAATAAAATAAATGTTCAAACATTAGACACGGAAACAAAAATTCGTTTTTTACTGAGGGAGTACTCCAGCTAGGTGCAGGGCATGGCATGCCAATCGCCAGCTGCAACATCGTGATTCGCGCGTGGTAGTAGGTCAAAGGCGAGAGAAGAATACTCCTACTAGTCCTACTCGCTAGTACATGGCTGACCATCGCGAGCGAGCAAGGAGGAGGAAAAAAGCAAAAGCCAAATAACAAAGGCAAAAGAAGAGCAACGATCTCTCTCTCTCTCGTCCGTCCGTCCGTTCCGTTCCGTCGTCCTCGTAGGGAGAATCTCTCCTCCTTTCTCTCTCTACACCTAGCTAGGCTCTCTCTCTCTCTGTGTCGTCGTTATGCCTGCCTCTGCCTGGAGCTGGGGCCTGGGGGATGTCACGTCCATGGATGGATGGACGCTTTTGCTTTACGCAAGTCAAAATGGGGGACGACATACCAGGGGCCACCGGCTGCTCTGCTCTGCAGCCTGCGGTCTGCACAACGACGACGACGACGGGTCTGCGCTGGCTGGATCCGTCACGCTTTTGTTTTGTTGCTTGCTGGATGCTGTAGCAAAGTCATCGCCCACAGGCCGTGACAACATCTCTGCGCACTCATTCTACTACTGATGTACTATACTTGTGCTACTCCGTATGTAGCTCTTGCACAAATACTCACTCTCTACCTACACGAATCCACTGCGAGTGCAATCGCCCTCATTGTTTTCGTGCAACACCCTTATTAAGGCTACGTTCTTTGGTTCCTGAAGCAAAGGAGACTATCTAATTTTCTATGATAGCTATTTAATAATGTATGTAATGAAATTAACAACTGTAAAATTAAAAATTTACTTTATAAGGATAACAGAGATTATTCATTATCACCTCATATATGGGAATTAAGTCTATTCATTTGGTTTGGATTTCTACGGTGGAACCTACATATCCAACATAAGTCGTACGCTTAATTAGAGCACCTTTGAATCACAGGAATGAAAAAAACAGACAAATAAAAAAATATAGGATTTTGATAGGAATGTAGGTGTAAAACAGAGGATTACAAAACACAGAAAAACGTAGTAATGACTGTTTGATTGGACCACAGGAAAAATACAGGAATTTGAGGAGAGATATAGACTCAAAAGGATTTTTTTTCCATGAGGTTCAACCTCTTGTTAAATTTCCTCCAAAACTTATATAGGAAGAAGCATTCTATAGGAATTTCATAGAATTTAATAGGATTCATTTCTTTGTTTCAAAGGGCTTTGTAGGAAAAATTTCTATAGAAATAAAATCCTCTAAAATTCCTATGAAATTTCTTTGAATCAAAGGAGGCCTAGCATGAGTGCTTGTAGTTATCTGAGTTTTAATCTCAACACTAGTTTATAAACGTAAAGAAGCGAAAAGATAGGATACAAATGATGGGGTTTGTTCAATTGTCTTGCCTTAGGCTGCGCCAGAGAAAAGACTCTAATTTGGCAAATTGCTTTAATTTGCACCATAATATCTTACTGGCAAAAATAAGTATTTAACCTTTGTTAAACGGTAAAAAATAAATTTGCGCAACACTAGTACATGCATGCGGCTGCAGCTAGCTATAGTTGATGTGGTTCGTGTTGCCTACCACTCGGTCCAAAAAAGAATAATTTCTGGGTTTTCTTTCTAGATTGAGCGTTCGACTATCTGTTTTATTTGAAAAATTTATTAAAAATTTTAAAAAAATTAATTATACGTAAAATACTATTTATGTTTTATTTATGTTTTATCATGTAGTAACAATAAGAATATTAATCATAAAAAATTCAAATAAGACGACGAGTTGAAAATTCTATCAAAAACTCAGAAATTCGTTTATTTTGGGACGGAGGTTATATTCTTTTGCAGAGTTTCAGTGCGAGCAGGCGGTGGCGAATCCAGAATAGAAATTACTAGGGGTCCAATACATACTAATTATCTAATTTTTGTACTTGTACACTAATTAATACTCCCTCCGTCCCAAAATAAACCAATTTTTCACTTTTTACCTATAATCTTTGACTCTTCGTCTTATTCAAAAATTTTTTGCGATTGATATTTTTGTTTTTATTAAATGATAAATCATAAATAGTACTTTACGTGTGACTATTTTTTCTAATTTTCTGAAAATTTTTCAAATAAGACGGATGGTCAAACGCTGGGCAAAAAACCAAAGAATTGATTTATTTTGGGACAGAGGGAGTATGATATAATTTAGTAGGAATCGGATAATTTACCCGGGGTCTCGATCCCGGGAGAATGAATATAGGTTCGCCCCTGCTGCAGCCTCCATCAATCGGCTATTATGAGGAGCTTTAGATTCCAAGAAGCAGCTGCTTGGTAGTCAGTTTTTGAGAATCAACTTTTGGATTCTTAGTTTATTTTTTTAGAATCTGTGCTGTAATTACAGATTCTCAGAAGCTGTGGACGGTTTAGGGCAATTTCTGGCAGAAACAACTTTTGAAAAAAACTGTAGCTACAAAAAGCTGCCCCAAACAGGTCCTATATCTTTCTTGATCTCGGCTAAATCCTGGCCGAATGCGTCTGTCTTCTTCCTTCGTCTGATGGATTTCATCGTTGTTCTTGTTCATCGACGGATATTAATATTTCGGTATTGCCAGGTGCCAGCTACATCTTCCAGATCAGTGGTGAAGCCTGGTCAAATATTACCGGTATGCATTACTCCATATTTCAGTAGGATAATAATTTCTCGAGTTAACGATCTTATGTAAAATTTGTCAATTGGTATCCCCAATAATAATTTTCTTGAAAAATATGAACAATACTAATGCATACGATGAGAAAGTAAGCACGGTAACGCAGTGAAATTACTGCCAAATCCATATGGAATCCTTCTTTTGATCACCAAAACATCAATTCATCAAGTTATATATAATATAAATATTCCTAAACAGAGGTACCGCATTGTACAACACAGCATGCTGACGGCCCTAATACATTTTCTTAAGATAATGATGGCCCAAATACATAGCACTCACATTACAGATTCTATCCGCTGCTCAATATTGACAGTCCCCCTCCAGGGTAACTGTCATTCTAGTTGCATCCTTGCAATTTAGAAAAAAATCAATGATAAATTTGCAAAAAATCCTTCTATTTTTATACATTGGTATTATATCTCAGTGCGCGTACTCATCTAGATGATGCGCAGAAATATTTATACACCCCTATACAACACTGGTTGAATTCTACCTAGAGCATCAAAATACTTCAGCTAACATTTGTACGCTTGATCTTCCCAATAAATAGGGATTCAAAAGGCACCATATAAATAGCACCACTATCCAATAGAATGAGCAAAATTGTAGTGAATCAAAACCCTATATACGTCACCCCCCAAAAAATGAGTTATTTAACAAAATATTCCCTGCATTTGAAAGGTTGATATGCTTTCATGACGTCGTCGAGAGAATTTAATCGTCATCCTGGTTGCTCTCAGCCACTTGCTTGCTGGGGACTACTGCTGGAGGTGACCACTGGTCTGGAACAACAAGAAAGTAAGTCGACATGGCCTTTCTGAACCGCTTCTTGTACTGCTTTGGTGATATTACTGTTGGTGCAACATTCTTTGGTCCACCCAATATTCCTGAGGTTTTCACCCATGTCTCTAGATGTTTGTCCCATGTATATTGCCTCATAAAATCTATGATGCCCATCACAAGTTCATGCTTCTTCTCATCAACACCAACAAGTAGAGAGTAATCCATTACATCTATGGACTGCAGCAATGTTGCAAAATATTAACATCAAAAGTTGTACCATAGATTGCAAGATCAAAAGCATGCCATAGAAACTCAGCAGGAATTACAAGGCAGCAATATATATTAACAATATAAAGCAGAAAACTCTCAAGATGAGGCACCACCAACTGTAAGCAAACATTTTGTCAATGCTAACCATTTGATTTGTGAGGCATGATATTCATCTGCATAAAAAAAAATTGCATTGCTGGTCGAAGCCCACTATGTTATTAGAACTGGTCGCATTGAGTCCAATAACCTAGTGTAGCACAATTTCCTTCATCTAGCAGCATTTCCCATACCATGGTAGGACTCTAGGATCAGTTGAAAGAGGGAAGAGACTAGAATTGTTTTTTTTTTTGGCCTTGTATAAGGAAGGTTCAACTTGCCCCCCTACAAATCATCACTAACTTAAAAGAAACAAAATAACCTATAGATAAGCAGCCATTTTAGCAATAAGCATTGAAGATGGCCTAACCAAACCAATCTAACCTCTATTGAAGGAAGCCCACGCATAAACAGTACCCACGGTGCGACCGTCATGCATAGGGGTGGTAATGGGTCCAACATTTTGGCCTACAAAACCTGATGGTTGGTTCCAGAAAGGGGTAGACTGAAATTTTATAGATTTTTGAATTTAAACTACAAATATTTAAGGGTTGAGTAGGGTTGTGAGAAGACCCATGGGTCTTGGCCCATACCACCTCTTAGTAATGCATGATGTCTTTCTTGGCCTTGTCTTGACTAGTCACAATGCCTTTCATTAGTCACCACAGCTTAGGTGTTCCAAAGGGGGACAGTTGTGAAAGGCTAAAGCTCATGGGTTGTAAATTATACTATCCCTGGTTGTCTTCATGTAACACCCACATGCATGCTAATGACCTATAATAAACCACCTAGATAAGTTCAGCGACCAAGATATGCACTTTCAAGTTTTGTGTCCTACTAAACTTGAACTGGCCATTCAAACAGTCAAGATCACAAGTTTGGTACCTGAAAGTGCAATTAACTCATCATTTTCATAACGTATTTCCTATAGCTTTCTCTACTAGTGTTTCTTTTTCCTAATTTTCAATAAAGAATTCAGGATAATACTATACTTCATTACCAACATGAAAATGTGTAATTGAGAATTTATGATAAAAAAGTAAAGTTATATGGATGGATTATATAATATCCAGAAAGAAATGTCAATATGTAAGCACTAAGCAGTAAGCACATGACTTATACTCACAGCAAGGAATGCAGTATCATTCCAAACAGCTCTCTCTAGCAGCCGTTTTGCCTTGTTCCCGACAAAAATAGGGGAGGTTGGCATGGCTTCAATTAAGTTCTGATCAAGAAGAACTGTATTGCTACCATTTGAGTCGGGGTTATATCTTGATCTTGTAGAGCCCTTTAAATCATACAATCTTGTCACATGACGTTCAAACAGAAGATTTTCCATCACTAGAACATCCATCCTCACCTCCTTTCCACCTTTCAGGCTCTTAACCTATTGGACATCAAAGGATTAGGCTCAGTAAAAATCTCACAAAAGGTACTTCTGAAGATAAAAATAATAAATGTTATATACAAAAACCAAAAATGACACTGTTAACAAGATATATTGAATTCTAGATGCAATAAATGAGAAGATGTTTCCAATCCTTTGAATTGTATAAGAAGGTTGTGACTACATAAAAGAATCGGTGAAATTTTGATTCAGTGCCCCCATCAATTTAAGGCCATCATATTGTTCACTAGATAATTAGGATGTAGTTAATACCTTGCTAATATTGAGAAACTAGATTTGGAACAAGAAAAATAAGAAGTTTTTGAAGGTATGGCTTGCTTACATCAAATTCGAACTAAAGATACAGCTCAAGATGATGCTATTTTCCTATGCAATCCCAATAGTCATAAAATTTTCTAGTACAGTTTGATCATGTTTTGATCGAATCAAGTCAATAAACTACGACAAGTTAATTGTTATTAATACTTAAATCCTCCATATGTACCAAAATGTAGATTGTTCTAAACTTTTTAAACAGTCTCGAATGGAAGATTTTGACAATATATTATCATAGCAATACATAATAAAAATTTGGGCTCCCAAATGTTGTCAGTCATCAAATAAACCATGAGACACAACTGTCAAAACGTTATATCTAGAAAGGCGTAGAAACCATTTTTTTTTATTAGCAGGTTCTACAACCAGAAAATGAAAAAATAAAACTTACCTGATAAATACCAAGAATTTTTGCAATACAAGTAGGACTGCCAGTGACAATTGACTCTGAAACATATCCAAAATACTCTCGAGCAAATTTCATGAAAGACTCTAATTCAGTCTTGGTAACCTGCTTGATTATAAACCTATCATCGAGTGATTTTGCAAAGAATACATTACTCTTTCCTCCTTGAGCACCCCATTTCTTGCAACGACTAAGTGACCTGACAAAATCACGCTCTGATGGACAGCATATTCTCCTCAAAGCATCAAATTGTTTTGCATAGTAACAAATGACAGTATACTTCACTTGTCCTAAAGGACCCTCATCACCAAAATTCACCTTTATGTGACTTACTTTTCTGTATGCAAGTGGATCTGAAGGGGATGGATTCTTGCTTCCTGATATATAGAGGATACTGTCGTCTGTAGAAACAAAACTTCTTAGAAGTTCAGAAGTAGTTTCCTCCACTGATTCAGTTAGTGAGGCACTTCTCGAATCAATTACTGAGAGTGAATTATCTGCTGTGTCGCTTTCCAGTTCATCTGATAGCTGAAGATGATATTCATGGGAAGCAAGCGCATAGGAGATGATGCTAGTAGGTTCATCATCATAAACCCCAACAACAGTGTCATTAACACCTATTGGAAAGAGAAATTTGGGCCCAACCTGGCGCTCCACCGTCCTAAGAAAAGAAACATGAACAGGAGTATATTCATTGAGAGCATCAAACCTGTATGAGCGACTCCACTGCTTGTTAAGTGAGCGGTAAAATTGTAAGAATGGCATTCCTATCCAGTTGGACTGGTCCTCTGCGCTATCCCCTAGCTTGTTCAGCAAGACAGAGGCATATGAAGGTGTAGTATCAGTCACATGTTCTTCTGAATCCTCTGAGGATGTCACACAATCTGGTAATGTTGCACTGCTAGTGACAGGATCATTTTCACCAGTCCATTTTGCATCAAGTGCATTAGAAACATCCAACAAACTGGGAAACTGCCCTTCTGAAAGGGTGCGTCGAGCTAAAATATCAGACTCCAGTGGAGCCAACTCCACATTAACACTGACGCTGCTGTAGAGAGGTGTTTTGTTGCCCCTTTGGATTGAATCAGATTCACTTATGGCTATTTGTTGGTCATGGCTAGGACAACAATTACATGGATCAACTCCTGGGCTATTCCCACCATCAATGCTATGCTGAAGGTACTCAACATTTTTAGGATCATTAGAGGAAGTCTCAGTTGTACTAATTTCATTTTGAGGATTTTCTGTGGCATTTTCCTCAGCAATAATATCTATAGACTGGACTATCTCCTTATCAGTTGGCTTGAAGCTGCATAGTTCTTGGCGATTTCTATCTGATCTTGCAGCAGATATAAGCCTTTGATCCCACAAATAAGAGTGGAAGAGTAATTGCCTCCTCAACCTATTGATCTCAAGAATGTCTGGTTGAACTTTATGTGTCTCCTTTTTCAAAACTTTATTCAGATATCCCTAATCAGCAAAAATAGAAAAATCAATCAAGCAATCACATAAATGCATACATCCAGGTAAGACACATGTAATGGCAAAATTTCTGCACTGAATATATTCTGCCTTACTCAGGCGGCATATCTATGGTACTACCCACAAGATGTTCTTATGTTTGAGAACTTAAGATCATATTTTTTTAGGAAACTTTTGCAGTTGCTACTATGCCCAAACCAAGAGCGACAGCATGGTAGTACCGAGTGGTTGGTTATTGTTATAAATGCCCCCTGATAATCAGATTAAACATACATGATCGAACTTCAGATTTACTAATCATATGAACACATCTAAATATCCAATTGTTCCAAAACAAAAGGGAATTCCTATTTTCTTCTAAACCAAGAAATCAAGAATATGTATTCTAGCATTGAGTTGGGTTGTCACTTGTCAGTGATTTCTAAATGATACATCAACAGATGCTAGAGCTTCCCGACCTTGTACATAAAACAAGCATGCTATAGTACAGATCAAGTATGTACGAGGCTATTTGCACAACTGCACATAAAAACCTGACCTTGGAGTTTGACCAGTAGTGTGCCTTTCCCTTGACTTGGAAGTAAAGTAAATTTAAATTCAATGATAATGCAACAAAGTACCTCAAATTCTGACTTCTCCTTTCGAAGCATCCCTTCAAGATCAGCAATGTGATTGTTGCATTCCATGTTAAGAGAACTACCATGAGCCTTTTTGTCAGAGTGATGATGCAAAGCCCGTGATATTTCATCAAAGAGAACCTTTGCTCGGTCAATAACCTGACAAGATTTGGTGAAAAATTTAAAATTTCAACAATATAGGAATAAGAAGAAGCAGTTTTATCATAAGGATCTTCAAAATTTTAGACCAATAATTTGAAAAGAAGTTCAGCAAAGTTGGGAACTTGTTTTGTTTTATTTTTAAACCAAACCTAGTATTGCTGCATGCTACACACCTCGTTTGCTTCTTTTTGTATCCAATCTAAAGGCTGGTGACTGAAATCAAGTTTATGAGGTGGTACATGAATAGAATGAACATTAATTGGTGCATATCGGAAGCATGCCACCATTTTCCCAAACCTGTAAAACATAAGTATGTGAGAAACCATGTGCTCACTATTCATTAAATTCTAGATGAGATTTGTAGCCACTCTTCAGTAAACTAATTGTGGTTAATCCATAAAACTATCTGAAGACCGCTTACCCATAAAACCGAAGGCAATCCCTATGGAGAGAGTGACCACAGCTCGCTACCCTACTTGCAGCTGCATGATTTGAAAAGCTAAGTTCCAAAAATTTACCAAGTGACAGACCCCAAGCAGCATCAGACATGACAATCCTTAGAGTTGCTGGTGGAAACCCATTGCTCCAAGGGCACTTTAGACATCTGTGCCACATCCAAATCTTCCCATCCCTTTCTCCTGGCAAAACAAATTCTGTAAGTTTTTTAACTGATATAGTTAGACTTCCCTGCTGATGTGTGTAGCAATAGACATGAGCTTCAGGTGGTTTATCACAGGAAATGCACTGATAACCCTGCATATATGCATAGTAACTATTGTAAGATACATGAAGAACAGCAAACAAGAAGTTCAAGACCAATATGGATAAGAAATCAAAAAGAAGGAAACCTGATTAAAAAGGCAGTCGCGCAAAAACCTTCCAAGAGGCTTGTCAAAGTTACCATAATACTTTATGCGTAACATATGGGAACGCTGACAAATAGTCCCTTTCCAGACACATCGAATGGATAATGAGACCAAGATGCTCTGATGATCAGAAGCCATAATTTCTTCCTTATTTGATGTGCTCTCATGTCCGTGATTAGTTTCTTGATTTTGTACAACAGTACTAAGCACTGGTTGCACCATCACTACATTGTTGTTTGTGACATTTTCCACATTAGCCAAATCAATTGAAACATCAAAAGGCTCCTTCAGATTAGCAGAATTAGATATATTAGTGCTGGCCTCAGATGTGCCATGATGACAACTACTATTTGAGTTGGTTAAATTTGCCATCATTGTCTTCCCATCTGGCCTGGTTGAACCGTACCCATGATAATCACCAGAATACCAATTTTTCTCTATAGTAGAATATATATGCGAGTGATTCATAGGTATACCACATGTTGGACCAGAAGTTGTAGTTGCAGTCACCTTCTCTAATTCATCAATTGTCTTGCTGTTCCAAGTGCCACCATTAGCAGACCAAGTTCCAGAAGAATGAGAGTAGGTAGTTTGAATTTTAGTGCTGCATTCGCTAGACAGTGGTGGAACAGCTATTCCATCTGGGCCAGTTGATCTAACGGAGCCTGTGATAAGGTGATCAAAACCATCAGTTGGTTGCTGGCTGTTGGGAACATTGAATATGAAACCTGGCACTGTTGAAATAGAGTTGTCTGCAGTAGACCGATTATCTGGCAAGGCTACAGTCAATGGAGATTTCAATGGAATTTCTGGTAAGGTAGCACCTTCATCTGCAAGGAAAGATGTTTCTAATGCCAAGTGATATGCTGCAAATATGCCATATTGTACCACGTGCTTAATTTTCTTTAGCTCATCCATGCTACCACCCTTCAGTAGAACCTGCAACATGAGCAAAAATAAATGTCAGGGAAAGAATACATGTCATTGAGTAAATATCACTTTCATGGGGTAGATTGACATTTTTCCATTTGCAATGTGTTTAGTCAAACTTTCCACTTTACAACAGAGGTTCCCAAAGTACTACAGTACGGTATACCGTAGAACGGTATAATTAATGTAACATCAATGACCCCTCATGCTCAACAGCGTCATCCTCATCTTTGCCAACAAGCAGGACCTGGTAATCAAAGGGTCATCTTAATTCATTCCGTATCGACGGGATACCATCGCTTAGATTTTCTGCAAAATATCTTTCATATGACAAATAACCACACCTATTGAGTTTGGGGCTTTGGGCTCAAGATGGATGCCAATCTAAGCGCATGGGAATAACCATAATCTGTTTGGTGTCAAGCACAAGCTGGTGAAGGGAGATATAACTACCAGATATGTCACAGGAGCAAATATTCTGCTCGTAGGCCTACCCAAACTAGTGATCAGAGAGGCACCAGAAGGTCCACTTCTCTTGAAGGAAATGGTCTTTTTATCAGTCTAGCTCTGTGGGATTAGGCCTTTGCTAAAATAACAGTGGGTTGGTTTATGTATTTTGATATTGCAGAAATTGATTGTGTGATGATTTTTTTTTTGTAATAGCTATGGTTCCATTAGATCAAGAATGATAGCACAGTTGGACAGTTTTTTTCATTTTGAGACAGAAGAGACAACAAACTGAACAGTTGTTTCCCATGCGCTTCGATTGGCACATCACTAGTGTCCGAGCGACGACCGGGTTTATGTTGAGACAGCTTGGTGCTTTCAGCTTGAACCCAAACCCAATTGATGGTATAATATGAAAGGAACTTTGCAACCGATGGTGTAAGGTGAGGAGGAAAGGAAAAAAGTGTAGCTTCATGAAGTCAAAGAAAATGTTGCAACTCACCCAAGATTCTTTTTATGGAAGGACAAAGGGAGATAAGCTATCGCCAAGATCACTCTAAGTAGCATTCTTTTTATGCAAGCAAAAATCTTCATGCTTGTTTCCCATTTATCCAAGATGAAAAAAGACGAGAGCAGTTTAATACTTACAGTGCAACCTAATGGCTTTGGGCATCCTTCAAAAAACATCATGGTTTTCGGCATTCTCTTTGTTGTATTGTCCGAGTTTACGGAATGTTCAACATATTTATCCACATAAAACAACTCACAATGACCAAGCTTCTGAGATGGCAGGAGATCAATCGAAGGAACAATATGAGCATTTGTGCAACGAGCTATTCGATGCAGAAGAGGCCTCTTTATATTTAAAACGAGTGATATGTTCTTTTCTAGCAGCAAATCTTGAGCATAGCGAGAAACTGAATGTTCAACCAAAAGCAAGTTAGGCTTTTGGGCAACAATCTTCGCAACTGTCATTTTAAGGTGATCTGTCTCCTGTAAATTGGAGCATATGTGTAAGGTCAATGAAAGCTTGAGATTGCATATAAGAAACATTAAAAATGTTCATGAACCTGCTGGAGCAATGTGTCAATACTTGACAGCTGATTTGTAACTCGCTGGTACTCGAGAGCACCTGCTAGTAGAAGGAGACGAGGCTTCTCTATTCTCGATGTCATGCGCCTATGTGCAACATTCTTCTTACAAACTACTCCTTTTACAACAGTACTGAAAGCAATTGGATGCAGGCTTCAGATAATCAACAATCTATTAAGGTTAAATGTTGCATGAAGACAATGAATTAATTGACCAAATAATTTGAAATTAACACTACTTGATGGTCAAATCACATGAAGGGAATTAACTATGACAGAAAACAATCACCTTTCACTACGGTGCCCACATGCTAAGCATTTGACCTTTACATATCCACCAGGATCCATGCCACCACCTTGGCTTGTGTCTGGTCTGAGAAAGTTTGCGGCTTCCCATGATACTGAAGTAACAATCTCCAGCCAACCTGTTTCATCGCCCTCATGTAAAGAAATATTCTCCACCTGCAACAGTTGTGAAATCAAAGCCCTGAAATGTCCATCAACAACATTCTTCATTACTTTCTTGTGTTCTTCACTTGACCGATCTCGGTTTCGGAATTCCCCACTACCAAAGCTACTGGATGATCGAATGCGACACTGCTCAGTATCACCTACAGGCTCATCATCGTCATCATCATCAAACAGTCCAACTTCCATCTCATCTTCTTCATCTTCTGGTTCAGGAGGAAACCAGAAAAGTTCGTTCTTCTCAAAATCCAAAGGATTTGTATCAGTACTTTCAAGGGCATAAATGGAGGAAGCAGCCCCACACTCAGAACTATTATCAGGATCAGGTTCATCCTCCACTTTTGTGGCAGGCAATGTGCTGGGGAACCCTTGGTCAGCCGCATGTGGAGAGACTTCTTTAGAAATTACATTTTCTTCAACTGCTGTTGGATTATAGGATGATTCAAGCTCGTCAAACTCATCTGGGCC
Organism: Oryza brachyantha; assembly: GCF_000231095.2. Taxonomy (NCBI): domain Eukaryota; kingdom Viridiplantae; phylum Streptophyta; class Magnoliopsida; order Poales; family Poaceae; genus Oryza; species Oryza brachyantha. Next base: position 13,730,183 of record NC_023165.2, read on the forward strand.
ATAATAATGATCATCGTGCTGGTGATGTTGCACCTGCCTGTCTGAGCAGTAAGCAGCACATTCTTCTTCTTCATCATCACTCCTGAAGAAGGCTATCACATGATGAGAAATCATCATAACTTGCCATTTCATCAACACAAGAGGTAAAAAACAATGTATATTCAGTGTCAAACTCATGTGAAGTAATAGATTTATTACTATTCTCAAAAATTAAGTAATACTCCCCCTGATTTAAAATATAATATTTTTATCCTTCTCAACCCTTTGTAATATAGGTCATCCCAGAACTTTATGTACTGATCTCTTGTTTTCCTCATTTATCCTTGCTACATAAATGCTACTATCCTCATGAATCTTTTCCAATGTTAGTCTAAAACTCTGAATCATTTTAGCTACTTTCTTAATTCTTGCAAACAAATCTAAAGCAACTTATATTGTGAACCACAAAAGGTAATATTCAAGGAAGCAAAACATATTATACTACAATTAAAATGGATTTCATCAAATGATATAGCATTTCATAGTAATACCTGTTAGTGTAATAACCATACTGAACTGAGGAAGTCTCATCTTTGATTGAAACAGTGGACATACTTTTATCAGGCACATGGGTGTCTAGCATATTATGCGAAGCTTTGTCTTCGGAAATTTTGGGTGGGCTAATGCTTGAAGCATGAGCCACATGTTGATAATGTCCAGTAGAGTAGGATCCAGCTGTTGTACTAACACTATTTATGGTGATAGTTGACTTGGTGCTAAACAGGCTTGCCTCAGACAAGGAAGGACTAAGCGCTGGCATCATCTGCTTGAGAGCAGCAATTTTCTCTTGCTCCCATTGCTTAAAGCAAAAATTGCAGACACGAATCCTGTCCCCCTCATCGATATTCCTGTCAGCACCACTTGACGCCAGGATGGAATTTGTGGTACACTTGCCACAGAAAATGCGACCACAACGCCGACAATGATGCCTGCGGTTAAATATGGTGAATTGTGTGTCGCAATCATAACAGACTCTGCAACTGTGATCAGGCATCCAGAAATCCCTCGAGACATTGTCTGGGTTTGATCGACGTGGCAACCATGATGTCAAAAGCTTTACTACATCAGCAAAAGTTTTGTCAGAGGTCTCCATGGGTGGCTGCAATTGTACCACCTCAAAGAGATCATCATACTTGCATCCTCATCTGCTGCAACAACAACCAAACAAGAAATTAAGACATACAATACAACAATTAACACAAAATTCATCCAGAATTGAATGCATGACATAGGGGAAGAATATAGATCCATTAAAAAATAGTTTGCTATTTATAGATCACCTGGTTTTTCCTTATCTGTCAATCGTCTAAACTTGCACAAGGCATAGCATAAACATGCACAATAGGTCATAATATTTTTTATTTCATAATTGTAAAGATCAAAAACAAAGTACACTTTTATAAAATTTTGGTACAGCATCCTTTATTTCACCATAAGACAAAAAAGGTATGATTTGGTGAATACTAACTTACTAAGCTAGTGTTGAAAATTGCTGTTATTGACAGATAAGAAAAACCAGTCACTTAGTAAACAGATGAACTCATGGAAAAAAATATTATTCTCAATGTAGCAAGGGCAGTAGGGCATAATGTAACTCTAACAGCTGCAAGTTTTAGATATACTGACAAATTTAACAAAGTAATCAACCTAGATTATAATGTACACAAATATCTTATATCTGTAAATGGCGAATAAAATTTAGTGCCTAGTTTTATAGATAATGGTAGACATTCCAATTCCCAGAGCCGTTGTGATAATACCTAAATGACAATGAACAACACCAGCAATCTCTAAAACAATCTATGATTTCATTCCCGAAATATGAGATTCCATCAGAAGGGCCAAGGGGAAGCCGTCAATTACATGGCGCAATCCTGTCACACATTTAGTGTTAGCGTGGCTAACTGAATCACACTGACAGAATCACGGAAGCAATCAACAACGCCAAGCAAACATACCCGAGAATACCAGGAAATCGATCAAGACAGGGTTCATCTAGACGTCTCCCCGCATTTGCTTCGGAATCCCCACGGAGAACCAAGGTCGAGAAGGTGCCCGGGAGCGCCCACCGCTGGCCAGAACCACGGCACGGCAAGGAGCGACGCAAGACACTCCCTCCCAACCCTTGAGCAGCTCGTCCTCAGTGTCCTTTACCTCGCCCCGCGCCCGTGTCGCAGCGTGGCAGCGGGGGCGGGGCGGCGGCTCGGGGTTGGAGCCGGAGTCGTGGCGCGCGGGGCATCGGCGAGCGGAGCGGCGGCGCAGGACCACACGGCAGGCGGCGGCGGTCCGGGGGATGCCTCGTAGCTAGCGCCCGCGCTTCGGGGAGGGGGAGGGGGAAGGGTGCCGACCGGCGGCGGGAGAATCTCCGGACGACACGGAGCCGAGTCGCCGAGAGATGGAAGTTTCGCGTCGCGAATCCGGAGCGAGGAGGAGAGCGCGACGAACCTGGAGCCGGAGGAAGAGTAGAGAGAGAGGGAGGGAGGGAGGAGTTTGTTTCTATTTTTATCTCATTTTTATGTTAATAGTATTGTTTTAAGTAGTTTTTATTTTTGCGTGGGCGTGGGGGCGTGAGGGTGACAGGTGGGGCCGCAACGCGGACTCGCGGTTTCCTCCGATAATAATAGTGTCAGGGAATATTTAAAGCTGGTTTATATCGTGCTTCTGCATCTCGTTTGGGTTACTTTAATTAGTCGATGGTGCGTGTTTTAATTATGCTCGCATGTGCGATCCGCAAGAAACATGGAAGCAACATGCAGTTTTTCTACAGACAGACAAAAAAAGAAAAATACCGTTTTATATTCTCGATGGTTCTGTATTACTACCGTACAATTTTGATTTCTAACGCCAGATTGCAGGACAAGTTAAATGCCAGTGTTTTTATAGAGAAATCTAAATTTTATGTAGGTTAGTATTATTTGTAATTTTGTTTCGAGAGATGAAAAGTAGAATATAAAATAGAATTATTTTTAATTTTAAAATAATATAGTTTATGAACGGTAGATACATTGTCACAATTCACGACCATTATTTATATATTGCATGTCGTTGTCAGCTGTTTTATTTTTTACCGATTGGAAAATAAATACTACATTTACGAGGCGTGACGGAAACGGAATGGTTTACGGGTGATTCAATCGGCGGCGGTGAAGTGGAGATGATGATATGGATTGATGGCGATGTACCTCTGTGCGAATGTGGCAGTGGAAAGGAAGGGGAAAGAAATTGCGGGCCAGACAAACGCGTGCACTGCGGCCCGCGCGCGAGAGTTTGTCGACCGGAGGAACCAGACACGCACGTTTGTTTGGTATGGAGAACTCGCGATGGGCCATGATAAAGAGGCTGGCTCGTGGTGGCTACGACACCCTTGATGATGGGCCATGGCCAGAAGAGATGGAGGAGGAGGCCCAAAACGGAAGAGAGAAGTGGGCTGCACGGCCTGGAAAAGTAGAGCGGCAAGGAGAGAAATAAAGGAAAAGCCGAAAAGGTCTATTACGACACCATCGGCCGAGTTTAACTTGTGTCCACCCTAACTAACTATTAAAATCAGATTTTTTTTCTTTTTGTTTCCATACATGGTTGTGATAATGGTTTTGGATGATGCGGTGTTGTCTATTGCCCCCGTTTTATATTATAAGACTTTCTACTCTTGTCTAAATTCATTCATTAATGAATATATATAATTTATATATGTGTCTAGATTCATTAGCATCCATATGAATCTAGACAATGGTAGAAAATATTATATTGGGAATGGAGGGAGTAGATTAGGGTGCGTTTGGTTGGTGGTCGATAGGAATATAGGATATGACTATCTATATTATATTTTCAGGGATACGGTGATCTGGTTTTATGTTTGGTTGGATGGATGAGATGATCCAATTTTTTGTTTGGTTAAATGGATGGGATGGGCATATTGAATTACTAATAAATAATAATATAAATTAATCATCATAGATTTTATCGTAATTAGTATAAATTAATAACAAAATCTATCTATAATCATTAATTAACACTAATTTAAACTTGTTAATTACTAATTAATGATAAAACAAACTAATTATCATTAAACAACTACTAATGATCACTGTTAATGAGAGTGAATGAGCTCATCTAACCAATTTAGCCGGATACACTCATCCAGCATTTTCATAAAATATTCTCTTTCTGGACCAGCATAAAAACCAAACAATCACCTATGAAGCAAGCGCCATACGAGAGACAGATTGGAGACGGGAGGGAAGTATATTTTTAATTCAGAAAAACTGAAAACTAGATTCGAAAAAAGAGTACATTTGGGGCCTGCTTGGGAGCATTGTATTTTTTTACCCTTGTAAACACATTACCCTTGTAATTTTTAGGTTACCAAGAATACTCTTGAAAATATTTTCTGGTTGTATAATAATACAAGGGTGAGAAACATGTTGTTTGGGTAAATGACTGGTATCTTTCTTCCTCGAGCAAGGAGTGACGTTGATGTACTAATTGAAGCACATTAGAGGGCAACATTATAGCCTGAAACAAAAATTCAGTTTTCCGGTAGTATTAAACAAGTCGTCTGTTATTTTCATTATATGGCCAACACACCAAAACATAATTGGAGACTATATTTGTTACTTTGGAGCTCTAAAGAAGAAGAATTCTAAGTTTGGATGTGTGCATGGGATTTTGTTTAGTCTAGTAGATGCTAAATAAAGTGCTGGAAAGATGAGCAACATCATCTTGTCATCTTCTTCTAGCTCCATGTCCATCAGTAAGAACCAATCTAGTGTAGGTCTAGGATAGAACTGCAATATGTGGGTACAATAATTGTATCATGCAGTGCTATTATGGTTTAAACCATGCAATTCAATCACAACATATTCTTTCACGCCTTGTAGAATTTAACAACAATTTTTTCACTAATTGCATGGCAAATTAAAAGATTATGAACATAAATTTTGCACTCAAAGTGAATTGAGCAAGAAGTAAATATAAGCAAATTACTACTGAACAACAATTCAATCAAAAGAAAATTAAATTGCCTCGATTTTAAGTTCTATACCAGAAAATTAACTTGTGAACTCAGAAAATTACCATCTCATCCAAAGATGAATAAATCATCAGACACACGTACAAACAGAGAGATAAACACAGAGAGATAAGGAGAGAAGAGGGGGCAGCACAGTGGCTCACCTAGGCTAATGTGATGGTGGCATTGAAATTGAGCTACCTAGGTGCAGATCCACAACTCGTTGGCACTACAGATCAAGCTAGGTTGTGCACACAAATCAACTCTGCCAAATCGAGCTAGGGTTAGGTGGTGGTGATTGAATGAGGGAGAGGGAGAGGGGAGGAGAGGGGGAGGGGGACTTACCAGCGCAGGTTGTGGACGGCGGCTTCAACGGCGAGCGGAGCAGGCGACGTTGGCAAGGAGCGGAGCAGGCACCGGCGGCGACGACGCTGGAGGCTGGAGGCACCGATCGTTCTGCCTGGAGCTGGAGCACGCATGCACGCACGCGCGAGAGGGTGAGTCCGACAAATACCGGAAAAAAATATGATCCCCTAGACCACACAATTATTCCGACGGATTGGGCTTAATACCACCGAAAAATTAAAAGGATACGGCCCATCCAAGCACCACTTTAAATTTACCTATAAAAGTTTTTGCGGGCCTGTATTTTACACCCGGATTGGGCCAAAAACGGGGCATCCAAGCAGGCCCTTGGGGTTGAAGTTTCGGATGACAACCGGTGATGCTCTTATGTGACACCAAGAGGGGAGTGAGAGTGACGAACTGGAACCGGCAGCATTGCACGTGACGTGGCACCAAGCTGGCCAGGGAACTCATCTACCTGCCCTCTGTCCTTGCTGTGCTTAGGTTAGGCGCACTCCTCCCTCGTGTGGTTAGCTGGTTGATGATAGTATTCCGTTCCGTACTTCCGTACATACAGATCGAGACAGCTGGTCGAGCTGTGAGCAAGAGATAGACCCAATTTAAATCCTATAAATTTCGTGCGTGAGATCGGTCATATCGATTCGATTCTGCTTGCTAGCTGATTAGCTAGCTGCAACGACGACGGCGACGAAATGGTCTCTGATTATGACATTATTAATTTCTTGTCGAAATTGAAGAGCTCGTTCGTACGTCGTCAATGGCTGCAACTGATTACTCCACTTGTGAATGTTAATACGCGTGTGCTGTGTGCAGAGCTCGGTGGCGAAGATCGGGCCGTGGGGCGGCGACTACGGCGGCCGCGACCACGACCTCACGGTGGCGCCGCGGCGGCTGCGGAGCGTGGCGCTCCGCCACGGCAAGATCATCGACTCCGTCGCCTTCACCTACGCCGACGGCGACGGCGCGCTCCACTCCGTCGGCCCCTGGGGCGGCGACGGCGCCGAGCTTCCGGAGGCGGTGGCCAGCAAGCTCAACGGCGGGGAGCGCCCGCCGCGCGGCACGGTGGCGGAGTTCGCCTTCGAGCCCACGGAGCGCGTGACGGAGGTGCACGGCACGATGGGGCCCTTCGGCGACCGGGACAGCCTCGTCACCTCGCTCAAGCTCGTCACCGACCGCCGCACCATCGGGCCCTTCGGCTACGGCGCCGGGACGCCGTTCAGCCTCCCCGTGCTCGGCGACGGCGCCGTCGTCGGATTCTTCGCCCGCGCCGGCGAGCACCTGGAGGCCATCGGCGTCTACGTCAACCCGGCCATCCCTTCTGAGAATTAGCCAACAAATGTCACCGATCCTGTGCTTCCCACTCTGGAATAATTAACTTTTTCTCTCTGGTATCTGGTGATAATAAACTTTTCTACATAGTGATGAATGTCATATTTTAATAGTATTTTAATAGGATATTAAAATACAGGAATAAACTAAGAGCATTCCTAGCATAGAGTCCATCTCATCCTTTAACTAAAAGAGATTTGCTTCGGTCCAACAAATAATATCTCGAGGTACCGATACATCGAGATATCAAATCATTTCTCACCATTGGATCTAATCGATGTACGTTGTTAGATTCAATGATCAGAAACGATTTGGTACCGCGGGTTACTTTTTGTTGGATCGTAAAATTGCTTATATCTTAACATCCAATCCTAAGAGTAGAGAGTAATAACAACGTTAGAAGATGTGGTTGTAAAATATTAATAAAATATTAGAGAAATATAATATGAATGTTCTGTTAGAGTAATAATTGATATAAAAAGATAATATCATCCAAATACCAAATAACTATATAGATGATTAAATTTAATGAGTCGGCTAGGAACACTCTAATGCAGTAGTAACACTATACTATTCACCGTTGGTACCAGCGAATAGGAAGGATCAACGTATTAACAGCGCAGCAAACGTGCACGAAATCCATGTTTTTTTCCAGTATCCTACATTATGAGCGGTTAGCGATAACTTGAAAAGCATTACTATTTATTAGAGTGTAAATTTCGTTCATAAATATATATGGTTATATATGTATTTTAGTTGTTGCAGAGGCCAGATATAATACTTCATTATAAATGTCATACAGACACACTGCTGCTACCTGCCAACGGTGTGGAGATGGAGATTCTGCCCCAGTCTCCCGAAGCCGACAAATCAATCTAGCACAATGCACTTATTGTCGAGAGTGTTGTTATAAGTATGATTAAATTATACGACTTTTGTGTATGACTAAAAGCACGTAACCATTGATTAATTAAACGACGTAAGTCGTATAACCTGATCGTACGTGTAGTAATTTTTTTGTCAAAGAGACGAGAACCACGGAGAAGAAAAGAAAAAAAGAAAAGGACCCACAAATTTTGTGTTGTCTGTAATTTGGTTGTACACCTACGTATCATCATTTTATCCATGCTCTGACAAATACATTTTATAAAGTTTGATAGGTATTAGAAGGTAAAAAAACTAGTATATATAAAAGTTATTAGTGGGGGGAGGGGGGGAGGGGTTATCAATTTCTTTTAAAAAAGTTACAATGCCTTTCGAAAGACTAAAATCACTGAACAAACTACTAGATAACAAATATTAGTAGGCCGAGTGTCATCTGGATCAACCACCGAGAAGGCAATGTGGTTAGCTAGTACAGTACGGAGGAACGAGTAAGCGACAGGTTGATGGGTACGTACATACTGTCTACGTCTTTACGTGAAGTAATTGATTTTTAGATACTTCATCCGTCTTAAAATAAATCAATTTTTCACCTTTACCTATAATGTTTGACTCTTTGTCTTATTAAAAAAATTTACTATTTATATTTTTTTATTAGATGAAAAATTATGAATAGTACTTAACACGTGACTAATTTTTTTTCAATGTTTTAAAAATTTTTTTAAATAAGACGGATGGTCAAACACTCGACATGGGAACCGAAGAGTTGGTTTATTGTGGGACGGAGAGAGTATGCGTTTGATTATTCGTTTTACTAAAAAAATGTTTGAATATGCAAAATTACAAGTCATTTTTAAAGTCTCTTCGGTAAATAAATCAAATCTAACAAAATAATTAACAATTATACAATTTTTTAATAAGACGAATGATCCAAAGTGGACTTAGGCTGCGTTTGATTCAGCCGGTCATGCTAAACTTCTCCTCGTTTTCCGTTAGCACGCTTTTCAAACTACTAAATGATATATTTCGCGCAAAAAATTTCTATATATCAAATAACTCCATTTTTTAAATTTTTAATAAATAATACTTAATTAATCATGTACTAATTACGTTTATCGTTTTTCGTGCGGCTAATTAGCTTTTGCGATCGTCTCTTTCGAACATAAGCTTAAAAGTTAACGGTGTTAAATAAAATAAACTGAGGGTAGAGCCTATAGGTGATGCCTCGAAAGATGTTACGGTGCCTCCTGCACCTCTAAAATATAAATATTTTAGAGTATCTTTTCTGTTATCTCAGCGATAAAATTTTGAATTGCTTATATATATTAATCTCCAAGCAATTGATGGGCTAAAAATTTATGGTTTTTCTTGCATTGAAATTAGTGCTCTAGAAGTGTTTGCATTGTCATGTAAATTATGTATAATATAAATGCTTATATTTTAGAACGAGTGGAGTACATATCCCACCTATTAAACTGATGTCTTGGTGATATCTTTGGTCTTTGGGAATTGATCTCTATCTAGTGACTTTCTAGTGTGTACCAAATGATAGAAGCTTCAAACAAGACCAATTAACAAGAAGAAAAATCTGAAGGTATTGATGGTAGCCAAGAAATTGGAGGAATATTGTTGACCGTGGGCACATCCAAATATTATTGCGGCAGAAAATTTTGATAGTATTTCCTACCCTCCGTTCTAAAATATAATGGCTCATGGAGTTTAAAATTTGTCCCAGAAATTTCTAGAGTAGTAATTAATTTACGCATAGGTCCAACCGAATCTGCCGCACTCTTCATAGCATGGATTAGCCCAAAACCAGACAACAATTAATAAATCAAGAGTGATCTCCGCTATTTAATGAGGGGCATTTTGGACTTCTGCTTCCTGCATAATTTGTTCTATAATTGATAGAAACTCTTATATTTTATAGGTAGTATTTTATATCTTTTCTCATATTAAAGTATTCACTGTGCTATTAAATTTCTCAGTTAAAATACTTGCAAGTCTCACGCCCAACCCCAAAACACAAATGCTCAACTATAATTCATCCTCCCACGAGGTGACAAGAGCAATGATTAGTGTTGTCTAGTGTCTCTTATATATTGCTCTATATTGCGTACTTTTCTATTTACATATCTCATTTTATTGTGGTTTATGGACCTACCTATCGCTTAAATATCATTGAATTCTTGAACTTATTATCAATTTAATATGCATGTAGTTAATTTTTCAAAATGAATTAATGGTTTGGAGTCTTCCGACCGTTACCAACGTGTTTTTGATCGAATAATTCCATTTCCGAAATACCGATATTTCTGATACCGTTTTCATTCCTGGCTTACCGTTTCCAATTCTATTCCTAAGAAATAATACGGACACGAAAATGATTTTCCTATTTACCGAGCGTTTTCATACCTAACTGTGGCAGTCACACCAATGAAGTGGTTGAACTTTGTTTTTAAAGATATAGTGCATATTTATAGAAAATTTATAATAAAAAGTCTATATCTCTTTATGTTGGTATAAAGTCTTTGATATATAAAGGAAGTGTTTGCGTTGTTTCTTGCTGGAAAGATAATTTCTAACATAAGAAAACTGGCAAGAATTTCTAATACATAGGAAGTCTTTAACATATAGAAAGTCTATATTTTTGTCTTTATATAAACTCTCCGAATAGAAAATCATCCAGGTCATTGGATTAACGCAAATGATTCTGGATTATAGGATTTGTCCAATGAGTAAAAATAGTTGGTGCACTATAGGATAGATAGGATAGATGTGTGCACCTCTTGACTACAATAGAGTTTCTTGACTCGTGTAGCATTTATTTGATATTCTGTATGATTTCAAATGAAAAATTAGTCAATTACAAAGTTGTAGATGTGTTAATGCCAAAATTGAGCTTTAACGAGCCACACACGTAGGCCTGGAAGTCTTTGTGTCGTTTCAGTGCTGGATCTAAATTCTTAGAATTATAACTAAAAATAAATATGCTAGTCAGTTTAACCCTACAACCGACAAGATATGAAACATACAAAACAAATTTAAACCTAAAACAACCTATTGGCTTATTGGCCGATATCATTTTAGGACCCAACCGATGGATTAGATCGGCTTTATTGGAATTTGGAAATATTAAATATAAAAACATACCTTATTGGCCAAAACAGAATATAATGATCGATATCTCATAGAGATTATTAGAAACTATCTTAGAAGATCAGACCTAACCAAGACAGATCAAGATTGAAGCCAATAACCAATAGATTTATCAATTGTTATATCACTGAGTATGAGTCGATAATATCATTCATTGAATTATGCATAAAAAACCTAGATTATTCACTGAAGAACCAATTACACGTAATATTAAACAAGCCGATGATTGTTTACTACAAACTTAGAAGATCGGACTAAACCGAGATAATTCAAGGTTGAAAATAAACGAAGACAAACCTAGATCGATGCTTATGGTAAACTTAGGGTGAATTATCGACTTGAATTACTAAACTTATCAATTCTTATGGTAATTCTCAGTTGAGTTGTAAATAACTGTGATAGATCAGATCAAACCAAGACATTATACGATTAAGATCAATGCAATCTAGGACTAACCAAAGATTTGTAAGTTTAATAATCTAGTTGATTGACCACTTGATAACTTACTGGCTGGAATTCTAGTAGAACTATTCCCACATATATTTCAATCTAATCTATAACCACAATCACCCAAAAACATAGTTGATTGGACCAAACGGAGGCAGAACTACACCCAAGACTCTTATGGGTATCAACTAAATCAATAATATGCATGAATCATGATTGGGGAATTGCAATTACCCTAAACTAAGAATGTTAGATTAAAGCAACCATAAAACTCTAGATAAAACAATCGAATAGATCAAATAGAATACCAGACCAAACCGAGAAAGTCGTATTTAATCTATTCGACAAGTTGACAGATATGAACTTACATCATGAAGTTGATCAACTTCGATCCGATAGCTCGCTCCGTCGAAGTTGGTGGCATTGCGCCGAAATTGTGTTTTTATATAATTCTGATGTTTACAAAAGACCGGGACCTATATATTTATACCCCTAAAACCGACTCAAATAGATACAGATACGCATTTGTAACTAACTTAACAAATATGGACTCTAGCCTACCTAACAAATCAAATCTAATCTAGACTACTTATGTTACAACTACCCATTTTCATAAACAGACACTAAGTTTTATTTTCGAATTAAATCTGTATCTATATCCTCCTTGATCGGATTTCTGCCTTCCTGTCCAACTCGGCTCTATAGCCTACCCGATCCAGCTTCCAACTCCTACCTGATTCGATATTTGGCTCTAGTCCGATTTGGACTCCATCAACAACTTTCTCTCACTTTGTCTGATTATATATATCTTTAATTTGTCACATCCAAATCAACATGTTTGATATTAACAGTCAAAATCAAATTTTGTTGTTAACAAGATCTACAACTTTGATATGGGGCATTGCTCCATCTGAGGTAGTTTGAAAATATCAAAATTTCATTTTTTTAAATAAAGCTCACCTTATAATGTATATTTGGTGTTGTAAACAATTTTTAATGACAATATTATCAATTATAAAGTAATAGATATGGTTGAGATCTACAACTTTGGAATATGACATGTCCCCATCCAAGATCATTTTAAGAATTCAAACTTTAGTTTACAAAACATATCTTATCACTTATAATTTATATACGATGATGTAAATGATCTCAAATGAGATCTATAACTTTGATATAGAGCATGCCTCTATTCGAGATCATTTGCACAATTTTAAGTTTTGAATGTTCTCTTATATGTTATCTCTAACGAGTTGTAGTTACGGGCCATTGCATATTTGTGGTTTCATCTGTGATTGGTTTTGCAAGTTACTCGTCATAGGTAACCAATTAATTAACTATGATGGGTCATGCTATTTACCCGTTAGAGGTATGCACAAGTCATCTTTGATGGGTGTCAAAGACGATTTATCATAGGTAAGTACTTACGTGTAACATGTCAAGCTACTCGGCCTCATCTATAACCAGTCGTTCTACAAACCGTTGCAAATTACGGTATCCGTAACGAGGCATTGTAACCTCTCTCCAATGAGTAGATCTGCTAGTTAGACAAGACAAGAATTGAATGGTTCTTTCATCATGTTACTAACAAATATGTCAAAAAGAAAAGTTTAATATGTCTTGGTTTATCACTTTACGCAAAAAGAAATAATGGAAAAAGCAATGGGAAATATAGGGCTAAAAAGACCCAAGAAACACCGTAAAGTCACTTTTAGAGTGAAACATTTCTAGTTAGTTTTAACAGTTTAGGGTGAAAAATAACTGATTTTATAGTTCAAAGCAAATATAAACTTTATTAGAAATTCAAGAAAAAAACTTTGCCCTAATTATAAAAATAGGGAGACTAGTACTGATAGTATGGTCGACATGATCACTAAAATATTCACTACTTCTAACGAAAATACATAGGAGTAATATATTTTTCTATTATAAAATATAAATATTTTTATGATTTAAATGTTGCCCTAAAATATAAGAATTTTGACAGAATTCATAATATTACTTGCCACATCAATCATTTTTCATAATTTTTTTCATTTTATGTGCACGTATTCTCAATCTCACGTCTACTCCCTTTGTATCATAACGTAAGACGTTTGACTTTTTTGTTTGTAATATCTGATCATTTGTCTTATTCAAAAAATTATAGAAACATCATTTATTTTGCTTGTGAGTTGTGACTAACTTTAAGTACGACTTGTCATTTTTTTATATTTGTACTAAATTTTTAAATAGAATAAATCATCAAATGTTACAACCAAAAAAATCAAACATCTTACATTATGAAACTAAACGGAGGTAGTATCTATTTATCATTTATTAAACACATTGTAGTCCTTTTCTATTAGTCATAATTCTAGCTAAATAAGTTAGAAATAATTATATTTAGTAAATAATGGAGTTTTTTTTACACTAACCGGGTTGATCCCTCCAGCATGCGCGCGGCCAGCACGCAGCCACGGGCCGCGGAGGAGGCGTGACGCAGGAAGCGTGTGCAGACGGGCGGACCTGGCGCAGCGCCGTGGCGTCACGGTGGCCACGGAACCCAGCTACCCCCGTCTCTGCCCCCAACCATCCCACCAGGACCCCGTGCGTACGCAAGGTAGGCCGTCCGTCGGTCGGTTCGCTCACACTGCATATATCCATCAATCGTAGTACAATAATAATAATAATAATAATAATAATAATAATAATAATATAGCAGGATCACAGTATGACCGCCATGCACAGGGGGATGATCACTATATAAATCGGAGGCCTTTCACGACACTAGCCAAACCAACCCCCAAGCTAGCTAAAACCATCCATATTCCGACCGTTTCCTTGACGCTGCAGCTGTCACGACGACGGAAATGGTACGTCCGTCCGCTGCATCATCTGCTCTCTTGTGCATTGCACCGATGTATGCGTCGATCTGAATATGGAAAATGCGCGGATGCAGAGCTCGCTGGTGAAGCTGGGCGCGTGGGGCGGCAACCACGGCGGGAGCGAGCACGACCTCACCGTGGCGCCGCAGCGGCTGGAGGGCTTCTCGGTCCGCTACGGCAAGGTCATCGACTGCATCTCCTTCTCCTACCTCGACAAGGACAAGGCCCTCCACTCCGTCGGCCCCTGGGGCGGCGCCGGCGGCGTCTCCACCGAGACCGTACGTGTGCATACATGTGTACACTCTCTTCCATTTTATTTTATTTGACGCTGTTGACTCAACGATCGAGCGCACAGATCACCTTCGGGCCGTCGGAGTACGTGAAGGAGGTGCACGGCTCGCTGGGGCCGATCGGCGACTTCACCGACGTGGTGACCTCGCTCAAGTTCGTCACCAACCACCGCACCATCGGGCCCTTCGGCCACGGCACCGGCACGCCCTTCGTCATCCCGGTGCTCAACAACGCCAGCATCGTCGGCTTCTTCGCCCGCGCCGGCCTCTACCTCGAGTCCATCGGCATCTACGTCCACCCCTTCTGACCTTGTGTTTTTCACGACGTCGTCACCCAATTCGATCGAATTGAGACGATACGGCATCATATCTTGATTTGATCCGAAACCAACCGGTATGAATTAATGTTGAATGATGGACGATCGATGAGCTTAATTTATAATCATGCATGCTCTGCACGCTGTTGTGTGTTTGTACTCTTTGTTGTTGATTTTCGATTAATGCAATCAGGTTTGATTCTGCTCTGTTGCTTTTTTTATTTTAATTTATGAAATGAAATCCCCTGTCTCACGAACGGTTTCTGATAAAGTTGTTGGGATGTGCACACACAGTATGCAACCGGCCGATGCCCACATCCTACCAGGAAAGGGTTGTACGCATTGATTCACCGGGTGACCGATAGTTGGTTAGTTACGAGATTTGCAGAAATTGCGGATCAAAATAATTTATTTTTTAAAAAATGTTGGTCAAATAGTTTGAATAAAACTAGCAAAATTCGGAAACATTTGAATATCCAATCGAGGGGTAGAAAGACACGTGATTCCTTCAGAAATTGGGTTCTGAAATGTTCTACTTATTACGCGATGAGAAAATTGGCCGATTATTTGGGCTCAGAGATATAATAGTGGGAATAAGGGTTCACGAAACCGTGGAACTCGCAAAAACCACGCTACCACGCACCCGTGGATCCCGCACGGATACCGCTAAAACTGCGAAAACCGTGACAAATTTGAATCTAAAAATTTTGAATTTAAAATCCATGGTTACCGCGGGATTTCGGGTCAAAACCGCGCGGTATCGGCCGAAAACCGCGGCTAGTGTAATCCGACAATAGGTGCAAATTAATTTTGAAAAAAAACTGTAAAAATATAAGAAAAATAGAAAACTAGTACGTAGCTATATTTATGACATGTTATATCAGAAAAAAGAAAATTTTAACACATTTTTTTTTTCTAAATTCTTGATAAATTTTGGCATCACAAGTATACTTACAATCAAATATTACGTATAAAACTAATACATGTTTACAAACATGTGACTACATTAGTACATATATAATTTATCTTAGCTTGGGTATTAGAAATTAACAAAAAGGCTACAACAAAATATTACTACCTATCTACGTCACAAATAGCTAACGCAATAAAAAATATGCCTCATATATCAAGTATCAACTACATAGTCAACTAAGTGCTGCAACATTTCAAATATGTGTCTCATGTATCAAATACATACTTAACTAGGTGCTATGAAGTGCGAACAATAACGTTTTTTATTTTACCTAACCATTTTTCGGTATTGGATTTTTATTCATTCGTAAATTTAGTTTTTTCATCAATTTTTTTCACCAAACATCATTACAAATCAATCTCTACATCATATATTTTTCCACAAATTTTCTTAAATTTTTTAAATTTGGATCAAATTTGCGAACGGTTACCGCGGTATACCGAAACCGTGCCCCGGCGAAGAGCGCGGTTACCGCGATAACCGTCTTGGTTTTCGTGGTTTCGCGAACCCTGGTGGAAATAGGTGATGGTGACACCAACTAGCCCTAGGTCATGAGAGGGCATTCAGTAGGGTCGGTGGTAGGACTAAAAGATAAAAACAAATTGTATTAAAATATAGCGCGAACTGGTGTGGTCAAGTACTACCTGCGGGAGGGGCCGGGTTGAGACAAGTGATGTATGAGAACTAGCAAATAAACCGTATGGTCATTCGTTCTTTCGAGCAGATGAAGATAAATATTTTTATGTTTATGATAGCTATTTAATGGTATAAGCGATGAAATTAACTAATATGAAGTTAAAAATCAATTTTTTAAATATAAGATGATTTACTTCTATATAAAAACTTTATGTAAAATAACACCATTTGATATTTTGAAAAATATACGCGTAAATACCGAGGAAAAAAAACTGAGAACAAGGTCAGCCGGAGAACACAACCTCACTAGGATGAGCTTATTGGGCGAAGGTTATCGTGGGGGTTCAAATTCGCCGGTGCTGAGGAGGAATACTGCTGTGCTATTGGCTGCTCTCGCGTTGGAAGAGAAGGGATGATAACTGAAGCCTTGTGGAACCATGAACCATGAGTTTAATTCTGAAATTTCATCTGCAAAGAGGCAAAGTTGAGAGGTTTTGGTTCAGGTATTTATATGTATAGTAGCATGTTGTCTGCGTATTACAATTGGATTTTAATTTAAAAATTATCAATAGTTCGTTATTACCATCATTTGCTGACTATATCATCTCTAATTATTGTATATATGTATTATTGGTATGTAAGCTCTGGGGTCTCATTGACATATAGATTATCTGGCCCCCTCAATGTCTTTTTTTCTTTCTTTAAGAAAATAGGAAGTTGGGCGAGAAGTGATGGTGGTGGGTGCTATACTCCTCCCATGCCTTGTTTAGCAACATTTGAGGAGTGGATTAGGAGTTTATGGCAAATAGTTGATGGAGCGATTGATTATAGAAGTTCCATTTTCTCAATCTCTTGTTTGAAAGTAGAGATGAGAATAATGAGTTATAATAGGAATTGGATTTGATTTATTCCCTTGTAATTAGAAGGGCAATTACCATCCCTCCCTAGACATTGAAAGTATGAGAATTTTCTCTAAACTCCCAATCCCTCCCAAAACTTTCACACCCATCAACCAAATAGCAGAAATAACAACCCACATGTCTCAAAGTTTTATTCCAGTATTTTCTAATATATGGGCCTGTATTTTCTCAAAGTTTTATTCCAATATTTTTCAATTACGTCCCCCTCCTTAGGTATTGAAAAGGTGAGGATTTGCTCTAAGGCTCCGTTTGGCAAAGCTCCAAACCCCAAATCCTAGCTCCAAACTCTCACGCCAGTGTGAACTAGCTCCTTTGAGAGTTTTATGTTAAATTAAAACTGTTTGGCTAGCTTGGTCAGCTCTAGAATTTCTGAAAGAGAGGATAGGGGTAGGTTGACAATAATACCCTTACAATTTTAGGGGTAGTTGAGTAATAGTTTTACGTAATTGCATCAATAAATTATGGAGTAGTGTCTCTTTTTTATATATAGCTGTGGAGCAACAAAAAAGTTTTTCCACCACTGCAATTTATTTTTTAGAAGCAACTCTGTCTCTACTAACTCTGCTCTAAAAAATATAGATTCTATACCGTTTAGCACAACTTCGACTCTAGATAAGTTAGAGCTTGTAGCTAGAGTTATGCCAAACAGACCCTAAACTCGCTTTCCCAATCCCTCCCAAAATACCCGTCAACCAACTAGCTGAAATAACAATCCATACTTCTCAAACTTCTATTTACTTATAACAGTTCCCCCAGCTAAACACATCTGTAAGAGTATATACACATTGGGGTGATTTTCGAATGTATGGGCCTTTTCCTTCTACACGCATAGAGGGCCATTCATGCCATGTCATAATGCTTTTCGACCTGCCAATGGTGTTTAACAAACCCATCCCTTGATCGAACGACAAATCCATCCCAGCCATTCCCACAAATACCTTACAAATGTGTTGCTGGGAAACCGTACATATCCAGCCTGCAAGGGTGAATTGGGAGCAGCTGGAATACGAAATCAGATAAATGAGCAGGATAAATCATGGTACCATGACATGATAAAAAAAAATGTGCACTCTAATATTGTATATTTTTTCTAATTGAAATTGATAGGAAAGTATTCCAATATAATGGCAGCGGAAACAGAGTTGTTCTTTACTGGACCGTACGTGTGGCTCATGTATATATGTTAGCCATGTGGAATCTACACTTTCTTCCCTTCGTTAGTTCCTTAGATACCTTGCGTTTTGAGCAACCAATAGAGAGAGTCTAGAGGAAAGAGTTAGAGAGATCGCACAAATTTAACACAAGACGTCACTAACGCAAAGAATCGGTGCCAAGGCTAACCGAACAACATTTCATATTAAAAGACTTTTTATTTTATCTAAATTTATATATATATATATATATTCATTCATTTAGGGGCGTCTGGGGGCCCGTGCGAGGTGGGCGACCGCACATGGCCCCCAAAAATTATGGGCCTCAAGATTAATAAAGTATACTAACTATATCTAAGAGTTTTAGGTTTTTTAATTAGAAATCAGTCTAAGTTGTCTTGTATAACAAGTATATATCAACAGTTTAGGTCTTCAAGATTTTATTTCATAATAAAATAAAGGTCTGGTCTAAATTCTAAATTTCTTGAAGTGACATGAGTGTTTTTCGAATACAACCATTGCATAAGCGTTATTAGTTTTTTTTGGTACTCAATATTAGGCCTCTACTTAGTGCTCTGAACTGGGCCTCATATTTCACAACGGGACGCCACTGAATTTATTAGTGTTCATATGAATCTAGACAAGAGTAAAAAGTCTTATAAACAGAGGGAGTAATTAATATTTAAAGATTACGGGTACATGCTCGTGTATCACGGTAGAACTGTATGACTAAAACACGTCTCATACGACTGAGCATGTGCTGAAAGTGTGGATTGACTAATAATTTTTTTCCTAACCAATCATTTTTATTCCTCGTGGAGTTGCCAGGGTGGGCGCAAAATAAAACTTTCATATAAATAAATGTTCTTAACGATCTAAAATTATACGCTACAAAATAACTTTTGATGAAAAACTTCACAAGCAAATTCAAATTTAAAAACTTAAATTTTAACTTAAGCAGAAGCTATTGTTAATGTAAAAGTAAGCCAAAACCATCACCACCATACAAATTGATCATATACCCTCTTTATATATTGAAAAATGGAGGATTTACCATCCCCTCCCAGTGTGCCACTAATTAGCAAACATGTGGCCATATGGGTATGTCGGTAAAATCCCAATTTCAATATAAACGGAGGGTACGTACATTATCGAAAATTATACGATTGTTTCATCGTTATTCACAACTATAGTACGTAAGACCTGGCTTGGCATGCAATATTGTCTTGCTTTATACGTGTGGTTCCATCCTAATACCTCCGTACTACTTTCGGTTAAAAATATTTATTTTTTAATTAGGATAAGATTTAATCAACCTTTTAAAATTTTGAGAAACAATTATTTTTTAAACGGTTAGTTTAAATACAAAACAAATGGTATACATATATCATTCTCAAAAATTACTGTAATAATATTGTAAATATATTAGATTTTTATAAATTTATTATAAAATAAAATTACTTATTAGAATTTTATAAGTTTGACCAAATATTATCATAAACGATATTTTTGATAAGAGGGAATACCAGTAATACGCTAGTGTAACGCCTTCAGAGTTGTTACACCAACCGTGTAATTAATCAATTCTGTTGCTTTTTTGCTAATGGATAAAAGAATCTAGCCTTAACTTCCATAAAGCTACGAACACTCGTTACAAAGTAAGTTTATAGTTTCCTAGCACACATAAATTTAGCCTATACATAAAGCTAAAAGTCCATCAAGCAAGAGAGAAACAACAAAGATCACTAGAGTAAAGTATTATTCAATTCTATTGCTAAATCTCAAGCCACTTAGGGCACGTACAAAGCTGACTATTAGCTAACTCTCTTAATCGCCACGTAAGCAAATTTGACGATGTGGAGGAAAGAGAGGGAAGGAGAGAGAAAAACTGTCGCCGTGCATGATATAATGGCTTAGAGTCGACTCTTAGCATTTATTAAAGAAAACTTTTTTGTATGAGAACGTATAAAGAAAACTAGCTTAATAAAAAATATTTTATTGCATTAATAAAGAAACCACACTTAACTCTATTTTTGTACGTCTCATTATAAAATAGACTCTTATTATTGACGTGACTTAAGCTACATTTGAACATGTCCTTATAAAGACTTTGTAATTTTTTCGAAGAAGATTAGCGAAGTAAAAGGAAAAAAAGTCCGAGTTTTTATTACTACTTTGAATATATATCACAAATTCACAAACCGTGCATGATGCGGCTAGTTATTAATTAAGCGGATTAACCATCACGATCGAGCTTAATGACATGTTAATTACACTCAAGATGGGTAGCTTAATTAACTAGGCCATGGCGACGTAGATGTCCATCTCGAACACGACGGTGCTTGGCGTCGGGTTGCCGAACTTGCTCATCAGCGTGTACCCCCTCGCCCGCCGGAACCTCCCCGTGCCGCCCACCACGGCGCGCTCCGCCGTGCCGCCGCCGCCGGCGAAGTCGACGCGGCCGTCCAGCACCAGCGTGCTCCCCGTGTAGTCCCCGTCGGTGAACACGAGGGTGAGCATGGTCCATAGCGCCGCCGGGTTCGCCAGGTCGGCCTGCACGAGGAGGCCCTCCGCGCGGCCCAGGTACGCCGACGCCGCGTCGGAGCCCTCCCGGAGCTCGTCGTCGAAGGCGCCGACGCTCCCGAACGAGGAGTTGCTGCCGGCGAGCGGGGAGGGCGCCAGGGAGGCCGCGGTGGCGTTGGCGCCCGTCAACGTCTCGTGGATGTAGAGGTGGAGGTGCGTCGTCGTCGTGCCGCCGCCAGCCGCCGCCCCCGTGACGGCGACGGCGAGGAAGGCGAGGACACACAGGGTCGTCGTCGTCGGCGGCGGTGGCGGCATGATGCTGGTAGGTAGGTCGGCGAGCTTGCTTGCAGTGATAAGTGGGGAAAGTCCTTTTATCTCTCGAGTATATGTCATACTCATACTTTGCATGCTATTTAAATAGTTATAAAATTATAAAAAAAATAGCAACATATATTAATTTGTTATATATAAGTTCATAACATTCAATTTTATAGTAGCTGCAACAAAAAATAATTAATATAACTACAAATCGTATATATACCAATAAAGTTTAATTTATTATTTTTTTTCTACTTATTTAGGTTGTTTTCCGACTTAGATGCTTGTAAAGAGAGATATCATGCATGAAACATTATCAAATATTTTTATAATTTTTATGATAATTTGGATGTCATGCAATGGCATGTAAGAAAAAAAAAAGAAAAAGGATATACCTCGGCCTTGTGGCACAAAAATCCATCCGCGTGCTAAGTGGAGGTTTGTGGTGCGGTCGGTAGGGGAGAAAACAGAAGTGATTAGTTAGTGCGTGAGAGTGAGTAGAGGAGCAGTTGTTGGTGGTGTTCAGCTATGCTATGGTTGTACAAGTATAGTTGTTGGAATATTTCTCATCACTACCAAACCTCTCTGGTCACCGCCAATCAACCACAAAGATCTATGAAATTAAATATATATAACAAATAGACACCGCATATATTAGATAGATGAGAATAATGCGAGAGATACCAGCAGATGCACAACCACAAAGGTGATCAATTTGAAGAATATTAAGACCGACCTCCGTCCTTCACAATTCGGAAAGATTCGGCTTCTTGATTGCCATATGTCTTGCATCTGTCTTCTACCTTTAGCTCAAGTAATTAAAATTCTCTCTTCTCCCCTTCTCCCTGGTTAGAGGAATAATTAACTTTTTAGCATTCATACAAATAATGTTAACATATTTGTCACCTGACCCACATGTTATAGACATATAAAGACTCATATGTCATAAACAGCAAGTGACCAATCTGTTATTTGCAATTTATAAGAGTGGCAAAAAGTTAAATGTTCTATGGTTAAAGAAATAATTAAATGGGTTAGAGCTCCTGCTCTAAGATTCATATGGACATGTAGTGGCTTTTCAAATATGGGAAGGACATATGTCCTCTATATCAAAGTACTATGGCACACGTAAAATCAGATTAACAAAAGGTAGTGTCAGCAATTTTGATCATCGACAATCCTGCAGACAAAACATTTTTATGTAGTTATTAATTACCCAGTGAAAAGTACAACAATAACCAGTTAAAAAAGATGGAAGAAGTGAAAGATATATTTACTCTAAACAAGCTTAGCTCGATAAACATGGTGAAAGATTAACCCTAAACTGGCTACCTAGCTTGATGCTTTTCCATTGCATCTGGTCATATGCATTATATAATATTAAAGCTAAGTCCTGATCAAGCTAGAAAGGGGAGGCTTTATTAATCGCTGATATGGGCATCCCTTCCAGCCGAATATTATCGGCGGCTCTCAGCTGGCAACGATCGATCGCTGATCAAATAAATGTGTGCAACCATATGTATAAACTGAACAAAGATCAAACACTCGGTGGAGAGAAAAATATGATCGTTTGGGTGTTTCATGAAAAAAACCAAATGGAAAGGTGAAAAATATTTTGTGCAAAAAATTATATGTATATTCTTAGATCTAAAGCTGAGGTTCAAAATAAACTTTGGTAAAAAATTTTTAAATTAACTCTAAATTTAATGTTAAAAATTTAAATACGTCGCTCTAGCCCAATATGTATGCCCCTACTCGACGACTGTTGAGCCAACTCTAGTGCTAGCTGCTCCTGCGATTAGGGTTGATATTATCGTGGAGATCACCAAAACCATTACCCCATGGAGCATGATTATTATGATTTTCAACGGATTTTCATGGCGATAATCATAGTTTTCATAGTGGGCCGTAACGCTGGCTTTACAAACACTTCCACCACTGCTATCACCACTATCAACCATCCAAAATGCCTAGAAAAAGTTATCCTATAATAAAAAAAAACTCATTGTCGTTTAGGCGTGACAACGTCGCTAGCTCCGATTCGTTATTGCACATACATTCATAGACAATCACTCTCACGAAGTCATATATAGCCTTTTCAATTATAGAAGAAGCATTGGTTATTCTTTTTTCTTGTATGTATCATGGTTCCAAACAAAACCACCGGTACTGTCACCGTCACTGTCATTGCAGCGAACGTGCAGTAGTGGTATATACCATGCTAGTTGGCTTGCCACGTAGATGAGTAATCAAGCACCGGTTATTCTAAACTCCATGCACGCATCTGTAATTACGATCACTTTGATCTACCCATCGTTTTACGAAGCACTTCCTTTGTCAAAAATATAAAAACATGACACCGGATAGAAATATTATATCCGGTCTCGTGTTATTATATTTTTGGACGTACGTAGGTAGTACTATTTTTCTTTTTGCTTGAGCCGTACTGATTTCGAGCTCATCAACTTCAGTACTTGTAGTTGAGCAGCCGGCTGCGGAGCTCGACGGCGTCCACCTGCTCCGGCCGGTTCTCCGGTGCCCAGCACCCCGTCTTCGGGTCCCTCATCCACGCCACCGCGTCTCTCTTCACCGTCGCCACCGCCGCCGCAGCAGCAGCGGCTCCGACGACGTCCGTTCGCCGGCCCGCCGCCGCTGCGTCGGCGGCGCGCGCTGCCACCGCTAGCGCGTACACGCCGTAGCACCGCCGGCTATCACGTAGACCAAAGAAACACACACAATTGATTACCAACGTGCACACATCTATATTAATCAAGATCAAGAAACCATACAATGCAACAAAAAGAAACACGCACACACATGGACATTGTGACAAACCATGCATGATGCAAAAATAACCGAAGCTGGTAGAGATCGACGGTCTCTACCTGATGATGCCGGAGACGAAGCTGGACATTGTGAGATCAATGTGTAATCAAGCAGAGCACAGGAAGTAGCCAGGAGATCAATAGAGAGATCACCACTGGACTGCAGCAATCAATATACTCTCTCTTTTTAGTGTATTTTGCTGTGAGCCAGGGCTTGTCATGGAGGTGCCCATTTTATAACCAGAGTGGCATGCTAATTAATCAAGGCCTAATTTAATTATTATTCCCTCTTATGGAATTCGGGAGGAGGGTCGAATCTTGCAAAGGTTTGGCTTGGACAGCCAGAAAAATTCAGATATTCGGTCTCAGCCTAATACATGAGAATGGATTGCTACTGCTAGCGAACAATGTGATCATGGTTGCCAAGGACAGAGGGATATATGCTCACTGCCTTTAGTCTGTAGCTTTTCGGTAACATGATTTACAAGTAAACTAAACGTGAGACTCTCTCGACCGTGTGTGTGTGTGTGTGTATGCCTTGTGCGTGCACGCGCATATATGCCTTCCTGCGTGCCTTTCGGCGCATTAAATTAAGGTAGTTTATATTACCCAGCTGAAAAAGCAAAAAAAAGTAATTGGATATGCTGCGCACAAGGTTGGTTTTGTCTGAATCTCCAAGCAAGAAACTGTAAGTTCTATGTTTTTCTTTATTTGTTTCATACTTTGAAATTGAAGGCAGATGTGAATAATTTTGAGTCCTGTCAGTTTGCTTTCATGACTCAAAACCTTACTGAATTTTGATGATGCTAAATTTTAGCATTACTGTTGTTTTATGGGGAAAATTTTCTTTTTGCCACTTGTTGAACGCTTATATATTCTCTTTTCCGCCATCAAAATTCTGCGTTTATCTTTTTTACCACTATTCACTTGCAACTTATTTCTCTATTACCACTATGACCAGTCAACACCAGTTGACCATAAGGTTTGCTCTCCAAGAGACCATTATGCCCTTATGGGAGTAAAAATAGTTAGAAATATAAAATAATGTGTTCAGTACGACATATTGTATACAATTTTACGGGCATAAAATTTTAATTAGTCAGAACTTTTTTACATGTAACTTTAAGGTGAACCATTTAAATTAAAATACTTTTGGATATCCACATATGATTATTGCATATCTATTAAATTTCTAAAAAATAAGTAGAGTGACAGAATTTCTTTTTTTAGAATTTTTGTGACAGAATTTGCATTTTGAAAGTACAATTTATCTTGAGTTCCTTCTCAGACTTCTTAATTTAGTTGAAGTCAAAATCCAAATCCCGATTTTCCCAAAGGCAATGAGTAGGGTGACAGACAAAATGGTCTTACATGGAAATTTCTCTAAATATTCTTCTATATCAAAAGTTAACCTTTGCATGTTCAAAGTTAGAGCCTATTATTGACTTTTATTTGATTCACGTCAATAATAAGAATCTATTTTATAATGATACGTACAAAGTTAGAGTCAGGTATGGTTTCTTCATTAATACAATAAAATATTTTTGTTACGCTAGTTTTCTTTTATTCCACTCTCATGCAAGAAAGTTTTCTTTAATAAATGCTAAAAGTCGACTCTAAGCCATTATCATGCATGACAACAACTCTCCTTATCTCTCTTTCCTCGACGTCACTGACGGTTGAGAGAGTCAGCATAGATATTTTCCTTTTGTTTTACTAGATGATATCTCAATCGGTTGGCTAATACCATGTCAGACTCAAGCAAACCCAACGGTATAAATATGTGCATCCAAGGGTCTCATAAAAAAAAATAATTCAACATACACAATTTTGGTGCATCTTCACCCTTACGTTGCATCAGTTCACTTCGATCTCCAGTAAAAGTGGAAGTCTCGCACCAAATAGTCACATTGGCTCGATTACATTTTGTTTGGTTTAGTCCAATATTTCGATTGAGTCCATCTGATTACAAGTTATATAATATATTGGCTCTAAGGCTGCATTAGTTTCTTAGTTTGGTCTGACATAACTCTCTTTGCTTAAGATTTATCAGTTGAATATATTCTTTTTCTTATCATCATTGTTTTACTATCTCGGTCGAGCCTAATCTATTAGATTGTGATTAATCAGATAAATTCTATCAATTGGATAAATTGCATTCATTGTTTCATTGAAGTTCTAACCGATGAAGTATCTTATTATGTTTTCATGTGATACATCAGTTTATAAATGATTTTATCCGTATTTCATTTAATCTACTACTGATCGGTTTATCTTATTAGCTGACATCCTATATCGGTTTAATTCGATCTATCGAGAATGTTTATAATAAGTTGAATTCAATAAATTAGTAGATTTTACTTTTATCTTTAAGATTATTTCGGCCAACGATTGTTTCTGTTCTTAATTACTTAAACTTTTAAACTTGCATCAGATCTCTAGCTAGTGTACAGTTGTGCTTCGAAACCTATCGGCAATTGACTCCCAGATAAGGACCAACACCAAAGCAAAGGAAAAATCTCGTGCATTCGCGTGTTGGAACAATTTTTGCATCAACAAATGGCCTAGTAAATTGTCATCACAATCCAATCCAAATATGGGTAGGGCAGTACCTGGTTTTATGCACATCTGGACCAAGCCCAACTGCATGCGCATGTCCAATTTACACTTTTTGCACGTTTGATTCGATGCCGCCAGCAACTCGACCTTAGCTATACACAGAATGCGATGCTGCATTCCGGTTAGAAATATCTAGTGTTCTCATCTCCTAAAGAGATCCTAAAGAGAAAAAATTGCATAGTTTTGAGCTGAGGCAAGGGAAGTTTTTTTTTTAACTTTTTAATAAATAATTTTATTACTAAACCTTGGAGAACAATATTTTCACCGTATAAACCTTTTGACCATGCCGCCAACATTAGGGTGACAAGATAACATTGTCACGCAGAGTATTTAGTGTGGTAGGCTTGCCACGCCAGTGTCACCGACGTGGCAAGACAATGCTGCCATGACAGTGGGTGGCGTGGGCAAGCCTGCCACGCTAAATATTGGCGTAGCCAAAAGGTTATCTTGCCACGCCATCAATATTGGTGTGGCCAAAAGGTTCATGCGGTAAAAATATTTTTCTCCAAGGTTTAGTAATAAAATTATTATTAAAAAGGTTTAAAAATAAAAAAATTGAGATAACCGCAAAATAATGTGCAGCATTTCTCTTCAATCTTGTTGCGGTAAGCATATATTGGAATTTGGAAGTCATATTACGATGTTCTCTCTTAGACGCATGCAAGATCAAATTGACGGTTATTTACTTTTGAGTACATGGCCGATTCTTAAACTTGTGGCGCAGTACCACTTAGGTCCATAAACTTAAAAAATACACGTTTAGGTCCATGAACTTGTTTTAATGTACCATCTAGGCTCATGAACTTGTTTTAAATGTACCATCCAGGTCCATGAAAACGATGTATCATCCAGGTCCATAATTTTAGACATTAAAACGGGTTCATGGATCTAAACGTACACTTTTTAAGTTTATAGACCTAATTGGTACCACGCCACAAGTTTAAGGACCGGCCATTTACTTTACTCTTTACTTTTTAAAGCTAAATTAAGGAGGCAGCCAAAATGCCAAGAGCATGAATTTTTCTATTTTCATTTAATGAAGGGCAATTTTGTAATGGTGTATATTTAAAGGGGGAAATAAGTCTTGGATGTTGTGTTGACGTTGGTTTTGTTGAAACACACTGTAGAATCATGATATAGTTAAAAAAAATTAATATAGTTTGATCTTCAAGTTCCCGTTTGGGTTTTTCCATGGACGGATGTAACGAATTTTACCTTGGTGCCCAGTTTACCTAAAATAACAGATGGTCAAATGTCACGGGAAGTAGACCAATTAAAGTATGAATTTGAGTGAACTGTAACAATTAACAACAGAGTACTCATAAGTTTTCACATTCTGAACATTAGTTTTTAAGCAGAGTACATAAACAAATTAAAATGTAAAATTTAGCATAGCATTTCTATTGAAACTCTAAAAATATCACTTTCATCTGTACATTTTTTTTTAAAAAAAAACAACGGTGGTGACAATGAATATACCAATATCACTTCCGTTTTAGTTTTACATGTTACCTTCAGTTTCTCAATACTACATAACTAAATCTTGCATTTCATCATTTCCCTTATACTTATTATAAGAAGTAACCATCTTAAGTAAAAAAAATATGGATAAAAACGTGTGTCCTTAGCGATTTAAAGCAAATATTAGAAAATAAACTTTAAAAAACTCCAAAATTAAGTTTTAAAATTTAAATTTTACCTTATGCTTGTAAGCTAAAGGGTAAACAACGGTGCACTTAATAGATAGATAGTCACATATATAAAAGTACGAGTAAATTCTAGTTTGAAGTTATCTTTTAATATCAAAGTTTCACCTGGTTGATCTTTCTACTTTGGACTAGTAAATTTTACATTTAGTGCACTTTAGAGTTTGGACCATCTCAAACAACTTTCTTTCGCACATCAATGATCTTGAGCACTTCAAGTTTAGCATGTCTACAAACTCACCTACCAGTACACAAGTCAAATATTTGCTAGAGGATTAAATATAAACGACCAGAGAAGAGAGTTGGAGTTGTCCAAAATATAACAAATGTGAAGTTAACAAATCCAAAGTGAAAAGATCTGTCAAAAGATGATCTAAAGTAAAACTTTGATAATTAATGGTGGCCCAAATTGTAATTCACTCTAACAATAAATTAAGGTGAGTATTCCCTGTAGCAAAAGGTGGATAACACATTTTATGAAAAATATGTTTTTACTTATTTTAGACAATATTACGATAGTGTTTGTTTATCCATAGCAAAGTACATGTATTTAGCTATTGTGAT
This sequence comes from Oryza brachyantha, assembly GCF_000231095.2. Taxonomy (NCBI): domain Eukaryota; kingdom Viridiplantae; phylum Streptophyta; class Magnoliopsida; order Poales; family Poaceae; genus Oryza; species Oryza brachyantha. The sequence continues at coordinate 13,759,122 of NC_023165.2, forward strand.
ACAAATAATTTAGAAACTCTTGTTAATCAAAACTCAAGTAGGCAAAATTCAAAACTTGTGAACGGAGTGAACGGGTACCTCTTTTTAAATGGAAGGCATCTTGATGCGTGTGGGGACAGCAATTTCGCAATCACTGGATTCGGGTCATCATCAGGTTCACAGCCTCGACTCCAGGGAATATAAACCTGAAAAAATTAGGCCACAGAAGGTGCATGAGTATTGAGCTAGCAGGCCCTCCTAATTAGGGGCAAAACCAGAAAAAGGAATCAAAGAGTAAGAATACGCTAATGCAGTCTTAACTATTTTTAAAATTTGAACGATAATTTCACATAATTTTAAGAGGATTATGTACCGTGGCCTGTGACTCAAGCCCTAGTTGCCCTAGGCATGGTTCCGCACCTGCCCCCAATGCTAAACAAACATAATATCGTGGTATAAATGTTGTTATAGCGAAATTAGTAATATCCACGAATATATGCTCTAGTTGGGAAATAGAAAGTATTTTACATCCCCTCTTCTTTGGAAGAGCTGATTCCTTTCTTACTAGGAAAAATAGAAATAAAGTCTTGGCATAGAGTGAGGAAGGTCGCACTCTAATTAAAGATAGATACACTGTGCGAAAGTATGAAACAGTTGTGAGATAGCTATTCACCTATTGTAAAAGAAATCCACTGGAAAATGGTTTTAATATTTTAAATGAACATGTTAGGAAAATTTTACATCAATGTTAGCTGTGTTCTAAACCTTTTGTTCTTCCTCTCGTAGATACCAACAGAATTAGGGATGGCAATTTCACCTATGGGGCTGGGTCCCCAGTGGACACCTGCCCCTATGGGTACAGTGATAGGTAACCAGGTATAGGGCCCCGCATTTGGGAGGGCGAGAGGACGGGGATGGAGTTCTCCCCACGGGTGACCGGAGAGAGGTATATTAGACTATGACCCCATTAAATTACAACCCATAGAAGGTTCAAAAGCCCAATTCTAATCTTATGTTATCGTAATCCACTGAATTGCAGTACTGTACATCTATCCAATTCATTTTTGTTCTTGTTGAATTCATCATTGTCTTTTATTGTTATGTTGATTAAAGTGAGACATTACTCAACGCAGGTGAGCGGGTCACCTAGTCGGGTTGCGGGTCCCCGGGCGGGTCAGGTACGGGAATGGATTCTAACCCGCTTCTCTATTCAGGTCCGAGCTCAGGCATAGAAGTCAGGTACCCGCTCAGTTGCCACAATGCACATGAATCAAAATATAAATGTGCAAATTCATCGGGAGTGAAATGAACCAATACTTTATGAATGAAAAAAAATATACCGTATTGGTAAACTGAGAAAGATGCATAGCTGCTTTGTGCAAGGCTAGTGCCATTTCAGCCTTAGGATGCCTATGCACGACACTTTTGACAGCCACCACTCATCTGCTGATAACCAGAAGCTAAATTGGCAATAATTGTAGTAAATGGCAACAAATGAAAGCTAGATTGCTTCAGCGATGGACTCCAGTTTAAGGGCTCGTTCTGTTTGAAGGCATTTCAACCAACAGTAATAGGACAAGTGAATAAATAGTAATACACATCGATTATTAAGAATTTTTTCAAGATGTTTAGGTGGATAAATTTTTTTTATGCTTACTATCTACAACTTGTAATAAAGGAAAATTCCATTTGATTTTCCTATACTTCCTTCCTACGAACCGAATAAGACTAAGAGTACTTAGAATTCCAAATCCTTAGTTTTTCCTCAAAACCGGACAAACCCTTAAAGCAACAAATTCTAATAGGAGCATGGACGGCCTTATAATATAGAGTTCAATCCAATTTTGAGAAATGCTGGATCACATAAAAAATTGACGGTCACAGATTAATACCACGTAGACATCAGAAAACGATGGCAGGGTATTAAGAATTGCCGCCCCTTGCCCCAGGTTAAGTGACAACTGAGGTTGGAATCTTCTTGAGCAGGCCGATAATCTGCATGATAGGTCACAGATAATATATACTGCATTATCAGAATGTTCATCATCAAAATTTCGGATACAACAGAAAAAAAAAGAATTAGGTTCGCCAATTTGGTAACAGGAATCAATTATATATTGATAATACAAAGTAATAATAACCATCTTATAGATGATGAGCCTATCCTATTATTTGCACGTACAGCAATATGCAAGGTAGTTGTAACATTGGTAGAAAACGGAGTAGCATTGTACCTTCTATGGTGTGTCGTAATTGCATAATTTAAACTATTACATAAATGACAAATCCATTGCTTCTTCACAGCTGAGTCACCAAATCCTATCAATGTCTCCAAAGCTATCATTCTGAAGCTGGCACCGCTCACATGCCTATATTAGTACCCCGAACAATAGCAGGCAAACAGTTAGAACCAATTGGCAAAACTTGATGTGAGCTCCAGTTGCAGCTCATAAGCTGAACCCCCTCAGAGGTCAGTAAACTCCTCTCTTATTTCTGCACTTGTTCCATTTCGGTTCAGCTTCTGTGATGTTTATACTGTTGTCTTAAATTTTGGCAACCCCAAACTCATGAAAAAAAAAACAGAAGCATTTTAGCCATTTATTAATCTTTGTTATCTTTTTTATTTCTAAGAATTGATTATCCGCTGCCATGTTCTTGTAGTGAAGTGTATATCATATGGCTGCCTTTTCATCATGACCTGACCTGATAATATCAAAGGTTCTAACAATCTTCCACACCAAGTCTGCTAAACGCCTAAGTCATAGGAATCCAGAGATTTTCGTGAGAAGAATCTGGAGAGAAAATACATGGAATCCTTCAGCTTCAACCATCTGGAGAGCAAAGACTACAGACAACGCTAACGAGTTAAATGGACTGGAGAGAACGAGCGAGCATCTGTGAACAGAAGCTACCTACGATGCAGCCATACCCTTCACCCAGTGACATCAGCAGCCAGGGATCATGCAATCGGTACCCCCAAAATCATATTGATGATACACCAATGAGAATTAAGTTTATTTGTAACTTTGGTGGTAGATTCTTACCAAGGCCAAGTGATGGCCAACTCCGGTATGTTGGAGGTGAGAGGCACTTGATTAAAATTAGCCGGGACATTTCATGGCAAGAGCTCATCTGCAAGACAACAAAGTTAATAAGGCGACCTCATATGATCAAATACCACCTACCAGGGGAACAAATGAACATGCTCATTTCCATCACAGGTGATGATGACCTTCGCAATATGATTGATGAGTGCATTGTGCTACAACGAACCAAGGCATGGTTGACGGTATACCTTTTCGCTGACAATGATGATGAGAGACATGCATGTTCCGTGTTAGGAAGCTCATCCAATACAGACAAGGAGGCACAATTCATCGCTCTAGTCAATGGGCTTGTCAGACCAGATGAAGAATTGAGAATCCAGAGCTTGAGAAGCGCATCAATCAATGACCTTGGTCAACTGGTGCTTGACATCAATGAGGAAAGATTGCCGACAAATAGGACGAACAAAGCTTCGCGGTACCTCAAAAGTAAGCTCTCACAGAACACCATCACAGTACAGCCAAAGACGTCACGGGAGAAGCTGGAGAACATACCTCCAAGTTCCAAAACAGCGTTCACCAACCAAGGTTACAAGGCACCAAGCAATGAAAGTAACCCACCCTGTACTGCCAGAAAGACAAATAGTGCTCACCTTGGCTCCTCTGTACCTTCTGAATCCACGTCCATAGGTACGGTAGAAGCTGGTGCTCATGCTGTCTCAAGGCATCATCGAGGACTGCAGCAGACTGCTACAAACATGTCTAGAAAGAGCAACCAAGCTACAGAAGATCAGGTAAAAGGATCACCAAGAAAACAGCGTCTGATACCAGTAGAAAACAGAGCTGAGAAGGTAATGTCATCAAATTCAAACAATAAAAACCCAATGGCGCAAATACCTGTGTATCAAAAGTCTGCATCCTTGTCAGGGGTTTCAGAGAAAACAGTCAACCAACCCATAAACTCTGATAATAACAAGATGAAACTAAGAACATATAGCACCCAAGAAGAAGCTAAACATAGTCTCTCAGCATCCCATAATAAGACAGAGATGTCTAAACATAGTCATGACTTTGGTACTCATCTGCGATGCCAAGATGATATGAACAAAATCACAAACCTGCATATTCTGGAGAAGCCAATTACAACCAGCAGCAGGGAGAAGCAACAGCCTGCTGTCACGTGCACAGACATTTTGAAGAGAAACCATCCTCCTGAACCTACCAGAGGAGAAACAGTACGTTCCTGTTCTTCTCAATCGTCAGACAAGACAATTGAGCTGCAGAAAAATATTCTAGTGAGATATTCAAGTGAGAGACAACAAGAACGACCCAACAGTCCAAAGCCAGATGAAAATTTATCAACAGCCCGATCTCGATCTGTTGGTGCCGATAGGATTAGCCCACAGATCATAACTCCACAGCAAGAATCTAAAGGCATTGCTGCACCATTAATCAGAGAGCTTGAGGTACATCTATGAAACTTATTTCATACGTTACGATTGAAACAGTTATAGTTTGTTGTACAACTTCTGAAGCATCTTTTGGTAGATATGTGAGACCAAGGACAGTGAGCAAGCTTTACCTGCAAATGCAGTACTGGGGAGAGAACTAATAAGTAATGTCCAGGTAGTGAAATTCTTATATATTACTACCTCCAGTTGCAAAAAAAAAAGTCATTTTTTTTTATTTTCAAAGTCAACAAGAAGCAACTTTAACCATTAAAATTATATTATTGTATATCTGAAAATGTTCTACAATACTAGTAGTGTAATACTTCCTCTGTCCCAAAATGTAGGCATTTCTAGCATTTAAATCTTATCCCAAAATATAACATTTCTAGTACTATTCACAGTACTACTTATCCTATTAGTCACTTACTATTTAAATTTCTTCATATTTTATCCCCACTTACCATTCCACCCTCATTAATTCCTCATTTATTAAAAATAACCATAGTTTTTATTCTCAACCATAACCACTACTAAACAACCTAGAAATGTTTATATTTTGAGATGTAGATAGTTTTATGCAAGCATATCTTATAATAAACTTATTCATCATTTCATATATAAAATTTTTATTTCACAAACAGTAGCTATGGTTAAAAGCATTCTAGGGCATCATTCTCTAGTACTAACTACTTCCTCCGTTTCATATTGTGCAACATTTTTTCTATGCTTAGATTCATCTATCGATCAATGTACATTGTCTATATATTATATGTCTAGATTCATTAGCATCTAAATTCAAATGGAAGTGGTTGGAAAGGATCAGAAGAAATAATAAACTAATTTGTATAACAATATTTGAATAAACACACAAAAATAGCACAAATTCAAATACTTTTTATCAGGAAATATTGGTTTTAATCTTTCTCCACTAAGTGGGAAATGGAGTGAACTTAGTCCTACAGTGGATGCCATAACATATGACAGATAATAAACAATGTGGACCTTGAAGATCTCCGTGAGATTGGCTCTGGTGCATTTGGGACTGTTCTTCATGGAAGATGGAAGGGGACGGATGTTGCCATTAAGCGGATAAAAAACAGTTGCTTTATGTATCCATCATCTCAGGCCGATAAACTGGTATGACTATGAACTCACGTACATGATTTAAGTTGCAATAGCTATCATGGTCTTGTACTCCAATGATACAACTTCTAAAAGATTGTCCATGCATATCACATGTAATCAATTTTCAAATTATTCTTAGAATAAAAAATAAATGATGTTATATACCAACAATTCCACCAATATGTTCTTTAAACCAGCTGCATGGGGTAATGTTTGACACAAACCAGGCAATTCCTGCCCAGATAAAAATCTGCTATGTTCAGTTCAGCAGGTAAGCTGGTCTGGAAAAAGGCCAAGAACTGCAGCGGGACACTGTTATCTAGTTACCTGTTCCATAAATAAGACACCTATGTGCCTCTGTGGCTCTAAAATCTGCATATAGAATTCACTACTACCTAAAATTTAGTACACTGCAAAGATTATGTTATCATGCAGATCACAGAATTTTGGAGAGAGGCTGCTATCATCTCAAAACTTCACCACCCAAATATTCTCGCACTTTACGGTGTTGTAAACAATGGACCTGGGGGAACATTAGCTACTGTAACAGAATTCATGATCAACGGATCCCTCAAGAAAGTCCTTCACAAAGACAAATGTCTTGATTGGCACAAGCGTATAATGCTTGCTATGGATGCAGCCATTGGAATGGAATACTTGCACTCCAAGGACATTGTCCACTTTGATCTGAAGTGTGATAATTTGTTAGTGAATATTAAGGATCCTTCTCGTCCCATATGCAAGGTATGTACACTTACAGGCATAAATTATGATAGTTTATTGTGTACATGCAAACGTGTGGAATAAGATGGTTCACATTTTAGATTGGTTATATAAACTGAAGGATATATAATATGAAGGAATAAGTCTTGGGCTGTTTGGTCTTGGTCTTGTGGTATCCTACCCATGTTTTTGGTCTTGGTCTTGTGGTGTCCTACCCTTGTTTTTCAGCTTTCAGTTACTAAGACAGCATCTAGGACAGGTTGTTAGGATGCTCTAGGACAGGTGGTTAGGATGCTCTAGGACAGGTTGTTGAGATGCTACAGGACAGCATCTTTTAGACTAGTAGGCAGCTATAAATATGTATCCAACCCTCCCCCGGGAAGGGTATGACATTTGGTGATAAGTAAACAAAAAATTGCCCCAAGTTTGAGTGTCATCCTCTCACCAATGAGAGTAACAATTGAGATACTAACATCTGGTATCAGAGCTACACTTTCCTGTAGGTTGAACATTTCTTGCTCCTCCCCTTCCCAAGCTCGAGTGAGCACTCAGCCGCCGTCACCAGCAGCAGCAACACCGGCTGCTCCTCATTCCCCTTTCCCTTTGCCTTCTCCACGCAGCAGCTCCCCGGAGGCGCGCCATGTCCGACGGACAGTGTCGGCGTTCGGGCGCCTCGAGCACACGGCGTCACCAGGATGCCGAGCTCGCTCCAGCGCAAGAGCACAGGCAAGCAGCGGCACAGACCCGCAGCAGCAGCAGCAAGGGCAGCAAGGCAGCGGAGTTGGCGGCGATCAGGGCGGAGGCGGAAGCAGAGGAGGCAGAAGATGCAGCACGTGCGGTGGAGGCTGAGGTTGAGACCTTGCGCGGCAGCATCAACGGCTCCATCGCCGGCGACATCACCGCCGACAGGGACCTTGAGGAGCTGGCAAGAGGAAGGGCGCGGGAGCGGACAACACGGTGGGCAGCAGCCCAACGCCACGGCGGCGGCGGTCCAGGGGGCCGCGCGCCCGCCGACGGCGCTCCAGGCGGGGGCGCACGTGGCAACAGTAGCCCAGACGGGCGCAGGCGTGCCGGCGGCAGCCCAGAGCACGCGCGCAGCGACGGCGCTCCCGGTGATGGCGGCCGGGTCTACGAAGAGCGCGGCCCTCACAGGCAGCGCGACTCTCCCTCCCCTGACTGGCGCCATGGCTACCACGGCATCCAAGCGGTGGTCAGGGACTTTGGTCCCGGTGGTGCGTGGCCTATCCTCACCAAGACCAGCTACATCGAGTGGGCCACGGTGATGAGGGTGAGGCTCCAAGTGCGGCACATGTGGGAGGCAGTTCGGTATGGCGACGTCGACTACGATGAAGACCGACGGGCACTGGATGCCCTCATTGCTGAAGTTCCGTCCGAGATGCAGTTGTCGCTTTCGCAAAAGCGGACTGCCAAGGAAGCCTAGGACGCCATCGCTGCGACACGCATCGGCAGTGACCGCACCCGCAAGAGCACGCTGCAAGCACTCCGCAAGGAGTGGGAGAACCTGGCCTTCAAGCTGGGTGAGGACATCGATGATTTTGCCCTCCGTCTCAACACTCTGTTGCAGAAGATGGTGCAGTACGGCGACGACACCTACAACGAGGAGAGCGCTGTCGAGAAGCTCTTCCGCTGCATCCCAGAGAAGTACAAGCAGATCGCCCGCTCCATCGAGTCTCTGATGGACCTCTCCATGATGATGATCGAGGAGGCGATTGGTCGCCTCAAGGTCGTCGACGGCGATGAGCCACAGCCCCTCTCTAGGCCCATCACCATTGGCGGGAAGCTCCATCTCACTCGGGAGCAGTGGGAGGCCTGCCAGGGTGATGGGAAAAAGGGGGAGTCCTCCTCGGTAGGCAGCCGCAAGCGCGGCAATCTGCGCAAGGGACGCGGAGGCGTCCAGGTCAGGCTGCGAGGACGCATCCGGGGTGGTGCCCGCGGAGGCGTCCAGGGCAGCACCACCGGCAACCGCAGGCCGACGCGAGACGACGTCTGCCACAACTGTGGCAAGTCTGGCCACTGGGCCAAGGACTGCCGACAACCACGACAAGGCCAGGCCAACGCCGCACAAGTGGAGGAGGAAGAACTGGCCCTGCTCCTGGCACACGCAAGCATCGAGCTATCTCCAGCGGCACCGGCCGCATCGGCTTTCCTCCACCTAGAAGAGCCGAAGGCACGCGCCCTTCTTGGCAACGACTCCAACAACGACAAGACTGATGAGTGGGTCCTTGACACCGGGGCCACCCATCACATGACCGGCCGACGGGAGTTCTTCACCGAGCTTGATCCCAGCGTCCGAGGCTTCGTCAAGTTTGGGGATGCCTCTGGCGTGGATATCAAGGGCACCGGCTCCGTCATCTTCACCACCAAGTCCGGCGAGCACAGGCTGCTCACCGGAGTCTACTACATCCCCGCGCTGAGGAACTCCATCATCAGCATTGGACAACTAGAAGAAGAGGAAGGCTCATGCGTGGTGATCAAGAACGGAGTCATGAGGATTTGGGATCGGCGCAAGATCGGGGAGCGCCGTGGTCGCCTCCTTGTCAAGGTAACCAGAGGCAACAACCGACTCTACATCCTCAACGTGCAGGTAGCACAACCCGTGTGCCTCGTCGCCCACCGAGACGACAAGGCGTGGCAGTGGCATGAGCGCTTCGGCCATCTCCACTTCGAGGCCCTGAAGCGGCTCAGTACCAAGGAGATGGTACGAGGCATGCCATGCCTTGACCACGTGGAGTAGTTCTGCGACGTCTGCGTATTGACGAAGCAGAGGCGACTCCCCATTCCCCATCAGACGAGCTTCCGAGCCAAGGAGCGACTCGAGCTTGTGCACGGGGATTTGTGTGGCCCGTGACTCCGGCCACACCAGGAGGACGACGCTTCTTCTTGCTGCTCGTCGACGACCTCTCCCGCTACATGTGGGTGACGGTCCTCGGTAGCAAGGGAGAGGCTGCAGACGCCATCAGGCGCAGGCAGGCTGCTGCAGAGGCGGAGTGCGGCCGCAAGTTGCACGTCCTGCGCACCGACAACGGCGGCGAATTCACGGTGGCTGAATTCGCGTCGTACTGTGCCGATGAAGGTATTCACCGCCACTATTCCGCGCCGTACAGCCCGCAACAGAACGGCGTCGTTGAGCGGCGCAACCAGACGGTTGTGGGGATGGCTCGAGCCCTCCTCAAGCAGAGAGGGATGTCGGCTCTCTTCTGGGGGGAGGCGGTGGTGACAGCCGTCTACATCCTCAACCACTCACCTACCAAGGCTCTCGATGGCAGGACGCTGTACGAGGCTTGGCATGGGCGCAAGCCATCGGTCTCCCACTTGCAAGTCTTCGGCTGCCTCGCGTTCGCCAAGGAGCTTGGCCACATCGGCAAGCTCGACGACAGGAGCACCCCAGGGGTGTTCATCGGCTACACGGAGGGCTCGAAGGCCTACCGCATCCTCGACCCGAAGACACAGCGTGTGCGCACGGCGTGCGACGTGGTGTTCGACGAAGGGCGAGGATGGACATGGGACAAGACGGTGGACAACGGCTCTACTCCGACGTACGACGACTTCACTGTCGAGTACATCTACTTCAAGGAAGCTGGGGGAGTGGACAGCTCCCCTTCACCGAGCGTGCCTACCCCAGTCTCCGAGTCTCCACCAACTCCGGCACCCGCTACTTCGGCAGTGCCATGCTCTCGAGCCATGACTTCGGCTGCGCCGAGCTCTTCGCCGACACCACCACAGCCGGCGACCCCACGCACTCCGGCGCCAACAGCCACCCCTCAGGGCACATCCACACCAACACCAGCTCACGTCGAGCGCAGCCCGGTGCAGTTCGCTACTCCGCTCTCACATGATGAGGAGCGCATCGACGCCTACCATGATGGAGAGCCCTTGCGATACCGTACGATGGAGGACCTCCTCAGCGACCAGCCGGTGCCGGGACTGGTGCCTCATGACCTGGAGGAACAGTTGCACCTTGCGTGCGACAACGGCGAGCCTCGGTCCTTCGCAGAGGCCGAGAGACACGCGACATGGCGCGCCGCGATGAAGGCGGAATTGGACGCGGTTAAGGAGAACCGCACCTGGGAGCTTGCTGACCTCCCTCATGGTCATCGTGCGATCTCCCTTAAGTGGGTGTTCAAGCTGAAGAGGGATGAAGCCGGAGCCATCGTCAAGCACAAGGCTCGCTTGGTGGCACGTGGTTTCGTGCAGCAGGAGGGGATCGACTTCAACGATGCTTTCGCCCCCGTGGCACGGATGGAATCCGTGCGACTCCTTGCGCTGGCAGCTCAGGAAGGCTGGCGCGTCCATCACATGGACGTCATGTCGACGTTCCTCAACGGCAACTTGAAGGAGAAGGTTTACGTGCACCAGCCGTCGGGTTTTGCGATCCCCGGCAAGGAGGGCAAGGTGCTACGCCTGCACAAGGCTTTGTACGGCCTATGGCAGGCACCGAGGGCGTGGAATGCCAAGTTGGATTCCACGCTCAAGAGGATGGGCTTTGAGCCAAGCCCGCACGAGGCGGCTATCTACCAGCGGGGAAATAGAGGAAAT